>NC_060271.1:38430375-38730375 GCF_021613505.1 Equus quagga
TGCTCTGGCCTTCCGCAGCCCTCATCTGAGATTCTTGTTCCTACTGGAAGCCATATCTCCCTCAGAGAGGCAACCTTCCTTTGTCTTTCTATTTCCCTGCCCATCCCAGCAGCCAGGACAATGCCTTCCGCATGTCAGACACTATAAATATTTATTATATGAATCGATTCTTTTTTCTTTCTTATTTATTTATTTTTACTGAGATATATGTAATTCACATGCCATAAAATTCATGCTTTCAAAGTGTACAGTTCAGAAGTTTTTAATGTATTCACAAGGTTGCGTGACCATTGCCATTATCTAATTTCTATTTCCTCCAAAAGAAACCCATTAGCAGCCACTCCTCATTCACCAGCCCCTCCCCACTGTCCATCCCTGGCAACCACTAATCTACTTTCTGTCCCTATGGATTTGCCTATTCTGGAAACTTCTTGTCAATGGAATCATACAATACGTGGTCTTCTGTGTCTGGCTTCTTGCACTTAGTGTATTGCTTTTAAGCTTCATCCATGTTGTATGTACTTCATTCCTTCATCTGTGTGTCAGTAGTTCAATCCTTTTAATGGCTGAGTAACAATCCATTGTATAGACATATCACATTTGGTTTTTATGTTCATCAGTTGGTGGACGTTTGGGTTCTTTTCACTTTGTGGCTATGAAAATCCACGAGCAAGTTTTTGTGTAGACACAAGCTTTTATTTCATTTGAGTGGAATTGCCAGGTCAGCTGGTAACTATGTTTAAGGAACTGACAGACTTTTCCAAAGCAGCTGTACCATTTTCCATCCCCATGAGAAAGTAGGAGGATTCTAATTGTTCCACATCCTTGTCGACACTTGTTACTGTCTGTCTTTTTGAGTATCACCATCCTAGGGGGTGTGAGTGGCATTTCATTGTGGTTTTGATTTGCATCTCCCCTGAGTTGTTTCTTGTCACTCAGATACACGAAGCAGGGCACAGGGAGGCTGGGACAGCGAGACTGCCAGCAGCAGCAGCAGCAGCCAGGAGCAGAAGAGGCGGTGCCTCTAAGGCCTTCCCCATCTTGTGGGAGTGCATCTAGCTCGCAAAATCTCATTCGCTCCTGGAAACCCAGCTACAAGCCAGTCTGGGAAATCTGTTTTTAGATTTCCAGCCTCTCTACCTAGAAGGATGGCTGAATACAAGCTCAGAGAACCAAGCCTAAGAATCCACTATAGGCCCCGAGAAGCCTGTTTACCTCTCTTTACAAATATTATCATTTTCCATGTTCACTCTGACTTGAAAGAATCTGGGAAGCACTTCCCTAGAGACATTCTTTTGCACAGGTGCACCAGTTGCGTATTCCAGAATGTTACTGGGAGCATTGCTCAAAATAGCAAAACATTAGGAAAAAGCCAAATGTCTGTTGGCTCTGAAATGTTTAAATAAATTGTCATACATTCAACAATAGATACTATATTACTGTTAAATGAATGACCTTATGAATACACACATGAATATGGATGAACCTCAGAAACACAATGTAGAGAAAAACATCAAGGAGCAGAAGAATACATAAAGTAGGATTTCATTGATATAAAGGTCAAAATCAGGTAAAACGAAATAATGTGCTGTTTAGTCTCTCACACACACACACACACACACACACACAGTATTTACCTCCCACGAAGCTGTGGTTGTCAGTGTGCATCAGAATTACCTGGAGGTCTTTTTATAACCCAGATTCCTGGGTCTCCCCCCTGAGTTTCTGACTCAATAGATCTGGGAGTGGGACCTGGGAATTAGAATTTCTAGCAAATGTCCTGGTGATACTGATGAGAACCGATGCTGTAAAGAAATGCGTGGGAATGACAAATACCAAATACTGGATAGCGGTTACCCTGGTTGGGGGAGAAGATACGATTAGGAAAGAGCAACCAAGAGACTTCCAAGATGTCGGTTGTGTCCTGTTTATTATACTAGGTGGTGGGTGCCTGGCTGTTTGGCATAGGTGGTCTTTTAAAACTTATTTCTTAAAATATACATATGTATTATAGTTACACTTTTGTAAATATAATTTATTTTATCATTTAAAAGTGTAGGCAAAGCAACACACACACATACACACACAAATTGGTCCCATACAATCCTTCCATTTCACATTAACTTTTCTTTTCTCTGTTGAGTCATATTCTTGAATAAGAAATGAGTTATGGACAACTGAGCTAAACTCAAGGAAGAGATCCAGAAGAAAAGGAACATTTCTTGAGCTCTGTCTGGATATGCGGAGCTCTCACTTAATCCTCAGAATGGTGCTGTGATGTACATATTATCATCCCGTTTTGGAGACGAGGAAATTGATGAACAAAGTGAATAGTAACTTGCGCTCACAGCGTCACAGTTATTCCATGATGAAGCTAGAATTCAAACCCGGGTTGGGTGGCTGAGAGCCGACTCTCAGTGACCAGATCAGCGTTTCACATAGGCTGGTCCACTGATCGCCTGCTTCAAAACTGCGCAAAGTGCTTTCTGAATCAGATTCCCAAGTCTGCCTACCATAGTAGACTTCGTGCAGATGGGCCTTGGAACCTGCATTTTATTAAGCTCCTTGGATGATGCTTACATATAAATGAAGTCAGAATCATGGTGGACATCTTGCCACATCACGGTGGACAACAGAACTCATCAGATCATTGTCCCTGCCTCACTCTGTATGCCTTTGCAATGAAGATGAATACATTTAAAAATGTGTACCCACGAGGTGGGGGTAGAGTCAGGGTGGAAAGGGGTGCGTGTGGTGAAATATACTCAACAAGAGAAGCCAGTAGACTAGAGCTGTAAGACATTAAGACAGTGGGGACATGAGCAGGGAGCTATTTTTCCCATTTCATAAAAGAAGGGGCTCCTATTTAAAAGAGTTGTAATAATTAGAGATGTGCAAATGTCCATTTCACCACATTTTTCATTTACAAAACTATTAACCCCGAGGCAATGTTTGTAGCTCATGTCCTTTTTTAATGTTCAAAAGCAGACAACAAAGGCGTCGGCATCACATTGGGTGCCGTCGTTTTGCGTACCTCGCGCAGGGTAGCCTGGAAAGGAACACACGAATAAGAAGGGCACACCTCCAGCCCGCCCAGATGGGAGGCCTTCACTGATAGTCTGGCTTCTGGTGTGACGACAGAATGAGTGTTTCATCATTTGCATATCGTGAATCTGTTATTTTCACCCAAATGCTTTTACTTAGAAGATCTTTTTCACCAAGGCTGGAGAGAATAATAAAACTGCTTTCCCCAGCTTTCAGAATTTGAGAAAGATCTTGCTTTCAGAAAGATACCTCGGCCATCAGAAAGCTTAAGATCAAGAGAAGATGGGAGATAGGATGTAACCCTTGAAATGGCTCAGAGGAAGGAAGACGGACCACCATCTTTCATGGCATCTAAGAAGGCTCTTCGTGGCTGTTTCGTGAGGTGGAGAACATTAGAATTTATCTTTGCCTTCCTGTACTCATTAGCATATTTCTTGCCCTTAATTCTGTGCTGAGCTTTAAATATAAGCAGTATAATTTTTTTTCAACTAGATGATTCTCTAACATTTTCTTAACCTCTGCTCCCCCTACCAGTAATTTTATTGCGGTTAATAATCAAATCCCAGCAGTGGAGAAACACAAATAAGCAAAAATTAGAGGTTCATATACATTCATATACCATTAAGACTGATTTCATAAAGAGTTTTAGAAATCTGGAGAGCAGGGAGAAAACAGTCTTTTCAATTTGGCAAGTCAACTGCACATTCTCTGTATTCCTCTTCCACCTGATAACTCATAGCTTTCTGTTTAATTTCCAGATTTCCGGGTGGGGTCTGAGAAGCAATGAATAACACCTTTAGCTAAACCAAGTTAGATTTGATCCAAAACAAAACCAAAAGCAAAATCCCAGATATATTAAAATTATACTGCAATTCCTTAGCACCGTCAGAATTTCCAGATTTAGTCTGACCCATGTTCCATAAAGCCCAATAATAGGTGTATTTGGAACTTGTTTTGAGCCCTCGACCAAGTCATTTCATCTCTCTAAACTTCAGTCTCTCTACTTGTGAAATGAAAGAGAAATAGTGGGTCTCTCTCAAGTTTCAGAACCCTAACTTTTTTCGGATTCTCTAGTTTAAATAAAGAATTCAATGAAAATATCATTGAATAAGTAAAACTTGATTGGATTCACAAGAATGTTGAGTTTTACGTGCTCTGCTTTTGGGATTAAGGAGTCCTTGTGAAAATCATGAGCTAACATGAATTCAAAACATGAGTCCTGAATATATTTCAGTTTTGGCCATGAAAGTATAAGTGACTGATTTGCTGTGTATGTAACACTTATAAGGCTGTGATCCAGGTGGCCCAGTCCAAGGATGGTATCACATATGAAGAAAAAAACTAAAGACAGATTCCCAGGCATTAAGAAGCCTGGCTGCTTCTGCCAGCATGCTTGAACTTCTGCCATCACCATGAGGAGGATGTATCCTGGCTAGTCCACTCGTCCCAGGAGGAGATGAGAGACTGCCGGAGCGGAGCCACGCCCACCCGTGCCCAGCCTAGATTAGCCAACATCAGATAACCCTCAGATCCATAGGAACAAATGATTGTTGTTTTAAGTCACTGAGTTTTGGGGTGATTTGTTACACAGCAATTTTGTGTCCAGAGCTAACTGATACAAGGACATAGCAATGTGATTAGTAAGTTCTTGTTCAACTCTACAAAAACTTCACGCATGTGCTTCAGGTCACCAAAGAATTCTGCAACTCCTTATCTCATTTATTCTTTAGCATGACTCTGTGAAGTGTGTGTTATCATGTCTACTTTACCAATAAGAATGCCAAGCTTTATTTTATTTTGTAGACATATTTTGGGATGTCCGTCCCCATCTCAGCCTCTACGAATAAGAACTCCCCTGTCTTAGTCCTTACTGAATGCACTGGCCTGGAAAACCTCTTCTGTATCACACAGCCCTGTTCCCTCCCCTATGGCTCGGACCCAGCTGATTGGCCCAGCAATGGGCACCTGACTCAAGATCAACCAATCAGGGCTGGCCAAGGACCAATCAGACTTTCTCTCTTGGGAATTTGAATGAAGACTTAGGGAGTAAAACTGTTTAGTGAGAAAAGATGATATTAATTTGGGATTAGTTGCCTTGTGGACCATGTGTGAGTAGAAAAAAAAGATGAGAAGGAGAGAGAGAGAGACAGAGAGGGAGAGAGAACATAGCTGGATTTCAGTTCCTGTCTCAGGAGATTACACTTTGCAACTCTATGGTAAACTCTCCTTTCACCTGCTCTGGCTTGAGGAGGTTTCAGTTCTCTGCCTCTGAAAGAGCTTCACCCACAGCAGAGGAGTTAGGAGCCTGGTCATGAGCTCGTTGCTCATAAGAGGCTGTTATGGGCTGAATTCTGTGCCCCTAAATTCCTATGTTGAAGTCCAAACCCCCAGTGCCTCAGAATGTGACTGTACTGGGGACAGGGTCTTTAAAGAAGTCATGAGGTCATTAGGGTGGGCCCTAACCCAGTACGGCTGGTGTCCTTATACGAAGAGATTAGACAGAGGGATGACCGTGTGAAGACACAGGGTGTAGACGGCCATCTGCAAGGCCAGGAGAGAAGCCTCAGAGGAAACCAACCCTGCTGGCACCTTGATCTCAGACCTCCAGCCTCTAGAACTGTGAGACAATAAATTTCTGTTGTTGAAGCCCCCAGTCTGTGGTGCTTTGTTATGGCAGCCTGAGCAAACCACTACAGGGGCAGCCCGTTTCTCCCCGCACCAGGAGGTTCTTTCCCTTCTCAGGGGCTGTACCTCATTTCTTGGCAAACTGTGGCATCGCCAGGCACTATTCAAGCGAGGAGGGCAGGGGGAAAATGTCAAAATCAGAGCAAGGCAAAGCACTGTAAGGAAGATGGGAGTATTTTAGTTCCTTATAAGATCCAGAAAAAAAAGAGGGATATTGAAAGAGGAGAAGAAAAATACCTCTGTGGGGAATCAGTGAGTTAATAAGCTCATTGAAAGCACACAGTTAATGAATTATGAATTTCATCATGGATTCGCTTCATTCAATTGCTTATTGTGGACACATATTAATCAACATAAATCACACTTCTATGGTAGGATAGAATTCCTCAGTAGGGAGGAAAAAGGGTCACATTTACCGAGGACTGACTAGGTGCCAGGCACGTTACCTTCCTTGTATCTTTCAGTTCTCACGATAATCCTACATGGGGGGTCCTGTTACCACATCACCCACAGTTAATGTAACGGACGCAACCAAGGCTCAGAGCTGTGAAGTATTTTGCCCGATGTGCCCAAGGATGGGAAGCAGCTTTGTGTGACACCACAGTCAACGTCAGCTGCTGTTCCCTGCAACATCCATTCTCTGTTCTTTTGGTGATAACACATCGTAATTTTCCTTGGAGATGCCCCCTTCCTCCATTCCCCTTCCACTGGTTTGAGGGGGGCTGGCCCCACTGCCATCAATCCAGGCCTGGGCATTCCAAGGTGATGATCAGGAATGAGTACATGATTCAAGCTGATCCTATTAGAGATATCACTCACCCTTTGGAGAAGCAAGAGATTTCATTGCCACTGTCTTTCCGTCACCTGTGCTATCTTCCCCCAAAGTACGTGAATGGAGATGCCCTGTCCCACTGACCTTGGGTGAGGATGTCAGTCAGCCCTGTGATCTTGCCCATTGTTTCACTAACTTCTACCCTCTATCGCCACCCTGATGTCGTATTCCCCTGGTCATTTTCCACAGAACCACTCTCTGAGGCTTCCATTGCACCCCCCTCACCCCATCGCTCTCTTTCTCATCCCAACCCATATGTCTCTACCACTGTCTTCCGATTCTAGGCTCTTGTTGCCATTTATTCTTTTCTCTCAGCCTAACTTTCACCCAGTTCCCTAGCAGGAAGTTCGCCAGTTTACGCCAACAATGGATAGCTTTTATTTATTTATTTTTTCCAAGTCTTCTCTATTTTCTCTCTATAGTGCCTGTCTTAGTTCAGGCTGCTCTAACAAAGTACCATAGCCTAGGGGGTTTAGAAACAACAGAAACTTATTTTCACAGTTCTGGAGGCTGGAAGTCTAAGATCAGGATGCTGGCATGGTCGGATTCTGCTGAGGGCCGTCCTTGGAGGCCCAGATGGCTGCCTTCTCCCTGTATCCTCACAATGCTGGGAGACAGCGTGGGAGCTCTCTGGGGCCTCCTCTATAAGGGCAGGAATCCCATTCATGAGGGCTCCACCCTCGTGACCTAAGCACCCTCCAGAGGCCCCGCCTCCTCACACCGTCACAGTGGAGATTAGGATTTCAACGTATGAATTGGGGCGACACAAACATTCGGTCCGTTACAATAGCATTTGAGAAACATTAAGATATATTCTTTATCTCAAAGTGGGTGGATGGGGGCTGGCCCGTGGCCCAGTGGTTAAGTTCGCGCTCCCTGCTCTGACGGCCCAGGATTTTGCCAGTTTTGATCCTGGGTGCGGACATGGCACCACTCATCAGGCCATGCTGAGGCGGCGTCCCACACAGCACAACCAGAGACACTTACAACTAGAATATGCAACTATGTACTGGGGGGCTTTGGGGAAAAGAAGGAGGAAACATAAATGAAGATTGGGAACAGTTGTTAGCTCAGGTGCCAATCTTTAAAAAAAAAGCCAAAAACCAAAAAAACTCAAAGTGGGTGGATGATTTGAAATCACGTGTACAGAAGGCATCCTGTCAGAGCTGAGTTTCTCAAACTTTTTTTAATCATTATAATCTCCCCAAGGAGTCTTTTTAGACATTTTTTCCCATATATTCCCCCAACTGCATGAAATTTTCATACCACAGATATACTGTATATCTGTTTATATACTGTGGCCCTTTGGAGGGCCATGAAACTGTAATATCTAAGTCCCCCCACCAAGAGCCAATTTTCACCGATTTGGGGGCAATATTGCCCCTATTGAATATGTATGCTTGAGAGAGAGGTTGCGACGACACAGCCAAACCAAAAACTTCCTCATAGTAACAGCTCCTTATTATTCTGTACTTTATAATATGCAGAGTTGGCCCCAGCAGCAAGTCTGGTAATTTGTACTCAAACATATTGAAAGACATTAAAAACTTTCATTTGCTTCTAGCGCATTAATGACTCTGCGAGCGTGAGAGATGAACTTAATCTGGCTTAGGGTACTCTTCTTTGAAAAATGATGGAAGTTGCTTTTTAAATTAAGGTAGAAGCGCCATTGATAATTTAAACATTGCAGGCATTCCAAAATGCTGTGATTTGCAACCCCAGTTTTAATTAATGCCTGCAACCCAGCTGTGAAAGTTGGGACCTATAATTTGTGAGTTACAGTAACTGCTAGTGTTTATTAACCTAGCAGGTCAAATTCTGGTTTCATGGTCTTATATACACACATACATCATCATCCTATTAAACTTCAAGTTGAAAGCCAATGGGAGAGGGAAATAATCACCCACAGGTAATGTGTTACCTTTGAAAACAGAGGTGAGAGCAGAGTATACGATTTTCTCCTTTCCCTCCCCATCTTGCCCCTCCTGGTTAACTCCTTCTTCTCATTGTGTTATTTAATTTCTTCCTCCTCTTCTACATACTGGCAGCTCCATTCCTGTATTGTCATCCTCATCCCACACAATAAGTCCTCTGGTTTTCAAACCGTGTTATACAGTAACTCCCGGGGCTTTCTCCCAACCTCTTAACTTTTTGTTTTTTTAAAGATTGGCACCTGAGCTAACATCTGTTGCCAATCCTTTTTTTTTCTTCTTCCTCTTCTCCCCACGGCCCCCAGTACTTAGTTGTATATTCTAGTTGTACGCCCTTCTGGTTGTGCTATGTGGGACGCCACCTCAGCATGGCTTGATGAGAGGTGCCATGTCCACGCCCAGGATCTGATCTGAACCGGCAAAACCCTGCACCACTGAAGCAGAGTGGGTGAACTTAACCACTCCACCAGGCCAGCCCCACATCTTGTTAACTTCTATCCATTCTTTTGAGAATACGAGTGGTCACTGTGTGCTAGGTACTACAGTGAACCTTGAGATGCAAAGAGAATAATATTAATAAGAAAGTTAGCTCTTACAGAGCACCGTGGACCAGGCACTACGCAAATCTCTTTGCATATACATCAACTTCATTTTTTTCCTTTTTAATTTTTTTGGTGAGGAAGATTGGCCCTGAGCTAACATCTGTCGCCAATCTTCCTCTTTTTGCTTGAGGAAGATTGTCGCTGAGTTAACATCTGTTCCAATCTTCCTCTACTTTGTCTGTGGGACACTCCCACAGCGTGGCTTGATAAGCAGTGTGTAGGTGTGCACCCAGGATGTGAACCAGCGGACCCTAGGCTACTGAAGTGGAGCACACAAACTCAACCACTACACGACTGGGCCGTCCCCTATGTATTAACTTCTTTAGCCCTTGCAACCTCCTACAATAAATCAGACCTAGCCATCCACCTCTGGGCATTTACTTTGCAGTAAAATGGTCAGCGCTGGCCTAGCCTGACTGCAGGTACCTGGAGGGTCCTTGGTGCATTACGTAGAGCAAGGGCTGAGTTCAATAAATGTTGGCTGATCCAATTTAACTAGAAGCAAAATAAACCTGAGAACCTCTCAAAAGTGGAGCAGGATGGGACATGGATGGAGAGACATAAAATATTTGCTTTTGGCCTTAAAGAGACATGTAGCATGGTGGTTAAAAACACAGGCTTAGATGTCAGGCAAATAGTAATTGACTTCCAGGTCCCACTACTTATTAGCTGGGTGACCTTGGGTAAGTTCCCCGGTCTCTCATGCTTGTTTCTTCATCTGAAAAATAGGGATGATATCATTCCTGACACATAAGACCACGTGGTAATTCAATGACAAAAACATAAGAAGAGCTTAATGGAGTGCCTGGCACTGATGGTGCTGTCAACCACAGTCAATACTTTTAGCTATTATTAGTATACTAATCCATCATGTTCTCCACGGCAGCCCATGGAAATCCCTTCCGTAGTATCAGGACACTTGAAGCTGTCAATTAATTAAACATTTTTTGACCATTTACTCTGTGAAAAAAACAATGTAGTCATGGTGGGGCGGTTCAAGAGCTTATAATTGATTTTTTAATAGTTCCTGTACTAATCATAACTGTGGTTATAGATGTGTGTATGTGTTAATACCTGTCTCGTCCACCCAGGGCCGGCTGTGTGGGCACGTGACCTGTGTAGTCATACAGGGCCCCATGCTTAGTAGAGTGCTGTGCTTGGTTAAATGCTCTACGGCCGCCATCTTGAGATTCTTACTAATTTTTGAACAAGGGGTCCCATGTTTTCGTTTTTCACTGGATCCACAAATGATGTAGCTGGTTCTGCCTCTACCACACTGTAAGCCTTCCGAGCTAAGGTTCTAAATCTCTTTTGTCCACCACTGCACCCCACGTCCTAGCAAAGTAGATACTCAAGGAGTAATTATTGAATGGAGGGAAGAATGAGGATGGCTTCCAGTGCAAACACATTGGGAATTGGCCCCCCTGCCTCGACTCAGGAAACTTGGCTCCGGAATATCCTGGCTGGGAGTAGATGAGGGGCCATGAAGAAAGCTCCACTGTGAATTGAAGGTCTGGTCACAAGCAATGCCACCTCTCTTTTATTTCTTTTTGTATAAACCAGCCACATCCAGCAATCCTGGGGCTTTGTTAATTAAGCCAACTCTAAAGTGGCAAGAAAAATCAAAGTGGTACTTTTAGTTTCATTTTGATGATGTCACAAAATTAATACAGACTATTTAAAAAATATGCCATAATCTCTGTGGGGTATTAATGGGAAATAAAATGCACAGAAATATATAAGAAAACAGAAATAGGGGCCAGCCCATAGAGATTAAGTTCACATGCTCCACTTCAGCAGCCCAAGGTTTGTGGGTTTGGATCCTGGGGTGTGGACCTACACACTTCTCATCAAGCTGTGCTCTGGTGGCGTCCCACATACAAAATAGAGGAAGATGGGCACAGATGTTAGCTCAGCAACAATCTTCCTCAAGCCAAAAGAGGAAGATTGGCAACATATGTTAGCTCAGGGCCAATCTTCTTCACCAAAAAAAAAAGAAAAGAAAAGAAAACAGAAATATTATTTTTAAGAAAGCTGATGAGGAAAATATGTGTTGCATGAGTGGGAGTAAAAGGATAGAGATTTAAACGTTTCCTTCCTGTGAGGAATTTTTCTCCTTACGTCTTCAGTGATGGAGAAACTCTTTAAATATAGGAATGTGCTCCTTATGAGCCCCATCCATTCATTCATCAAAAAGGTACTGCCAGGCTAATTTGAGCAAAGTGCGGCATCCCTGCGTGTGCAGATGGAAAGGATGCTCGGACGCGGCGACAGAGGTCATGCAATCATCCCAGAGCTCTTATGGAGAGATGCAAGCCTTGTTGAGAGATCACCAAGAGATGAGCAAGTGACCCGACCCAAGGGATCAGAAGGTGCCACCAAGGAGGTGGCCTTTGAGCTGGTTCCCAACTTTCTTATGACCTTGGGCTTCATTTCCTCATCTAAAAAGTGAGGATGGTAGCTTATACTTGACAAGGTTGTTGTCATGATCAGAAATGTTATCTGCAATACCTTTGCCAAGAGTGAGACCCATGGTACACATGAGTAGGTATCCAATGGCACTGTCCCACACGCCATTGTTGTTCTTGAGAAGGGACTCCCTGAAAACTTATGGCTCCACACTAAGCACCTGCCTTGTCCACATTCTCACTTGCTCACTAGCATCTTTGTGAATAGGGAGAGTGGATGGGGAGATCATGAGTCCGAGAGGGAAAGAGCCTTAGAAAGAGGAGTTACGTAAGAGTAATGTGCAATCGGAAAAGAAGTGGCGCTGAGGGGAGACACCCAGGGTGGAGAGGTGAGTTCTGATTCCCATCCAGTCATGTTAAAAATCACCTTTTCACGTTACATTCATCCTCTTTCTACCCTTTCACCAGAGCACAATAACGTGCTTACGTGACATTCAAAATAGACCTGAAGCAAAGTGTCAGGAATGTGATGAGACCGTACACTCCTTATCATATCCAGGGTGTGTGTGCATGTTTGTCTGTGGTGGCAAAGAAAATTGAGAAAAATAATTATTATTCATCCCCTCCTGGCACTAATCTGATGAATAATGTCTAATAGTGTAGCTCACTCAGGATTCTGATTTCATGGGAAGAGATAAGTAGCTCCAAGAACACACAAAGGGTTTATCTGCCTGAATTAATTATGGGCAGTACATACATGATAGTTTTTCTGTGTATGGCTTCTTTTGTTCTTTTAATCATGATTATTTATATTTTTTATACTATTTGATTATAGTTCTCAAATTAAAAATGCTATTCTTTTAATCTACATCCTTACAGTGCAATAGCAACGCCAGTAATTTTGATGTGGTTGCATCTTGGCTGCATGGTTCAGTTTAACATCCCAATTAGACAGAGGTAAAGGCACACCATGTCATAATTATCCATTATAGCCATCTGTCCATCCGTCTATCCACCCACCCATCCACCTAACTATCCATCCATCCATCCACCCACCCATCTGTGCATCACCTGTCCATCCATCCATCTTTTCACCCAACCACAGTACCAGACATTGAGCACTTAGAAAAAAGAAGCCATTCACATCAGGTGGAGGCAGGATTCAAACTTGTCATCTTTGGTTGAGAAGAAGCAACACCCCAGGGAGTGCCCAATCCAGGTAAATCCCAATCTGAAACACCTGGCCATGTTCTCTTTGCAGAGTCAAATACTGTTAGTTACTTTCTGATTGAGTCACTAAGATATGGAAGAGGAAACGAAGGAAAAGGGCAGATCACCACCTGCTTGATAACGTCCCCCACTGGCCACTTTCAGGAGTCTGGTCCCATTTTCGCCACGGTGTCATCTTTGATGAATTACTTAATCACTACCTGCATCTGTTCCTTCCTGAGTCATAGTAGGCTGTGGGGGCATGTAAAAAAAATAATAAGTAATTTGGGAAAAAGACAGAAACTTCTACACTAAGGATTGGATTTCTGGTTCTCCTGCAGGGAGTGGGGGTGAAACAGTTGCCTCGCCAACCTGTTGGGGTCAAGTGCGGGCGGAGCACAGCTGCAAGGAAGCATCCTGCTGACCACCCCAAAGGACCCTTGTGGTCACTAGAGTGTACCCAGAGATGCCTGCTCCAGGCCAGTGCTGCTTCCACTTCCATCACTGCTGTGTCTCACCACGTAGCCAGCAGCGTAGGTAAGCAGCCCGTATCATCAAGTTCCTGGTTCCCTATCCATACACGTTGTCGTTTTGATGAAGTATGGGTGGGATAACAATCGTGGTGGCTTAGCCGTTTTCCATATAACCAAGCTGTCATATTTGATTAATTAAGCCAGTGTCCAGAGCCCCCAAGTGTTAGCATCTCTGAGCCTACAAACCTGAGAGCTTACAAGCAGGCTGCACAGATTCCTTTAGCCCAATAATATTAGAGCCTCTCTTCTACCTTGTGAAACTGCATTATTTTGAACTCTACTAATTTGGAATAATGGATGGTAGCTAGGATACTGCCTGGGCCAAAATTTAACTTGGTGCTATCTATGATGAAAAAAAATAGCATTTGCTAAATTTAAGTTTTTAATGCAGATAAGATCTAGGGGAGAAGATTTCAACTATATGAAGATAAAATATTTTCGTATATGTTCACTCTTATGGAAATCACTCAGTTTATGCCTGCTCCCCAAAGACATCCACACCCTGACCCCCGGATCCTGTGAAGATGTTATGTTACACGGCAAAAGGGCCCTTGCAGATGTTACTAAGATTGTGGACCTTAAAACAGGGGGATTATCCTGCATTGGCTGGATGGTCCCAATCTAACGACAAGAATCCTTAAGAGCAGAGAAACTTCTTCAGCTGGAGTCAGAGAAAGGAGGCAGAAGAGGAGGTTGGAGAGATTTGGGGCATGAAAGGGGCTTGACCAGCTGTTGCTGGAATAGGGTACATGGAAAGCATGAGAAGGATGCAGACAACCTCTAGGAGCGAAGACCGACTGCTGGCTGACAGCCAGCCAGGAAGACTTCAGTCCAGCCACAAGGAATTGAATTTGACCAACAACCTGAATGGGCTTGGGAGCAGGTTTACATCGAGAACTTCCAGAAAGGAACACGGCTCTGCAGACACTTTTGTCTGAGCCTCCTCAAAGCAGGGGCCCAGGGGCTGGCCCCGTGATGCAGCGGTGAAGTTGGCACATTCCACTTGTCTGCGGCCCGGGGTTCACCAGTTCGGATTCTGGGTGCGGACATGGCACCGCTTGGCAAAAGCCATGCTGTGGTAGGCATCCCACGTATAAAGTAGAGGAAGATGGGCATGGATGTTAGCTGAGGGCCAGTCTTCCTCAGCAAAAATAGGAGGATTGGGAGTAGTTAGTGCAGGGTTAATCTTCCTCACACACACGCACAAAAAAAAGCAAGGACCCAGCTGAGCCACACTGTACCCAGCCTTCTGCCCTGCACAACTGTGAGATCAGAAATGGGTGTTGTTTCCAGCTGCAAATTTGTGGGCGCTTGTAACAGCAATAGAAAATTTATACAAGGGAGATGCTATTAAAAATATTTAGTAGCTGATGCGGCCTTGGAGCTGATGGCTTACTGGTCAGAATGGCCAGAAGGCCAACCCAGCGTGTCCTGCTTGAATACCAGCTTTGCAGGTGAAGAATCGAAAAGGTGGCGATAAATCACGCTATTCGTGCCAACGGGCCTCCAAAAGGGTCTCCTAGGCAACCGTCTATAAACCTAGACTCTGATCGCTTCATGTCCTTAAAAGTAATAAAAGGGATTTTCCTTAATCGTTATTTAGCAAATTGGTTTAGTTTTCTACCTCATGCAATCAAAAATTCTGCGTTCTGTTAGTTTGCGTGTACAGTTTGGATGGAGCCCCCAACACAAGCACTTTCCCAGCCCCCTTCAGAATGACCTCGGTACCCAGAAACCATCTCTAGATCACACCAGAGTCTTGCGTTTAAGTTCAGAAGGCTTCTTCTCCCTGTGACAGGGCCCGGCCGGGGCCCACATGGTTATGAGAGAAGCTGGATGCTGCCACCATCGTATCAGAATGAAGGAAATTAGACTAATCTGTTTGTCAGCTGTCAGCAAGCTCAGCCCCCCCAATTATCCTGTCTAATTAGATTAGAAGCTGACAGCTGAGAGCACACCCTGTGACATTTCAGTTTGCCATCGAAAAACGAGGAACACACAACCCAGCTTGATTTCCTCATTTAGACCCAGATCCTCTTTCGAGTTGTTACAGGAACTGATTTTTGTAATTAGCTGTCATTTGTATGACATCAGTTTATTTTCTCTGCTCACCATAAAATAGGCCTAGAGGGATAAAGAAAGATGGTAGAAACCCTTGGCGGTAAAGTTGAGCTCCAAGTATCTTCAAAGAGCTTTGTAAAATGCGTGGGGACATTTAATTTGGGTTTCCCCTAAAACCTCAGGGTAAAATTGTAAAAGTTGTAAAGGTCCTCAGAATCAGCTCAGAGTTGAAAACTGGTATGCACACATGCACCCACACAATCTGATTCAGAAGTAAAATGCACGGATCACATAGCGCAAATGGCACAGGTTACACAGAGGCTGTGCAAAAGGGGGCAAATTTCTCCTCTGATTCCACAGAAGAGGAACACCTGCCTCTCGAATGCTCTTCTCAGTTCCAGCTACGGGCTGGCATTGCTGGAGATTTCATTATGACTTGTAACAGCTGAGCGATTTACAACGCGTACAAACAGCCTTACAAGAGAGAGCTTGAGAAACGGCTCTCGGAAAGGCCTGTATTTCTTACTGCAGAACAGTTTCAAACAATAAATTTGAACAGAAGGCTTAACAAGGTTTTTGAACAGAGATTTAAAGTGGTTTTATCACGGGGGTCCTTCCAGGATTAAATGACATTGGATGCTGTCCAAGGCAGGAGACCCAACTTAGGACGGTGAATTTCACAGTATATTATGAGAGCCCCCACACAAGGCTCTAGCGTGGAATTTAGTGAGCCAGGCCAGCAGGGGTGATGGGGCTAAAATGACTGGCAGTGTGAAGAAAGTCTAACCTTTTAAAAGCTGTAATTGTCAAGGCAGCACTTCTATGTACTTAGAGCACCCACAGGGCTATCTAGTGCCTTGTGATTTCCCAAATTTCGGTCATTTAAGAACCACAGTGATGGTTTTGGCCATAACTATGTACTATTTGCAAGATTTGTGTACTATTTTTTAAAAGCAACTCACTTTTCTTATACAAATTTAATTTTCAAGATTTGCATCACTGGTTTGATGTGCTGGTCGTATTTTTTCTAATACATGTTAGCAAAACATACGACTTTTAAAATCCTAGTGTTCCTCCATGTGTCCCCTAAAAGCCCTGCGTGCACAGCAGTCATCTGCCTGCTGCCATGTGGGGACGTGGCATTTGGGTAAAGTGAGTCCCCAGGTACCTCCCTGCAGTTGTGCACCAGTGGGAGCTGAGATGGAGCCCCCAAGGTTCTTGCTGAATTCCAGAACTTCTCAAGCAAAGTGGCTGCACAGCACAAGACAGAACTTCTAGAACAATTTGTTTAAGCTGCAGCTCAAGTGTCACAGGAAACTCTGAAGCCGAGAGAGTGACTCTTCGAAGAGGAGCATCGATTGGACATGGAGGGGGATTGGAAGTAAGATGTCATGCCTCACAGTGACACAGCACCTTCCACCCAGAAATGTCAAGGTGACTTTACGAAAGATTATTCTGCCTCCTCACATCCTTCTGGAAGGATCAGTGGCCTCACGGATGAGGAACAAGCACAAGGAGCAACAAAGTAACTTGACGAAAGGCCACGTAGCAAATCAGCAGCCAAGGAAGCAGACTCCTCTGATCGGCCGAGGGGACCCGCCCAGCCGCCGTCCTGGGGACCCAGCTCAGCTTAGCCCAAGTCCCGGGCACTGAAGCACAGGGAAGAGAGCACTGGGCAAGGCAATGGGGACTCTAGATGAAACACTAAGAAGAGGAAGTTGGTGACGATGCTCAGAGCCGAAATTGACTTGTTACTGTGTGTGAGGATATTGAAGTACAGTATGTTATTTAACCTCAGACATCCTCGTGAAGTGCACACTCTTCTTAACCCCGTTTATATTAGTTTGCTAGGACTGCTGACCAACAACTCGGGGGCTCAAACAACAGAAATGTATTGTCTTGCAGTTCTGGAGGCTGGAAGTCCAAGATCAAGGAGTCGCACGTTGTTCCTTCGGAGGATGCGAGAGAGCAGCTGTGGCCTCTCCCCAGCTTCTGGCGGTTTGCCAGCAATTCTCGGCATTCCTTGGGTTGCAGGCATATCCCCCGATGTCAGCGTTCATCTTGATGCGGCATTCTCTGTGTGGGTGCGTCTGTGTCCAAACTCCCCTTTTTATAAGGACACCAGTCATATTGGATCCGGGGCCCCCCCTCCTGCAGTGTGACCTCATCTTCACTTTAATCACATTTGTAACAACCCTATTTCCGATAAAGGTCACATTCTGATGTACTGGGATTTAGGATTTCAACATATGAGTTTTGGGGGAATGCAATTCAACCCATAACATCATTTACAGCTGTGGAAACTGAGGCTCAGAGTGGTGAGGTCAGTTGTCCAAGGTCACACAGTAGTAAGTGATGGAGCCAGGATTTGACCCCAGGAAATCCAGCTCCTCAGTCTACCTTCCTGAACAGTGCTATGGACTGAATGTTTGCGTTACCTCCCAAATTGCTATGTTGAAACCTAATCCTCAATGTGTGGGTATTAGGAGATGGGTCCTTTGGGAGGTGATGAGGTCATGAGGGCAGAGCCCTCTTGAATGGGATTAGCGTTCCTATAAGAGAGACCCCAGACAGCTCCCTCACCCCTCACCACAGGAGGACACAGCAAGAAGATGACTGCCTGTGAATGAGGAAGCAGGTCCTCACGAGACAGCGAATCTGCCAGTGCCTTGGTCTAGGACATCCCAGCCTCCAGAACCGTGAGAAACAAGTGTTTGTCGTTGAAGCCCCCAGTCTACGGTAATTTTGTTCATGCTGCCAAATGGATGAAGACAAACAGATGTGGAACCGATCCATTGAATGGTCTCACCCAAGTTCCACAACTTCTTGAAAATAGTCACTGTCTTACTTCCCTCTTTCCCAGGGTGCATTACTAAAACCAGACCATCCAGTACACGTCCCAGCACAGCAGACGTGTGTGTGCACATGTAAGGAGCACTTAGCGTTATGGATGTCATCGTCGTGCTGGCACAGAGGGAGCGTCCCTCGGTGGGCAGGAGCTTGCACTCTGCAGGCGTCCGCCTGATCTGAGTTCCAAGGCCTCCCTTTACCAGCTATGTGACCTGTGACCCGTGACTTAGGGTGAACTTCTTTCAGGCTTAGGGTCCTCATCTGTAAGATTCGAGACAATAGCAGGACCCATCTCACAGGTGTGCAATGAGGGCAGCTACTATATGCACAGTGCAGAAACGGTGCCTGGCAGATTGTAACTGCTACCTAAGACGGCCTGTGAATGGGCACGCCAAGCAGCCTGGTACCCACCAGCTCGCAAAGATCGGAGCCATTCTCAAGGTCAGGCCCTCTTCCTGGGGGATCATGGGACACGGCGTCTCCATCCAACGGAAAACTGGGACATGATTCCACATGCCTCCCTCACCCGTCAAATCCTGGTCGTTTTACCTCCACAATATCGTTCTGATTTCTGAATATTTCTCACCGCCTCCCCTGCAGCTGCCCTGGTTCCAGCCCCGGCCTTTCTCACCCCTCGTACTGCAGGAGCTTCCTAACTGGTCCCCTGCTTCCATCCTCGCCACTCTATGGCGCATTCTCCTAGCAGCAGCCAGAGGGAGTGTTTCAGCATGTAAGTCAGATCATGTCCCTTCTTTGCTCAAAACCCTCCACCAGCTCCCACATCACTAAAAGTCAGTCCACATCCTTTGCCACAGCCCCACATGATCTGTCGCCCCACAACCTTGCTGACCTCTCTCCCATTACTCCCATGGCTTGCTCTGCTCCAGCCATACAGGTCATCTGGCTGATACTTAAACATACCTGAATGCCCCTGCCTCAGGGCCTTTGCACATGCTATTCAGTCTGCCTGGCGTGCTCCATGGGTGGCTTTCTCATCTCCTTAAACCTCTGCACACATGTCCAGACCACCCTGCTTCCCTTGCAATTCTTCATGTTCCCCGACCACTTACCCCATCTGACATTCTGTATATTTTACTTCTGTGATTATTGTCTGCCTCCTGCACTAGAACATCAGTTCCACGAGGGTGGGGATATCTGTCTTCACTGCTCACTGCTGTATCCTCAGTGTCTGCAAAAGTGCCTGGCACATCACAGGACCTTAACAAACATCTGTTGAATGAAGAAAGAAATAGAGGAAGCAAAGAAAGGAGGAGAAGTTCTGAGACTTCTGTCAAGACACAAGCAGGACAGACTTTGGGAGCACAGCAATCAGAAGCAGTGATAACAACCGGCTCAGAAAATAGAGGGAAATAAAAAAGAGGCGGCAACATCATTCCATTTTCAAAAGAAAAATCCGCTTGCTTTGTGCCTCTGTAAGACCTCACAACTTGGTAACAGCACGCTGATGCGTTCAAGGGGAGACTGAACAACATCTTGGCAGCTTTCAGATTTCCTAGACCCAGTCAAAAGGCCCAAGGTCAGGTCACCCAAAGTCGTTGTCACAAAAAGCGGGATTAAGTCACTGAGAATTTCCGGAGCTCAGAGAGGACCTTCCAGTTCTTCCAAAGTCTTGTCAGAGCCTGGAAGCGCTGCCCGTCTCAGCTTACAGTAAAGGTCCCTTTCACACCTCTGCGATTTCTTAGTCAGAGGAGCGGGCATTCGGGGGAGCAATGTCTGTCTCACGTCCAGAGTCTCTACCATCTCTTTGGGGAAGGCTGACAAATCCCAGACTGACCCAATGAATGCGCTTCATCCACATGATTCCTGAAGCAGAGCCAGGTGACCTGACGGACGGAGGTCTTGCGAGGACACTCGGGGAGGGGCGCTGGGATGTTCTGAAGGCTGGAAGGGAAAGGCACCCTGCAGAGTGTTGGACAGTTAAGAAGGAGGTCTTGGTGCTGATGTCCGGGGCGCCTGGGGACATCATGAGCCTTTCTCTGTGCCGTGGCCACTGTCCCAGCTCTGCACAGTGAGAGCCTGTGCTGGGCTCCGCCGGCTCCAGTTGGGAAGGGAGAAAGCACAATATGCTCCCACAGAAAGCCTGGACCCTTGGCCCTCAGAGGCTCACAGCTGTGTGCATCTGGAACACACTGTTCCTCCCAGAGCCACAGCGGTGCTCCCAGCACCCTCTGGGCAGAAACCGTTGGCTTCTGTGACTTCAACTCTGAGTTGCAGGCACATCTGTCCTTCACCAGCTCTGCAGTCTGTCTGATGCGTCAATAACCCCAGAGACCTTTGGGTCCCCCCATCTTTCACAACCTCCATTAGTACCTCTCCTCCTCCCCCCAAACCTCAAGTTACTCTTTTTTTAAAATCAATATCTAAAGTCCAATGCAATAAACATTTATTGGACTTTTACCATGAAGACAGCCATGTCCGGTTCTCTAGTTTTATTAAATCACTTAATCCTCACATATTCCCGTGAGGTCATTATCAGCTGCGTTTCAGGTGAGATTCCAAGAACAGAAGCCACTTGCAGGAGGCTTCACAGCCAATAACTGGCAGAGCCTGGACTCAAACCCAGCCTGGTCTGACACCAGACCCACCAGCTGCCATGAACTCAAACGCTTGAGAAATGAGTTTAATATTCCAAAGAAAAGCAGCTCAACCAGCCAGTGCATTTGGCGCTGCCTGGTAAAGAGTCTCAATTAGACAAAAGGCAAAGAAGTCCCTCTCTCAGAATTACAGTTGACCTCTATCTTAAGGAATTAAAAAAGAGCGATCATCTCGAAAGGTTCCTCAAAATATAATTTTGGGGCTGTGGATGGTTCATTGTGAGATGCTGCATTAAGGGGCCCAGTCTCTCCCTCGCTCTCTTCTCTTTTCATCTTTTCAGTCTCTGACACTTCATAGAAATGTCTAGCCTTCCATCAAATGGCCTATTTTTTTCTCCTTTCTTATTCTTTCCTCTTCTTTTCAATGCTGCCTTGACAAATTCAGGGCTGAACAAGCAAAAATAAGAATAAATTATAGCAGAAGGGACCTAAGAGATAAGGATGAACTTTCTGATCAAAAGAGTAATTAACATTGGTATGGCCTCCGAACGATGTCAATCAAACACGCGGGTTTGTCACGTTGTGGGGACTGTAGCAAGGACTCCAGCTGTACCATTTGGGGCAGGGGGTGGGGAGAGGGAGAAACAGAAGGCGTGTCTGTGCCTTTATAGATCCTGCAATTCAACAAGGAATTCACAAGTAGGAAAGACTCAAAGCCCTTTTAGGGGAAAGAAACTAAATTTGGGGGGTACCCACTCTGTGCCATCTCCATGAAATACGCCATCTTAGTCAATTCTCCCAACAGTTCTTTGGAGGGCATCCCGTTATTTTCACCACTTTGCAGAAGATGAAGCTGAGGCTCAGGAGAGTTGGATGTGTGGCCTGACCATGTGGCTAAGAAGGGATCTGCCATGAGAAGATCTGACGTGAAAGTCCACGCAGCTTCCTCTGCTATTTCGCTCCAGCACAACCTGAATGGAGACTCAGGGGAGGGGCGGGCAACACGGTGCTCTCCTGTCCTCCATCCCTCCCTCCCTACTTCTTCCTCCTTTTTCTCTCTTCCTCCCAGCTCCCTCCCTCTCCTTCCTCTTTCCTTCCTTTTAATTCCAGGATTAGACCGTTACGTTATTATGCAGAAGTTGTGTGGGGGCGGGTGAGATGGGCTATTTGTTTTCTGATCTCAGTGTGCGTGTTAAATATTAACTATGGCCAAAGCCACTCAGCTCATCTTTGAGGGTACAAGAAACACCAGGGTGAGCTGTGATTACATGCCTCGCAAAAGTCTTAGCAACCTGGACTAACTGGTAGACACAGGGCCAGAGAGCTCATCCTCCCTGAGTCGCAGGCATAGAAGGATGCTGAAGAGAACTGAGCAGGAGGTTCCAACACCAGGGAAAGAGACTCTAGGAACTGAATCTAAAAAGTAATAAGCACGTTATTTAGAACTTGTTGAGTGCAGACACATGGGGATGAGAGAGGCTGGAGTAAGGAGATTCCATTTTAGGCAAGAAAAGGACAACCAAGCTTCCCTTCTGGGCTTAGGTCAATTCAATCACTTCCTTGCCCAGAGGGAGGGTTCCGTGATGACTCACGGGGCGCTGCAGAACAGTGGCACCCACTTTGGAGGCAGCCAGACCTCGGTTCAAATTAATTTGCTCACTATTTAATTGAGCCAATGATTTAACTTCTCTGTGATTCAACATCCCCAACTATCAAACGACCTAACCCACTGGATTCCCGAAAAGAAAAATGGTATCACGCTTGTGGAAGGATTAGCCCAGTGTCAGATATGTGCTAAGTACTCCATAAATGATCATCGTGAAAGTCACCCCATACGTCATTACTTGGGGTGACTTCACAGTATAAATGCGACATGATGGGTAGACCATTCTGATTGGTGTAGGGATTCCGCCCACCATCCCATTCGACGTGCATATAGCCAGTGCCAGACGGCCCCTCTGAAGACGCGATTCCTTGACGCAGCTCAGTTTTCTGAGTCTCCATCTTGTTGGGCTGACGTCGTTTGACTATATGCACGCACACGTATAGAAACAAGATCCAAAATCTGGTGAAACAGATCCCTTACTATTTCACCCAGAGCTTAGCCGGAAGAGAACAATCTGTTGCAATGCTGGGGGGAAAAGATAGCGTAATGTGTGTCAATTTAAAGGGCTGTATGTCGACCACTTGAAGCTTTTATGTTATTCACTGATTTCTGAGCCTCGCCCCCCTGCACCGTGGCTCTTGGTGCTTGTGTTCAATAGACCATTAGGGGTCGTTGGCTTAGTTACCAACAAAAGGAATAGTTTCAGGCAGCCTTGACCTCTGTGAAACAACACCGAGAATAACTCGGAGGTGCTGGTCGTAAACGCTGGGGCTGGTCTCCGGAGCCCTGCTCCCACTTTCTGCAGATGTCTTGCCAGCTTCAAACACGGCCGAGATTCCGAGCGCATCTTATTAGTACAAGTCGCTGGATGTAACAAAGTCTATCAAATTATTTGATAAAGATCTATTCATTACCCTTATCCAGCCAACAGAAAATTCTAATTGAAACGCGGTCACATGCTCTAATGGGGACAGGGATAAAACTTCCTCTTCTCTCCTCCTAATTAGAAAACCAGGGGCTTAGAAAAATGCACAAAGGCACATCAGATAGGAGAACAGATTTTATGTTTTTTAGGTAGGGAATCTTTTCTGAGTAACTTGCCAGTTAAGACATCTTATAAACTCCCAAAATGAAATAGCCTAAACCAAAAATACGCACATTTTTCCCCCTCTATTACAGAAATGTAATGACTTCCTTGCTCACAGAAACCACTCATTAAATTTTGTTGAGTGTTCAGTGATTGACAACAGTTGTCGGAGCTCACACATCTGCAACGTGAAGATCTGGTCAGTGAGTGCTCTGTGAAATGAAAGGAAGGACACTGATAAGGGAGCTACTTTGTATGCCGAAGAGCTCCCTCTTGGCCCTCTGGAGAGGGGAGAATAAAAGAGGCTACAGTGTGGGCAGGAGAAAGCCCCAAACATGGAGGCAGCGTGGTAGAGCTCCTTCCCAGAAGTGACTGTTACCCTGGAGAGGAGAGGAGAGGGAACAGACCGCCATGACGGTCTCCACTTGAATTTCACCTGAAAGGACAAGGTCACCACCTGCAGAAAGCCCAAATATCCCCTGCCAAAAGCTCACTTCCTCTTTTCTCTGTCTTTTCTTTTTTTTTTTTTTTTGAGGAAAATCAGCCCTGAGCTAACATCTGCTGCCAATCCTCCTCTTTTTGCTGAGGAAGACTGGCCCTCAGCTCACATCCGTGCCCATCTTACTCTACTTCATATGTGGGACACCTACCACAGCATGGCTTGCCAAGAGGTGCCATGTCGGCACCCGGGATCCGAACCAGTGAACCCCAGGCTGCTGAAGCAGAACGTGCGGACTTAACTGCTGCGCCACCGGGCCGGCCCTGTGAGTCTTATTTCAAAATGCAAATAGCACTACGGACAGTTGTATGTTAACCCATTACTAGCCATTAGCTCAGATCAAATGGCTTTAAAAAAACCTCTGTTTTCTGATGTGGGGAACACTCCTCTGTGGTCACACTTCTGAAGAAGTACTGTGCTAGGCAGGTAAGCATCAATGGGCAGGTAGGGAATTGGGGAGGGGTGGGGCGCTTTTTAGGGAAGACATGCCCAGGTGAATTGCTAAAACGGTAGGGGATTGGAAATATCTATTCCAAGTGTAATCATGTAGCAGAAATCCTCAGTGCTCACCAATACCCACCGTCCTCCCCTTCTTTTCCTCTCCTTACAGTCAGACCCACATCCCTGCCCCAGGTAGTCACGTGGGGCCCCGTGGGAAGACTGGATGTTCACCACGTCCACGCTGGCCTGTACAACCTCTTGCACAATCCTCTGCCCTCTCTTCTCTCAACTGCCAGCCAATGCAAATAATTCAGTGGCGATTCTGAGGCCACAGATGATGGAGCCGGACTACGGGAGGAGCCTGGAGGGACCGAGCCTATCCCTCGACCCACACTGGATTGTGAGATGAGTGAGAAACAAACTTTTATTGGGTTAAGCCCTTAAGATTTTGAGGGTATTTGTTGAAGCAACTAACACTACTTATCCTAACTAATAATATAATAATAATTATTACAGCTAATACTCATCAGATATGTGTCTAAGGGTTTTATCCCTCACAATAGCCATATTATCATCCCAATTCATAGGTAAGGAAACTAAAGCTCAGAGAGGTTAAGTAACTTGCCCAAGACCAGACAGCTAGAGAATAACAAAAACTCTGCGTACAAACAAAGGAGAAGAGTGAGTGTAGAGGTAAAGACAGATGGGTTACAGATGACAAGGTTTACCAGCTTCAGAAGTTTCACAAGGGAAGGCTTGGGCCCCCCTGGAGGAGCTCTGTGCCGTGGTGGAAGAGGCCCAGACTTCGGCAGCAGGAGGAAGTGGTTGCCAATCCTGTGCCACTCACACCCCGACCATGTGGCCCTGTCAAGACGTCTAGCATCTGCAAGCTGCTGTGTCATCCCCTGTAAAGTGGGGCCAGGGACACGTACCCTCACTGGGTGTTTGTGGGGATTAAGCCAGTGTTCATTGCCCGGTGCAGGACTGGGCGCATGGTGGGTACTGAATAAACCTTGGTTCTCTTACTGCGTGCCTAGGAGTCATTTTTGTTGGAAGAGGAGTATAAAGAGCTGCTGAGAGACCCGCTGTCCTCTGTACTCGCTGATCCCACTTTGTACACAAAGGATCTTAACTGAACCTGCCAGAGAGGCCACTTGTAGCTAATGTGGCCCTCGGCAACGCCAGGGGATTTGCAACACAGCCAAACATGCACTGCTCACCGGCTGCTTCCCTCTGGGTCCTTGCCTTGGCTCTTTTCTCATGTACTTATGCACTTATGCAGATTTATTGAGCTCATATCGTGCACCAGGCAGATGCAGTGGTAAACCAGAAAAGGAACACACCTCCTAGCATGGACCTGACGTTCTCACAGGGGTTGGGCAATGAGCAGAGAGCAAGTAAAGAAATCAACAAGATAGCTACACTTGCTGCTATTACACGTTATGAAGGAAATAAATGGGGATGTGTGAGAAAGAATACATAGGGTGGGGTGGGGGTTTATGCCAACATAGAGACCAGAGGAGACAACCCTTGAACTAATGTTTGAAGGATGAGCATGAGTCCTCCAAGTTGCTGGGGTAGGAGTGTTCCAGGTGGAGAGAACAGTGTGAGCAAAGGCCCTGGGGTAGGAAAGACCTTGGCATGTTGGAGAAACAGAAAGAAGGTCAGTGTAATTAAGAGGGCAGTTGTATAAGTTAAGCTTCCTTATTATTTTTTTTCTGAAAAGAGATCCACGAAAAACTCACCATCACTCACATTCTGGCCTGTAATTAAAGCCACGGTAATGAGATTCTGTTGTAGACAAGTCATGTCGGGCAGTGCAAACTCCAGGTTAATCCATCAGCTTGTTACTACTGAGGTAACAGATCTGAATATAAAATGAAACTGCATGTCCATCCCTGCGGCTGAGATGGAAACCAGATGGAACAGACACCCCTCAGGAACATCTGGACCCTTAGAAAATAGTTTCTAGCTTGAAAAACACATTTCTAGATAAAGTCACACTACAATGAGGGCACAGGTACAAATATACAATATAAATGCAAGGAAGGGGCTGGGTTATTCCCTCACGGCTGACCCTATGTTGGGGTCTGGCCTCCTCTGGCCAGCCTAGGCTGTCCTCCTTTCATGGCCACTGTCTAGCAATTGGAGAAACTTGAACTTCACCTTCACGACCTGTCCTAGAGACCCTGGAGGAACTTCGGGCTGTGCCTGGATGTCCCTGAACCCACCCCAGAGATCAGCTTGGCCTCTGAGCCTTCGCAGATGCCAGCTGAAGGAAATTCCTGGAAAGGCACAGCAGGCTCTCTTCCCTCTCTCCTGGAATGTCTAATGTGGAGTCTGAGCAACCCGGCGGCTACCTCTGACCCTGTCCCTCTTCTCTGCCTGAATGATGGTGGATCCAACAACACGACGGAGAAGAGGGAGGAAGGTGTGCTGCCTTCCTGGAGGTGGTGGCAAGAACAAGGCAATACCGGGGGCAGGAAATTCTTGAAAGCTTTCTAAGGTTAAGGTACCTTGATCTCAATCAGCCTTATCATCTTAAAAGAGAACAAGAGCCTCTTCTTCACGTGACAGAAGCGATGGAGGTCATAACACATCGACAGACAGTCAGCTCCCATGGTACCATCAATGCTGTCACTTCTGTGGGTGGAATCTTGGGATTCCTGCAATTAGGAAGATCCCAGAATTTTGCCGAGGAGTCACACGAGCATAGATCATGTAGACTAGACTCAAGTCCAAGGCCGGCATCTTTCCTGCTAGCTAGGTTAGGGTTCACTACGGGGCATGGAACATGCTAGAAGAGGAGATATGCTTCTTTCAAAAAAAACCCTCTCATAACGCGGTTTCCATGATACCAGTTGTGTTTTTCCATCCTTAGATCCCTGTCTCTTCTCCACCTTTTACCCATAAGGTGTAAGGTATCTCTTGAATACCTTGCTGATTTGGGTTCTTGTTTTGTTCCATTTTCTTGATTGGCTCCAAGAAAAGTCCTGGATCCTACGCACACGAGTTTTAGAATCCTGGAGTTGTGGGTGAGCCCAACACGAAGATTTGGAAGCAAAAGAACATGTGGAAAAGGAATGCATATATAGAGTTTGGGGCCTTATATTGCATTATTTGAATAAAGCATAATGATTAGAATATGATCCATGAAACTAAATATTTTCTGCTTTTTAACAATAGACTATTATCTTGAAGGAAATTCAGACATGCTATTTCAGGTTGCAATACCGGATAAAAGCACATATAAAGGAATTCGTCATTAAAATTCAGGAATGTTTATTAATTAACATCAACAAAAAAGAATGACAGGGGCCAGCCCGGTGGCGCAGCAGTTAAGTTCACACGTTCCGCTTTGGTGGCCTGGGGTTCACCGGTTCGGATCCTGGGTGAGGACGTGGCACTGTTTGTGAAGCCATGCTGTGGCAGGCATCCTGCATACAAAGTAGAGGAAGATGGGCACAGATGTTAGCTCAGGGCCAGTCGTCCTCAGCAAAAAGAGGAGATTGGCAGCAGATGTTAGCTCAGGGCTAATCTTCCTCACAAAAAAAAAAGAGCCGGGAAGACTGACTCTATGTCCATCTTCCTGTCTTTTATGTGGGACGCCTGCCCCAGCATGGCTTGACAAGCAGTGCCATGTCCACACCCTGGATCCGAACCAGCGAACCCTGGGCCACCAAAGTGGAATGTGGGCACTTAAGCACTGAGATGCACGTAGGGGTGCTCTCTTTCTGTGGGTGCTGACCGTAGCCATCTCGCTTCCACTCGGGGGGTGCCCACCTGAAGACAAAAGGAACGCAGAGCAAAGCAGAGAGCAGAACTGGAGAGGATCGGAGTCCAGTACTCACTCGAACACTGGATGCTGACGTGCTGGATTCCCACCTTGACCTTCCCAGTTGTGCAAATCAATGAATTCTTTTTATGATTTAAACCACTTTGGGTTTGTTTACTATAATCGAAGAATTCAAGTATCTGTCTTGATGTGCCTGCAACCATTTTTCTTCAAACCAAAAGGTCATGCCTTCAGAGCTTTCTTTTGGAAGAAGAGGAGGATATATTTGGGGTTTACAGAATAACCAAATCTCTGGGCTGAAAGGGACCTGTTCTCATTCTTTCTTGGTGCCTAGCAAACCACACCAAAATGTAATGGTATAAAACATCAACCGTGTAAGATGCTCGTGGGTCCTGTGGGTCAGGAGTTCAGAAAGAGAGCACGGTGGGGATGGTTTGTCTCTGCTTCATGATGTCAGCAGCCTCCACAGGCAAGATGTGAATCGTTTGAAGTTGGAACCGCATAGAGGCTTCTCTGCTCACACAGCTGGTGCCTGTGCAGCCTTGATACAAAGGCTGGGCTCTCTGGGGCTTCCAGACAGAGCCCTAGCCATGGCTTCTCCGTGTGGCCAGGTTGGGCTTCCTCACAGCATGGAGGCCCTGGGATAGCTGATTGCTCGCATGGTAGCTCACGGCTCCAAGAGCAAATAGCCCAGCAAACAAACAGAAGCCGATCTTTCATGATCTAGCCTCACACAGCATCACTTCCACCATACTTACAGGCCTGCCGAGATTCAAGGGAGGGGGCGCAGACCTGTCCATGGGAAGAGTGTCAAAGAATTTGGGGCCCCGTTTGAAGAGCACCGTGCATGTGACATTTTCTCTCGCACTTCCATGCCTTTGCACATACTTCTTGTGTCAGGTAACATTCTCCCCAATCCTACTTCGCCCAGTGTCTCCGTCTTCACCCTCCACGGCTCTGTAGTGTGTCAGCTCCTGAAGAAGCACCCCCCAGCTTCTTCTGAACCGGGCTAGGGGTCATTCTGCTCTGCATCCTCTCACCCTCTGCTGGTCTCGCCATCCTGGAATCGTTTTCATGTTCTTTGTCACTTATCTCAAATTTTGGACATCATAAGGAATACAGACCATGAATTTTATTACTATAATTTTTATTTTGGCCCCTGGCATGTAGGATATGCTAAAAGTAAATATTTAGTGAAAATGTCCAACTCCCTCACTTTGCAAATGAGAAAACACCAGCCCAGAAAAGGAAGTGCTCTGTTCAAAGTCACACGACCCATTTGTAGGAGTCCAGAACCCACGCCCCTGTCTGGAGTTCCCAGGTTACTCCCCCTGCACTTCCATATTGTTCCAAACACGAACCCTGAGTGGTGCTCAGAGGGACCTGCATACAGTGGCCAGAACCCAGGAGCATCTGTGCCATCAGCCTCTGCCAGTGAAACCTCTGGTTTTCCAAGCCCACTAATTTGTGAGGCTTTTAGACTGGGAAGAAAACACGATAGATGGAGAGCAGCATTTTACATTTGCAGAAACAAGAACCGATTGCTAGAGTTCACGCCTAATTAGCTCATGCATTTTGTCAGCAGGCTCGGTACTTCCCGGCTGAAACACGCCACGCCCATGAACACTACCGGTTCCCCGCACTCGTGGGCCAGGTGTTCGGCATGCCAGTGTGCAGGAGGATTATCGCCAGGAAAAGACAAAAACAGAAAGGTGAGCGGTTCTGCAATGCTTTGGACGAAGCTGCTGAGCGATTTTCACTTTCATGAACCTGTCACGAATGGGAAGTAAAACTTTATTGCAAAGAAATCTACATATAAAGAATCTTAACTAAATCTGGATGGTACACACTACGCACATGGTTTCATTTCGTAGGTATTGATCAGCAAGCACTTCCTAGAACACGAGATAACACATTTCTTTACCTATTGATGCATCCCTTTCCTTTTTGTAAGAAAGTAAATGCAATGTTTCTAAATGTAGGTCCAGAAAAAAGTAGTTCAGGAATTCTATTTCCCTCTTAGATGGTGCATTCTAACCGGATCTTATCCTTGACCCCCAAAGGGGAGAGTATTCAGCTTTTTAACAATGTCATCGTCTCTTCCTGCAAGTTCTCCCCCAAATAGCTTATTTTTTGGCCTTAAAATTATCTCAATTTCTAACAAAAGCTCTGATCATTTCCAGCTTAATCAAAGCGGAGAATTAGCTCACCTTCTTACTATTCTAGGAACGCTAAAACAAACAAATAAATAAATATTTAAAAATCCATAACCTTTTATCTAGCTCTCTCTTCTAACAGCTGTTTTTTTAATCAAAAGTGTTCCTTGTCTACTTCCATTTCATGTGCCCTATTTTAAGAAAAAATTAAAAGTTAAAAATTCCTGGGACCAGCCCCATGGCCAAGGGGTTAAGTTCACGCGCTCAGCTGCGGCTGCTCAGGGTTTAGCAGGTTCGAATCCTGGGCCCAGATACAGCACGGCTCATCAGGCCCTGCTGAGGCAGCATCCCACATGCCACAACTGGAAGGACCCACAACTAAAAATACACAACTATGTACCGGGAGGGCTTTGGGGAGAAAAAAGCAGAAAGAACAAAAAGAAGAAGATTGGCAACAGTTGTTAGCTCGGGTGCCAATCTTTAAAACAAAAAAAAGTCTGACAATAACATGTCTTGGCAAGGATATGGACAAATCAGAAATCTCATAATATTGCTTAGCAAAATACAAGTTGGTAAAACACACTTTGGAAAATAACTTGGCAAGAGCTAGTAAATTTTAAGATATGAATTCCTCAGGACTCAGAAATGCCACTTCTAGAGAAACTTTGTCACAGTTGCACTGGAAGGGGTGAACAACAATGCCCATAGCAGCAGCAGAAGGAGCCGGCATGCACAGCAGCAGGAGCACGTGTAAGTCAAGGGCACAAAAATGAGAGCCGATCCCTCCACCACCAGGAAAACAGGTGAACCACAGCTCGGCTTCCACGTGGAGGAAACTCACACATGTAACATTGTCTGAAAGCAGCAGATCCTGAATGCATACGTGCTGTATGATTTTATGCACACAAAGCTCAAAACCTTGCAAAACTAAAACCACGTTGTTTTGGAAGACGTACATGTTAGCTAAAACTATTTAAAAAAAAAAACAGCCAGGGACCCATTGCTGTCAAATTCAGGAGAGTGACTAGTTTGGCTGGGGGAGAAAGGAGAATGCAACTGGCGTATTGGAGATGTCCCCTTCCTTAAGCTGGGGATGTGGGCACAGGGGTTTGTTTTCTTTTATTCTTTATACCTTTCATAAGTTTCATATTTTATTTGTATATTATATTTGATAATTTCTAAAACAAAAAATAAAAAAGATTATATGGAAAAATCCTTAAAAATGTGTAACATTTATGACAATATATCTTTCATATATTAAGAGCTCTTAAAGATTAATAAGAAAAGGCCAATAGTTCAAATAATACATGAGCAAAGCCATGAAATGGCAAATAATAAGAACAGAAAAATACTATGTTTTAACCCATCAGATTAGCAAAGCATTAAAATTGAAATACTATCTAAAATCGGACGGGGGGAGGTGAGAGGCAGGCGCAGAGCTGGTGGGAAGGAGCTTGGTACACTTTTTCTTCCAGGTGATTTGGCAACATGGATCAAAAGCCTTCAACTATTTATAGACTTCTACCCAACATTTCTATTTCTAGGACTCCATCTCAAAGAAATACTGAGGGATGGAAGTTCAAGAATGTTCACTGTATGATTGTTTATCATGATGAAAAATGTGGAACTGCTCAAGTGTTTAATTCAAGACTGGCTAGATAAATTATGGTACATCCATGCAAGAGAATAATATGAACGCATCAAAATCATGACATAGCTCCATATTTATTGATATGGAAAGAAGCAGATGACGTATTAAGTAAAGAGCACAGTAATAGAACAGAATACATGAACACGAAACCACTCTGTTGCAGAAAAGTGTGTGTACACACGTGTGTGCTTGTGTGTTCGTGTATGTGTGTGCACGCACTACCAACATGATCCCTGCCTCCACCCTCTTGCCCTTGTCTTCCTGAAGCCCATTTTCAACACAACAGCCAGAATGGACCTTTTACAACACAAGCCAGATTGTGTCACTCCTCTGTTCAAAATGCTCCAACTGCCCCCACCTCCCTCAGAATAAAAGTTAGATTTTATTTTGGCCTCACGTGATCTGCACTCACCCTCTGCTTCCCCTGTTTATCTGACATCCCCACTTGTTCACCCTGCTCCAGCCAGTCTGGCTTCTCCATTTTCTATCAATCTCCTCACACATACTCCTGCCTCAGGGCCTTTGCACGTGTTCTTCTCTCTGCCTAGAATGCTCTTCCTCCCAAAACCACCTTCTCAATGAGACCCTCCCTGACCCCTTGCTTAAATCTGCGACCCGCCCCCCCAGCACTCCCCACCTCCTTCCCAGCTTTCACATCCCCACACTTCCTGCCCTCTCTAATCCCACAGACCTGTATTCAAGTTGTTTATGTCTGTCACCTCTCATTAGACTATCAGCTTCAGGGCAGGATTTTTGGTCTTTTTTGTTCCCTGTTGTGTTTCCAAAACCTAGAATAGTCCTTGGCACATAGTAAGCCTTCAATAAATAGGGCATGAATAAATTACTGAATAAATGGACAAACGAAGACGCTAACTTCCGAGAGTGACACATATACCGAAGTAAGGAAACAGAGGAATGGGTTGGGGGCTCTGTGGGGCGAGGTGGGCAGGTGACTCCTCTGGCAAAGTGACCTTTAAGAAAGAACTAGATGAGAAGGAGCCGGGCACTCAAAGGCCCGGAGGAAAACTGTTGCAGGCTGATGGAGCGGAAAGCACAGGGTCTGGAGGCCGGAGCACCCAGAAGGGTTCCAGCGGCTGAAAGAAGGATGTGCCCCAAGGGGTCGTCTTGTTTCCTACAGTGGCCACACTGCAGGTAATTTTTAATGATTGTTTTTCTCCATTTGTTGTTTCTATTATTTGAACAATGAATGTGGACTGACTGCAGAATCGGGAAGCTCGGGTCTACACATCTATCACGGACGGCGTCCCGGGTCCTGGTTTTCCTGGGCCCCGTGGAGCTATGTGGTTTGTGACCACGGGTGACCTACGTCCGCCCACTGCAAGATGAGGCCGTTGGGGCTCCACACCCCAGCTAGTTTGAAACCTGCATAATTACACGTTTCTCCGTTCTCTCCAGAGTGACGTTAGACACGCCTTCCCCTTCTCCATCTGAAACTGACACGAAGGTAAACAAGGTTGCCCCTAGCAACAGCCCGGACAATCCGTTACAAACTGCTTCACAGAGCCGGCAAATTCTTTCATTTGTTTGTTTGTTTGCTTGTTTTTATTGTGGGAAGAACGCTTTCCGTGGGATCTACCCTCTTCACAAATTTCTGAGTGCACAGTGCAGGAGTGTTCACTACACACAGATTCCTCTCCCGGCTTCAGCCCGATGGCTCCTCGTGTGAAGGAGTCCATTAAACCCAAACCCAGTGTAGCTGCTCTTATGGTCTAAATGAGGGAGCATCATTTTTGGTGGATGTTACAATAAATCTCTACGTTCTCTCCTCCTCCTCCTCCCAGAGCCTGGGGGAAAGATAAATGCAGGGAAATTTACTTTGTCCCCGTGGGGAAGGGCAGGGCCCGCCCAGAACCCCATAGGTGAGCAGAGCGCCTTAATGATGCTTCAAGCGTGTGCAGGTGCTGAGAGGAGAGAGGCGAGTCTGCGCTCAAAGATGGGTGAAAGGTGCAGAGTTTCTGGGAGAGCCCAAGAGGAAAAATGACTTCAAACAAAAGAGAACCAAACAGAAAACAGAAATGCAGGATGTGCTTATAGTGGCGGGGGGCGGGGGTGATTTGAGTAATGAGGCAGGAGGCCCACGGGTGTGTTGACTGAAGGACTTTTGACCATCTGATGTCCAATTTGGGTTGTTAACCAGACGCCGTTGTCATCTAATTTCCATTGTCACTTCAACTCATCACAAAATAGACGCAGATGCCTTGTACGCAGTGGTCCTGGGTTTTGTTTTGTTCCTTTGTTTGTGAGGTTGGTTTGTGTGTTTGTTTTGGGAGATCAAGAGAAAGGGCCTGTGTTCTACACTGGGCAGCTCTGGTACGGAAAGTCTGTGTGATGCTGAGATGCCAAAGGAGGCCGGCTCTGGGAATCAGAGACAGTGGAGGCTGGGAAAATGTGAACCAGCCACAGGTCAAAGTTCAAGACAGCCTTGTGCCTCAGCTGTACCTGGTCTGCATTTAGACACAGACTTATGGGTTGATATTTTGTTTTCCTTCTTAGCTCTAATCACCCCAGAAATAGTATACTTTAATTTCTAGTCTTCCTTTCCCTCGTCCCCCCACCCAAATACAAGCCCCACGAGAGAAGGAACTTAGTTTAGGCTATTTTGTTCACTGCGATAGTCCCAGCCTGCAGGGAGCAGGCCCTCAGGAAATATTTATTTGAATAAATATATAATTTTTTTCACGGTTTTTTTTCTTTCCCCCCTTGAGAAATGATGACCACACATGCTGAAGGTAATTCTCATGGAAGTTCTTTTTACATTGGCTGGGACTCCCCACAAGAACACTTCAGATAACGTCTCTGAATTCACCCTCCTGCTTCCTACAGGGGTTTTCACGTTTTTTCTGTCTGTTAACCATTTTTCACAACTGGCAGCTACAAACTGAGGTATTATCTATGTATCTGTTTAATTCTCCTCTTGGTTGGACTGTTTACAATCTTTGGATTCATTTCCTTCTGTACTATTTAAAATAAATTTTAAATGTAGGAGTATGACATATCTTCAGGGAGAATCTGAGTTTTTTGGCCAAAGGAAAACGTGGCCTCAGGCAGCACTTTCTGGAAAGCATCATTAAGATGATACTTCATGCAGCAACAGGTCAGAAAATAGGGCCGAGTCGAATTAGGCAGATGATTTGTGCACACGGTTCCGTGACTTCCTTGCAGCTGCTTTATGTAAGAACCCCAAACGTTATGTCCACGTGAGGAGGTCTGGCATGCCTGGGAGGCAGGGAGGATAGGAAGAGATGGCTAACAAAAGCAAGCATCATACCACGCTTTCAAAACGTCGGATGACTTTTAAAAGATAGGTATGGTGGAAAGCAAGCTCTTCTATTTTCTGACTCTTGCCAGGAATTCAAGGTTTCTCCCCAAGTCTACTTCAATCCTTTCCTCCCTCTAGAGCACCCCCCACCCCCCTAGCCATTTGTGGTTGTGATCATGTCCCTCTCTGAGCCTCTCTTTCCTCATCTGTAAAATGAGAAGAATAGCAATACCCCTTCCCCAGGCATGGGAAGGATTCAGTGCTCGAGGAGCTGAAGCACGGGAAGGGGGCGGCACACTGGCCGGCTCACGGGAGATATGCAGAATTAGTTGGTGAAGGAATGAGTGCTAACTCCCTTTAATAGCAACTTGGATTGTTACTCTTCTAAACCTGCTGTCTTCCAAATAGGATGTGCATTTAAGAGCTGCCTTCAGTGCCATCATCCAAAGGTACAACATGGGCTTTTCAGGAGCAGCTGGAGATGGTGGAGGAGGGTAAGGGCGGCCGGGGCTTCCAGGGCCCTTGAAGCCAGAGGATGGGGAGGCCACCTAAGTGCTTTCTTTAAAAACAGCTTTATTGAGGTATAACTGATGTACACAGAACTGCACAGATTTAATGTGTACAATTTGATGAGTTTGGACATATGCAAACACCCGTGATGTCATCACCACAGTCAAGGTCAGAGACAGAACCAAAGCCTCCCAGTGTTTCCTGTGTCCCTTTGGTTTTTTTGTTTTGTTTCGTTTTTCGTGGTAAGAACACTTAACATGAGATCTACCCTCTTAAATTTTGACGTGCGCAATACCATATTGTTAACTCTGGGCGCCATGTTGTTCAGCAGACCTCTAGAACTCACGTTGCATAACTGAAACGTTATACCCATTGGACAAAACTCCCCATTTGCCCCTCTCCCCAGCCCCTGGCAGCCACTGTTGTATTCTCTGCTTCTACAGGTTTAACTATTTTAGATACTTCATATGAGTGAAATCATGCAGGATTGTCCTTCTAGGATTGGCTTACTTCACTTAGCATAATGTCCAGGTTCATTCATGGAGTCTCAAATAGCAGGATTTTCTTCTTTTTTAGGGCTGAATAATATTCCATTGTGTGTGTATACATCACATTTTCCTTACCCACTCATCCGTCCATGGGCACTTGGGTTGCTCCTGTATCTCGGCCCTTGTGAATGATGCTGCAGTGAACGTGGGGTGCAGATGTCTCTTTGAGGTGCTGATTTCAATTCTTTTGGACATATACCAGAAGGGAATTGCTGGGTCCTATGGTGTTCACACCTTTGAAGGGGCAGCAGAGCTGTGTAGCAGAGGCCCGAGTGTGGAAGGAACCAGAGACCTTGGGTCTAGCCCTGTTCCTTCACTTTCTAGACATGTGACCTGTCTGGGCACTGCTTTCTGGACCTGCCAAATGAGGGGGACAACAAGGCCACTCGGCCTGAGGTTGCTGGGGCAGTGAACAAGACGAGAAAGGTGTGGTGGGACCCAGTGCAATGTCCTTTGTATCCTCCTTCACTTAGCCAGGACTTGGGCTAAGCATCTGACATCTATGATTTCACTTAACTTCCGCACCCACCTCATGAGGGGGTACCAATGTGATCCCCACTTTCTAGATGAAACAGTGAAGGCCCAGAGAAGTTTCAACAATGAAAAAGCCTGCTGTACATCACCCCTTCACCTCCTTGGTCATTGTAGAGTGGGCATGCCAACTCAGGAAGTGTGAACCCGTGGTACCCCACCCCCTCCCCCATCCAGAAACGGAGTATTCCTGAATCCTGCAAAGCTGGCTCCAATAAAAGGAGATTCCATAACCTCTGGTATAGGTGTGGATAAAAAGAGATGGCACAGTTTGGCCCAGAAGGAGTTTCGAGATCTCAGATGTAGACAATAGGCCCAAATGATGTGGACCTCCACATCACAGAATGACAGCTTTACAGGGTGGCCAAGTGTCTGGATGCTGATGAAACAGGTCCTTGCAGCAGCAGTAGGGATCTCGGGGAGCTGCTGAAGCCCTGTTACTCCTCGGGCCCGGCAGATGTCTCATCCTGGGCAGACTGTCATCACCCCTTCCTGCATCCCCACGAGGGGCAGAAAGAGAAACGGAGCAGGGCCACCTGGCAGCAGTGGAGGGTGGGGCCAAAATCCCACAGTGGCCTGCCTCTGTCCTGTGCATCCTGTGGGGACTGCATCTGCCTGGGGGATGGTGCCTTGTTTGTGCCCACAGAGCAGCATGGGCACCCCTGACTAACCACACAGAGGCGTCCCAAGGGCGTGGGAGGTCCCAAGCATCAGGGAGCTGTACTGGTCCAGAAGTTTCCACTGTCTTTCCAGTCCTCATTGCCTTTTTGTGCTGATATAATTTGTGTATAGAGATGACTAGGATCTGTGCCTTTTGTCCCTGCTCTCCTTCGACCCAGGTTCAGGTGTCTCAGAGTCGAAGCCTGGGCTCTGAATGCTGGGCCATACTGCCTGTCTGCAGGACTGAGTCTCATGGGGTGAGGCTCAGAGACAAAGGACGGCAAGCTGACAATCATGGCCACTGGCCCAAATCTCCATCAGTCTCATCTCCAGTAGACATACGATTCAGTCTCAGCCTAAGCACTGTTGACATTTGGGTCCAGAGCCTTCCTTGCTGGGGGAGGGGTTGCTGTCTGGTACATTGTACCAGGTTTAGCTGCATCCCCAGCCTCTACTCACTAGACACCAGTAACCCCCCCACCACCCATTTTTGGTTGGCTGTGACAACCAAAATGCCTCTAGGCAAAGGTCCCCTGCGGGCAAAATCACCCTCATTTGGTCTAAAGAACCCCAATTTACGGTTGTAATCCACTGCCACGAAAGAAAAAGTCAACATAAACTCTTTAGTTTCCTTTTTGAATTTCAGATTCCCTAGTTTTGTGTGCTCAGAGAGTTGGCAGTAACAATACAAAGAAAATGACACCTTGTGAACCAGCCTCCCAGAAGGCTTTTGGGGTGACGGCATGGAAAACCAAAATGATTTAAAATTGCTATTTTGCTGAAGACTAGAGTCCAGGTGTCATCTTTGAATGTCCTTGTCCCTTAAAGCAGATGATCGGTTGCTATGTCGAAGTAAAAACAACAGCATGATTTACTGAAAATAAGGAGCGTTTTTGCCTTAAATTTTTTTTTGATTGGAGAGCACACAGTTCAGCAATTGAGTGCCAGAAAGAGAGAGAGAACCATTAATCTGAAATTCCAAGAGAATCTATGAAATCCCAGCCAAAGATTTCATCCAACCCAAAAGTAATCAAAATCTTGAAGTCCTCAGCTTTGTGGGTGCTCACAGAAGTGACAGCCTCGAGAGCTCGTTTGCCGTTCAAAAGAAAATGGTCAGCCTTGATTAGGCATTGTTCCCCTTCCCGGCGGCGTGACAAACCAAGAGCTGTGTTTGTACTGGTCATTCAGACGCAAACACTCTAAAAATAATGCCGTGGCCCTGCTGAAGTTAGAAGGGTCCAGATCCTCCATCCTTTCCCCATCAGGATTGCAGTACCCCAACGGGGCAGCCCATTGGGTATGAAATACGACTGCTGTGCTTGGCCAGGCACCCTCTGCGGGCCAGCTGTAGTGCTTTAGCAAATGAGAAACATCCAGAGGGACGTCTGGCCTCTCGCCGGCTCCAGCCGTAGGGGCTCAGCAGAGCTAAATTTAGCTGAACGATTGTTCATCTCAGAAGTGTGTTGTTGCTTGTTTGTTAGCATGTCGGTGTGTGATGGCCAGGCCTAATGATACGCAGTTTTGAATTTAATCCGCCCAAATCAGTCCCAAATGGCTCCTGTCAGCTCATTTCAGTTGGCTTGATACTGAGGCTGGAAGATAATCTACTCGCTGTGAAGAAGGACAGTCTGTCACTCCCATCTGGTAAGGATACCCAGACGGTGGGTCCCCTGTGCTCCGTTCCCCTTGAAGTTGGCTCCATCACCCCACTCCTTTCCACTTTCCGTGGTACGAGCCCTGCCACCAATCGCAGCAGCAAAAAAAATAACCACCAGCAGAAAAACATCCGCAGTGTGTCCCTCACTGAGTCGAACGCTTTGCTTGCATTATCTCATTTAATCCTCAAAATGACCCGAGAAGGCAGGTTCCATATTGATCGTGGTGATGGCTGCACGACTCTGTGAATAGACTGAACACCGCTGAATTGTGCTCTTTAAATGGGTGCATCATCTGGTATGTGAGTTACATCTCAATAAAGCTGTTAAAAATACGATTTAAAAAAATTCGGAGGCTGCTAAAGAGAGAAAGGGATGGTCTTAACTTCGCATGTTAGAAAAGAAGGCAGGCTAAACATTAATGAGCTCAGTGTCTGACTTTATAAGTTGGATAAAGAACTGTTTGAGACACAATTTATTCCCATAGCTGAGGGTCACACAGCTTGTGTGTGGAACAGCCAGATTCCCACCCAGATTTCTCTGGCCTCGTCACTGATGCTCTTACAGGCCCTGAACCACTCGTGGTCCCCCACGATTCCGGCTTCATCAGTCATGAACTCCCAGGATGGTGGTACGAAGCGTGGGATGTCGTATTCATCTGCACATCCCCACGGCCTCACACTTAGTAGGTATTTAATAAATGATCGTTGAATGGATCATCTGCTTGAATTATTTTATTATGTTGATTACGCCAATCCATTCCCTAGTCATTTGCTCAGGCACTCTCCTGGGTGATTTATATTGCCTTATAACAGAGTATCCTCGGTCACTGCCAGGGACAGGGCATCGTTAAATTAAAGATGTTCAGAGAAAAGTTTCTGCAAACTGCTCTCTCCAAATGGATTTGGAAATGAAAGAGGCCGAAGATTGGCGAATGCCTGAAATCACTTTCAGGAACTAGGAAATGATTTAAAGCAAAAGGTCAGGGCTCTTTGCAATTAGTTTCCTAAGCAGTTGGTACTCAGGCGCTCTCTGGGCCTTGCTCGCTCCTCAGCCATCAACCACCATGTTCACGGCACTGGCCCTTCAGTGCGGAACACTCCAGAGACGCATCGACATTTTCCTCCTCCATGTTTCTTCTCTACCAACCCCAGTTTTCACTTTAGGAAAAAGACCAACTCCTTAAGATCAGCAAGTGAGATGCTAAAGGTCTCCCACTCCCTTCAAACATGTTCACATCCCTCTCCCCTGAAAGTGAGCGTAAAAAAAGGTTCCCATCCAGAACTTGCTTGGTGAGGAAAACATTGCAAAATGGAAAAAGATATTTTCTGACAACCTCTGGTGTTTTTATTTATTTTGATATAATCACTCCAACTTTCTTTTATTTTTTTGTGAGGAAGATTGGCCCTGAGCTAACATCTGCTGCCAATCTTTCCTTTTTTATTATTTTTTTTCCCCAAAGCTCCAGTACATGGTTGTATATCCTGGGTATAAGTCATTCTAGTTCTTCTATGTGGGACACTGCCCCTGCATGACCTGATGAGCAGTTTGTAGGTCTGCAACCAGAATCCCAACCGGTGAACCCTGGACCACTGAAGTGGAGCATGTGAACTTAACCACTTGTCTGTGGGGCTGGCTCCTGGTGTTTTTAATTCAGACATTTTCCCCTATAGGTTATTTTATTATTGTTTTTTGGGGGCAAGATTAGCCCTGAGCTAACATCTGTGCCCATCTTCCTCTATTTTATATGTGGGACACCTGCCACAGCATGGCTTGATGAGCAGTGTGTAGGTCCACACCCGGGATCTGAACTGGTGAACCCCGGGCCGCCGAAGTAGAGTATCTGAACTTAACTGCTGCGCCACCAGGCCAGCCCCTAGGTCACTTTAGTTTTGTTGTTTATATGTGATTGCTTCTTTTGTTTCCTTTACATTATTTCAATGAAACTTTCTTGTGTTAATATTTACTCATCATAAAATATGACAGTGGGTAGGACTAGCCCCAAATAGAGGAACCTTTGATGACACGTACCTGAATGGGTGCTGGATGAGGCTAAACAGGTATTTCTCTGGTCTGTTTTCGTCCCATGCGTGAAGTAACCTACACTTGGGGGAATGTCCTGAGGGCAGCTGTGCCCTTGCTGGGAGGGGAGAGTATCTCTTCTCAGTCGTCTTCTGACGAGGCCACTACCAGTGCAGAGGGGGAAGGCGTGGGTGGCAGACCTTGCACTGGGAAGAGAAGGGAAATCCTCCATTCTCTCTTGGGGTCTGGGCATTCGTTGGGTCTTTGCTCCCAGTTGTGGGAAGTCCCAGAGGCTTCAGAGAGTCCTGCAGGCTCTCCGCCCCTCCTCCCCCAGATAAAACCACAACAAGGCAAAACGGAAGTCAGCCAGGAGCTGGAGCCAAAAAGCACTAGGATTGGTCTGGCCCAGGGCAGGAGGGGCAAATTATCATCTGTCTAGGGCTTTTTCCTCATTTCCCTTAAGTCTTCAGAAATTATCTTTAAAAAGTGGGAATTTTCTCTCCACTTGTTATGGGCTGAATTGTGCACCCCTCAAAATTCATATGTTGAAGTCTTAACCCCCAGTACCTCAGAAGGTGACTGTTTGGAGAAAAGGCCTTTAAAGAGGTGATTAAGGTAACTGGAGGCCATTAGGGTGGCCTTGATCCAACATGACTGGTGGCCTTATGAGAAGAGGAGATGAGGACACAGAGACACACAGAGGGAAGACCATGTGAGGACATGGGGAGGAGACAGCCATCCACAGGCCAAGGAGAGAGGTCCAGAGGAAACCAGCCCTGCACACACCTCAATCTCGGACTTCCAGCCTCCAGAACTGTGAGGCAAGACATTTCTGTCATTTAAGCTGCCCTGTCTGAGGTGCTCCGTGATGGTGGCCCCAGCAGACTAACACACCACCGTATCCTGGGAAATGAAAGGGGAGGTTCTGTGTTATTTTTTAGGACAATATTACATAGACATCTTTTCTCCCAAGCATGGAATGGTGATGACTGTCGAGGTGTGCCCATTCAAGAGACAGTCTCAGGCAGCGTGGCGAGAAACCCGAGAAGCTGTCCTGAGTCCACGTGAGGCAGTGGAGAGATGCTCAGAAAGAGACGAGGTCGTTGTAAAGGGGAAGGGGCCTGGATCCAGCTTTAAAGCCAGAAAGCACTCTTGTCATTTGAGTAAACGATCGTTTAAGTGGATGCCTAAGAGCCCACGTGGTGGCCACATCATTGTCTTCCTTCACTTGTGGTTGACATCTACACAGTTTCCAGCTTGTCACTCTTAGAAAAAAATGTCACTATTTCATCTTTGCGCATAAAAGTTTTTCTATTTTTTAAGTAGAAGTGATAAAGAAATAATAAAGAAATAAGTATTATGTACTTAAAAAGAAAAAATAATAAAAATTTAAAAATCTTTAAAGAACACTTTATTGAGATACAATTCACATACTATAAAATTCACCCTTTTAAAATGCACAATTCAGAGGTTTTTAGTATTTCCATAGAGTTGTGCAACCATCGTCACTACAAGATTTTAGAACATTTTTATCATTTTTTACCCAAAAAAACCCCTTTCACGTTAGCAGGAACTCCCCATACACCCCTCCTCCATCCCCTGGCAGCTGCTAATCTACTTTCTGTCCCTACGGATTTGCCTATCCTGGGCATTTTCATATGAATGGAATCATACAATATGTGGCCTTTTGTGGCTGGCTTCTTCTACTTAGCACAATGTTTTCAAGGTTCGTCCATGTAATAGGACCTCATTCCTTTTTATGATCAAGTAACATTCCATTGTATAGATATTACCACACATTATTTATCTGTTCATCAACCGATGGAAACAGTTGTGTGTTTCCACTTTTGGGCTATTATGAATAACGTTGCTATGAACATTGGTACACAAGTTTTGGTGTGGAAATATGTTCTCAATTCTCTTCGCTGTATACCTACAAGTGGAATTGCTGGTTTATATGGTAACAAGACATTCAACATTTTGAGGAACTGCTCAGCTATTTTCCAAAGTGGCTGCACCACTTTATAATCCCACCAGCACTGGCACTTTTTCCATTTTGAGAATTCCTTTGACGTGATAGAATTCCAGAGGGGGAATCCTAGAGTGTGGGGTATGCACATTTTAAAGCCTCTTGATACTTATTGCCACATTGCTTTGCTTCAAGGTAGCCTAAGCGATTTTTTAATTGTTTTCTTTTGGCTTCATTAACTCACATCCATCTCCTTCCAAGTCTGGCACAAATTTCTTTTGGTCCAGGGAGGTTTATCCCAACTTGCATTTTACTCTGCTCTCCATGCACCACCCACGTGGACCATCACCCCCACACCCTGCTCAGATCTTCAAGCTGTTTGTAAATTACTGGGGAATTTTCTCAAACACTCTTCACCTGGGTGTGCTTTCCAAGCTCCTGAGAGTCAGGTACCATGTCTTTGATTTATTTTCTACTTTGGCAGAGCAAGCAAGGAAAGGCTCTGCATATAAAGGACCCGCAGGGAAGGCTTTCTGACCTCTAATTTTAAAAGCAGATAAGTTGGGCAACCGGTCCTGCATTTATGTTAATAAGAATGCTGCCCATCAGGACTGGGAGTCCTGCCTCCTGGTCTCTATCGCATTGCAGGACCTTTGAAGGCATGGAATCGGCCCGCTATGGCTTTGCAATCGCACCAATCATTTAAGCAGAGTGAGGAAGAATCCTGTAGTAAACAACTACCATGTGCCAGGCACTTTTGTGATATGCTTTTTAATTTACTTTATTTAATCTTCAAAAGAGTCAATGCACTGTTTAGCAACCAAGTGCTGTTGTTATCTCACAAGTGAGAACACTGAGACCCTGACAAGTAGAGAGTCTTACAGAACGCTGGTGTGACCACACACCTGGATCTCATGTCACTATTTCATGCCGCTTCCTAGGTACACATAGCCCACCAAAATCTAGCAATGCTGTTAAAATTATAGGAAAAAACAAAATATCCCAAATAGGAAAGAAGCTTCATTCTTTTCCCTTTATCTTTTATGAAAGTTCTTTACCCTAAAAATGGTGATCACATTTACATGTGATATCATCGTCTTGTTAGCTAGCTTTTTCTTTGCAATTGATATGAATCTTGAGAAATTAGTATATTGAATTGTTTTTTATAATATCCATTGTTTTCCTAGAATTAGATGGACTATGAAAGAAAATTAATCAAAGAGAAAAACATCAAGCAACAACAATGAAGAACATCTGGCAGAAGCGCACGAGAGTCAGGGATGCCCTGCAGCATCTCTAAGCCAGAGAGAAATGCTTTAGATCATGCAGCGAAGAGACCATTGTATCCCAGCCCTGTATCAACTGGGATAAGGTGCTATGTAGCACCCAACTCAAAGAGAATGCCAAAATGTCAGAATATCAGAAGTGCAAGGGACATGCTGGCCTCTAGGGGGAGCTCAAGACTTCCGCTCCAGGTCCCTAGAACCCAGAACGTCGGGTGGGGTAAGCTCTTTGTGTCCTTGGTACCAGATACTAGCAACAGGGTATGGAGCTTCCATGTGATTTGGCAAGAGGCTCAAACCTAAGGATCTATAGGAAGGAGGAAACAATCCACCAACTATTTTCAATATTTCAAAAAGTTTAATAGAAATGTTATATCCCCATCCCGCCATAGACACACGTGACACACATATGCTTACAGCCACCAAACTACCCAAAACTTCAAGTGTCGTTGCTTTTGACCTTAATAAGAGACACCCGGTGTGTCAGCACCAATCGTCTAATACTGACAAGAGGCTGTGACAAAGACACTCATTTCCTCTTCCTCCTGGGTGCCCGTCCAGACTACGCTTCCCAGTGCCCCTTGCAGTTAGATGTGCCGGTGAGCCCAAGTTCTACCAGTGGAATGTGAGTGGAAGTGATATGTGCCACTCCCACGCCTGGCCCATCTAAGCCCCCCAGAAGACATCCTCCAGACCCTTCCCCTCAGCCAGTAGCCGTGGTCTGAGTATTGAAGACTGCAGGGTCACAAGGCAGGAGGAGCCTGCATCCCCGAGTCACCTCTTGGAGGAAAGCTGCTTGATGATCAGGAGCACCTGTTCAGACTTTACGTGCATGAGAAAGAAATTCTTGCCATGCTAAGCCAGTGAGATTTGGAGGATTATCTGTTATAGTTACTAGTATTAACCTAACCCACCAGATGTAATTAAATGGCTGTTGATAAAGAAGTTTCTGAGTCAAGACTGGTGCCCTGGACACGGGCAAGCAGCACTATAACCAGGTGATGTGTGAGAATTCCTGGAGTCTAAGTTCTTCGTCTCACAGATGGATCAGCTGAGGACTCAAGTAATTTGTGAGACAGCAGAGTGGGGACCCAGACCCAGGCGTTTTGATTCTGCCTCAGGTTCTTTCTAATCTACCACTTTTCACGTATGACAGCCACGTGGACAGTTGTGAGCCGGAGGTGAGTATTAAACAGCCAAGAATTTGGGCCATGCTGGCAAAAAAACTCAGAGAGAGGCCCTCTTCTTTGTCCATTTTGTTAATTACAAGGGGAAATAGCACCTTCTCAGAGTTTTTTCTATTGTGTACAAACCAGCAATTCAGGGCTCATTTGATTGCATTTGCATTTCAGGAGAGAGAAAAAATCATTCGACAACAGACATCTCATTGGCTTTGATTCACATGCTTTTTAATTACCATGATCTCTTTTTCCTACTAGTAAAAATCAGGTAAGAAATGAGCTGCAGTGGATATAGAGTAATAATAAGAGTAGCTTTTAGCATTTATTGAGCACTTACTTTATACTAGACATTGTGCCAAATACTTCAAATGCATTCTCAGATGGATCCACAGAAAGGGACTCATAAGTGGGAACTATTATTACACGCATTTTACTGATGACAAAACTGAGGTTCCAAGGATGGACTAACTCGGCTGAGGTTACGCATTGTGCGTCTTTGAAACCACAATCGGTGATGTAGCACTAAGCTAGACCGCCGCATGACTATATAAAAATGCAAATGCCATGTTTGCTAGGACCTCAAGAGGTCATGAATCATTTTTACAACTTTCGTACTGGAAAAATAGGGCCACCCAGGAGCCAATAGACAATTCAGAAACTTACAAATTCGGTGTCTTAGAATCACCTTCCACGGCACAGTTTATAATCTTATAAGAGTCTCATGTGGAAATAGAACTTTCCAGTAAAAAGCTTGGTTTTATCCAGTCAGTAGGGTCTCTCAAATTTCTCGTTAGAATGAAGTGTGAATTCTGAGAAGCTGTTTAAGAACGTGAAACACTGCACACAGGCACTGGGGTTGGACGCGGGTTCAAGGCCTCCCTCTGCCAAGAACAAGCGGTGGGCTTAAACTTTCTAAGCCACGTTTTTTCCATCTGCAAATAAAAAAGGTGACGGGGGATAATAATACTGACCTCGTAAGAATGTTATGAGGGTTAAATAAAATAATAAAAGAAAATACTACTGCTAAAGCTCTTAGCTCACAGCTTGCCTGGCTCCTTAGATGATGCCCCATAAATGGTAGGTTTATTTCAAGTGTTATTAGTTTCTTGTAAAAGGCAACTTTCCAAGTAATCCTAGAAGTTTGATTCAACTCAGACCAAACTCTGATTATATTCACCGTTGGGTTCGTTTGTCTTTTTTGCGCAAAATCTCTAGAACTGCTTGTCAATGGGTCAATATGGTAGCCACTCACCATATAAAGCTATTTCAATTTCAATTAATTAAAATTAAAAAGTCAGTTCTTTGGTCACATTAGCCACGTCTCCAGTACTCAATAGCTACGTGAGGTTAGTGGCTACTAGATTGGACAACACAGATGTGGAATATTTCCATCATGGCAGAAAGTTCCGTTGGACATCATGGATCTAGAGGAAGAATAGTGTAGGAGAGAACTGAGAAAACCCACTCTCTTGCACAGGGCAGTTTGCAGACAGCTCTGAAGGAGGAAAGTTGATACACCAGATGAGCTAAAGGGGTCCTTCCGCATCCGTAAGAATCCGATGCTCCTTGGAGCGATACTCAACTTTTCAGAACATCCTCCTGTGTGGATATTTCTTAAGTAATGACAGTAGGTTCCCCAGGGCAGGAAACCTCAGAAACTAAGGTTGGCATCTTTACAAGTATTTGTCTCGTCTCTGGGTCTTGGGCCCTGAAAAGGTCCAAATGACTATCACATATGGCTAAGGACACCATTAGAGACCCTTGTATGAATCAGATGTTCATATATGCTGTGGAAATACTATTCAAGGAAAACGTTAAGCATTAGAGACATGGTTTGCCATAGAATTAATGGCCCAAAAGAAACAGGAGTATGAATTTTCTTTACATCTGTCCATCTTTTGCATTTCCCCCCACCAATATGACCACATTTTTATATAAAATATATTATACAGGCATAAAATATGTTGTATTCAGGCTTTTTAATTCAGAGAATACCATCTCAATAACAGTTCTTTCTAAAAATGTTGTTATATTTCCAAGAAGCACTCAAAGGCTTTTATAAACACTCTTTTATAAAACAGATATGCAATGTTAAAGCAGGATATGTTATGTGCCAAAAATGATTTATATTACAAACTTATTTTGTTTTTTATAAAAGCTAAGAAGGGAGAAATCCAGTTGGCTGCAATTGAATTAAGGAACGGCAAGCTATTTTTCTTTCTTGTCTTTTTGCAGTCCATGGTGCAATTTTATTTTTTCCATTTTTAAAGATCATACAAAATAGAGGTCTTATAAAACATTATAAACTACTTTCTTGCTAAATGAAGGCAACTCATTAGTAGATACGCAGATGCATAAAACATTTCTAAGGCTTTACATCTTAGTTGAATCGCAGATCTTTAAACCTCTCCCAATGGCGTGTAACTGTGTGTTTCCGTGAGGCACATGGATAATATCCTGAGTGCATTTCTGGAAATCTGGACCAGTGGAGGCCAAGAGGGTGGTCAGGGCTGGGAGACCTGGCACACGTAATGGTGTGGAAAACACATGCAGATACCTCCTGAGCTCGGGAACAATGAATTGACCACCATGGCTTCCTTTCTCTTCTCATGATCTAGAATTTTGCATCAGGCTAAAGTTTAAAGGCTCCACCTTCTTCCTTTTGTTCAATATTAGGACTACATTTGCCTTATTCTCCAGGATTCCCAAAGATTATGGGTAGCGATTCTGCCATCTTCTCGCGGAGTCTGGGAGATCATTTATCTGGTCCAGGAGAGCAAGCTAATGTTCTGTGACAATTTCCGTATCTATTTTGAACTTCAATTTCCTCCTGTCATTGTAGCAGACATGCTGAGCATCGTGCCTGCCTGCCCACAGCCCTCTTCTGAGGGAACTGCTCCCAATTATATACAGGATACCACTCTTTCCCCTCAGCCAAAGCTGATTAAGTGGAGTCACAATGTCATCTGGAGGCCTGGGAGAAAAATGAAACTTCATGGTTCCCCAATTTCTATCTTTGTGATCTTGTAAAGGTTATTTAAGTTTTCTAAGCCGAAGTTTCTTCATCTGAAAAGCAAAGACAATTATACTTGCCTTTGGGTTCTTGTCAGTGTACAGTAAGATGGTGCACAACATAATGTGGTCCTGGCAAAATGGAAGCGCTCAGTAATGTTAGCAGGGGCCGTCATTGTCATCGTCATTATCATCATCATCACCAATATCAACATCATCATCACTGTCATTATCATCATCACCGTCATCGTCATCATCAGAATCAGAACCCAGCTGAATGAGACAGATAAGCTGAAATGCTTGTGGATTCAGGGTTGAGAATGCCATTTTGGTCTACAAGCAATGCACTGAGTAAGCAGAGGGAGCCAGTCTGTAGGGGAGAGAGTACTGACCATACTGGCAGTGCTGGCGTTTAGTGATTACACGCCAAGGGTACAAAGCATCCTGTAATGTGCAAGAGTGTTGTATACAACAGGAAGCATCCTGTGTCCTGTACGACTTTCAAAGGTCCTGCTGGACACTGTGGATAAAGGTCAAGCCTAGAATCTGACTCCATATTACATACAGACATAACACTGTTTCCAAGGTTTTAACATGCCGAATTTTCCAGGAATGCAATTACTGCATAATTCAAAGGCAGGCCACAGTTTGTTTTGTTGGAAATTTGCTAAGAGCCAGTCACCGTGGTCGTTTCTAACCTGGCCGTAAATTTGACAGTCCTTCCATTAAGAGATGGGATCCTGTAGTCACCCCCTCTCCACCTTCTGCTCCCACCCCCTATGACTGCTTTGACTGACAATCTGCCAGAAGTGACGCTGGGTGACTTTCAAGGCTAAGTCGTAAAAGGTTATGCAATTTCTGCTGGGACACTTGTCCTTGGAGCCCTGAGCCTCAAGTAGGAAGTCTGAACACCCTGAGAAGGCCATGCAAGATCGCCACATGTGGGCAGCCCAGTCTTCCATCTCCTGGCCCAGAGGCCGCAGAAGTGAGGGAAGTATAGTCCTCTGGGAAGAGATTCCTTCGGCTACAGGTGTTCCAGGACCAGCCATTGAAGTCCTCCAAACCAAGGCCCTGGAGACAATCACAGAGCAGGGAAGAACCATTCTTGCCTTGCTCCTGAATTCCTGACCCATTGGATCCATGAGCGTCAGAAAATGACTGCTTGAGGCTACTGACTTTTGCTCTGACATACTGCGGTAGATAACCAGAAGGCTCACCCTTTTGGAAAATCATGTCGTCAGTACCATCTGGCTTTATCAGTTTATCTTTGAAGTTGTCACCTGATTCTATATACAGGTGCAAATGCATGGCCGCTTCATTATTTTTTCCTCTGTCTGAATCTTTATATATTAAACGGTATCTTACTTTTTGTCTTAGATAAATTACTTTCCTTGTAATCCTCTTTTATATTTCATGTGGAGTGTTACATTAATTTTATTTTGAATGAAGTGTTTATGCAGGTTATATAATCTATGATGTTCATTTTATGATAAGAAAAAGGGTGTTGTAAAAATGTTTGTTATTTAGGAGAGTTGGGTCCGACAGGTGGAAAGCACTGAGCAAGGCACTTTCCCCCCCGAGACCTGGAGGGGGCAGTGGTTTTTGTGAGCATCTTTCTCGTCCTCCTGAGATCTAGCTGTGCTTGTTTTCTACTCATTCAGTTCTGTGACATCATTGAAGCCTTCCTGTAACCATCTGTTCTTAGCCAGCTTGAGCGGGTCCTTTCGGCTCAAGGAGCCTTGACCAGGATGTCCAGTTTAGTTCTAACCTCTACAGGCTCTCCTTGTTCCTTGACAGAGAAAACGGAAGCCCAAAGAGATGGAGCAAAGCTGCGTTTTCTCTGGCATCTGTTGGCATTACTCAGTAGACCCAAGAGACAGATATCTTCTTCTTTTTTCATCTTCTTGCTCCTGACACAACCATTAAAAGCCAAATGATATTTCTTCTGGATTCTGCTGGAATCTTCTGCTCTTCATTGTTTGATTTGGTATAAGCTTTAAAACCCAAATAATCGTTCTTCTGGTTCTCTTAGCACCTTCTCCTCTTCATTCTTCGCTTTGGCCTGCCATTCATTCCAGCCTTGCGTTGACGTTTAAATATGTTCTGCTCCTTTTATCCTTATTACGTCTAGGCTTGTCATATGCATCCGGGTATTATATTAAGATACCTTTTGACTTTCACATCAAAATCATCGGCAGTTGGCATGTCAGAAATTCATGTTTGACAGTCATTCACTCTGGAGTCTTTAATAATCTCTGTCCGTGAAAGTATATTTTTTAAAAGTCTGCCTTACGAACACATAAAAAGGTTGCAGATCTTATTCTAGAAGGTCAGTGCCCATGGTCTGGCTATCATAAATTCTAAGTGGCTCATGCACTCCCTCAATGTTTGCTGAGGATCCGTTTTCGGATGTCTTCCTACCTCACATTGATTACTTCCTTTGCCGACCAATGTGGGCTCCCAACTGTCATGTGTCTACCAAATATGACCCTGCCCCTCTAGCCATAGTGGATTGGACCCAGGGTGGACAAGTGACCAGTCTGGACCAAGGAGAGTCTTTCTTCAGTGAGCTCCAAATTGGTTCTAAGAGATCAATATGATTTTATCACAGTTTGGGCTGTTCACTTGAGTAAAAAAACTGTAAATGCAGAGACTGTGGGACAGAGACATCCTTTATCCAGAAAAACAGCAACAAATCAGGCATTTCACAAGAAACATAAATAAAGGACAGACAGAGGGTCCTAGTGCTTTTGAGTTTGGTGTTTCATTGTCTGGCCAAAGCCCAGTAGCCTTTTCCCCTCCATTAGACACTGTGTACATCTCCCCCCACCTTTTGCTCCCTCTAGGCAAATTGATGAGCTTTCCCTCATACACAAACAGTCTTAACTGATCCAGTTTTTGCTTTTGGATCAGTTTCATGGTTGAGTTTCTTGTATTATCTGAAAAATCAATTGAAAGAAGTTTAACAGTAATTTAAGCACGATTTCCTGTCAAATTTGACCTAATATTTGGAAAAAGAATAGCAATTTGGAAGAACATTCAAATTTTGGGGTTTTTTCTTAGGGAAAAAGAAAAAAAAGACTGACCAAAAAACGTAAGGAGGGGAATACACAAAAAGAAAATTATAATTGCAGATCACAGCATTCTACCACACCAAAAGGAGTGTGTGCAGGAAACGCGCATCGTGGGTGAGCCAGCATCAAGTGGCACCAAGTGGGGTCTCTCTCAAGTGGCTTGCTGATGACAGGGTTCGCAAAGCTTGGCTTTATGCAAACCCCAAATAGCCACTGCATAATTTCCTCAGGCATTGGCACTGGGTGCACAGCTTGTGCCAAGAAAAAGCCTGCTGCAGCTTGATTTTTGCAAAGCTCAAGGAAGGAAGCATAGTCAAAAGAGCCTGTTGCTAAGCAACCATTCCAGGCCGCCATCTTTCTTTCTGCAAGATAACAAGATAACAAGCTTTCAAGGCCTCAACAGGTTGTTTCTTGCTTTTCTGATGACCGTGGACCAGCGCTGCCCTGGGCAACCCAGAGAACTTCTCCACCATCCTGTGGCTGCAACCACACCTTCTCCTACAAGGGCTGAACGCCAGCCTGGGGGCGGGGCCCACCTCCATGTTTGTCCTTCCCAAGGCTCTCTCCCTCACCCTCTTTACACATTTATAGTTATTAAGCTCCTCCTATAGCTTAATAACTATTTAACTTTCCCAGTTTAAATAATGATGATGATGACAACGATGACAATAAAAGGCTTTGCACAAGCTAAACACTAGGTCATAAAATTGTCCCAACATACCTACGCATCACGATATTTGCAAATTCAAAATACTGGGGCATCATGACCTTGGTGGATTCAAAGACAAACTCTGTCACTTGAAGAGGGCCATCCTGGGATTTCAGAACAAATAAACTTGCATCCCTCTTGAGAGATCTTTACTGAATCTCCAATGCCAAGATTTCCTCTGTTTCACAAATTATATTTTAATTTTTGGGATGAAGATCATACCAGCCAGCTGATAATATTCCACAGCACAATGGGGTATCATGCTGCCTTCTGGAAGTTTCCACAAATGTTTAGGCATGAAGCCAGGTCTAATGGCCCCAAAGCTAGGCCTGCACTGTGATGCACAACCACCCTCCCTGACTTCAACCACAGACCAAAAGCAGGAAGATGTGCTCCTTTATGAAAGATGACATCCAAGGAAGGTAAAGCTTTAACCAGGCACCTAGTTATTGCTGGGCACTTAAATAGTTACATGTGTAAAAATACAGAGAAAGGAGAGTGGAAAGAGTCTCTTGATGTCAGCTTCTAACAAAGCACTCTGCCTCTGGTCCTTTGCCCTCCCGTTCCCCATGGGCAAGATTGTGCCCAGCTGGAACATTAACCTTGCAGGTATAATCTTATCACACAGAGGATAGAATTGGTATCCCCTAAAGAGATATCTGGAGCCAGAAGTTCTGAGATTTTATACCTTTAAGGCCAAAATTTGTCAAAGAACCCAGAGCAAATTAACCTGTTTCTGTACTCAGGAGAGAAGACAAAGTAGTTCCATCTTCACTGACAAGGACTTCTGGCAATTTGGATGAATGATGCTGAGAAAAGAAAACGATGGATTACGAACTTCCTGAGGAAATGAATTTCAAAAGAAACCCCAAACATCGCGAATCACAAGCTGCTTTGTATTCTTATTCATGACCTTCCTCCACCTTCTCTTCCATAAAGCAAATGGAAACGTGTCATTCTGATTAACGGTGATTGCTTCCTTGTCATACAGCAACTAAAATGAGATGTATGATCGTGACAGATTTAAGGGGACATGGGCATATATTTAAGAGGTGCTTTTTAAAAAACACTCTTGATTATCCATGGCACTTAAAAATTCCTGTTATCTTCTTCTCCCCACCCCTTTCCTGCAGCTCTTTAAAGGTAGAGAAATTACACGGCTCTCAGGGGTAGTCGATGACTGCCTGTCTGTGTAGCTGGATTGTTTACAACACTGTTGTAATGATGTTGACCAGCGTCACGATTGTGATGAACCAGAAAATAATCCTGGCTAGAAAGCTCTGCACTGATTTTCCGATGGAAACTGTCTCCCAAACTCTTGTTTTTAAGGAGAGGTTTTATGTAACTTATTATTTCCCTTCTTGGAAGTAACTGGTATATGCAGAAAGAAAAAGAAAATGAAAACAATTTAGATGGATCATGATTAATGCCTGGAGGGCAAGGATGGTCTGGAAACCTGTGTGATGTTAACAGAGGACCCTGGGGCAGGGATCATGGCACTGTTACACTACGGAATTCTTAAACCCCAGCACGGTGCCTGATTATGTTTGGGATCAGTAATTATCTGTTGAATGTGTTGGGAAGGGCAAGCAAGGAATCTAAAACACATTGAAAGTCATCTGCAAAGGGATAGTAGCTAATGATATGGGAGAGAAGGAGATTGGAAAGGAAATGAATGAATGAATGAAAGAATGAATGATTACATCCTCAGGGCCAGTAAACATTAAGCAAGCAGACAGAAGTAGTACAATCATGACCCACAAAGTGAATGCCTTATGGGGCAAGTACCATCCCATTCATCTGACTGACCAGCATCCAGCACCAAAGGCAGCTTTTGATAATGCTTGTTGAGTGAAAAAACAGATGGATAAATGGATGAAGCTGCTTCAAGCTAAACCTTTACCTCCAGGCACAAACAACAGCTGCTGTGCTGGTAATAAATCTTAAAAAAAAAAAAAAAAATCAATGTAAATTTAGGCCACTTCCTCAGCAGAAAAAAATAATAATAACCCAATAAATGTAAGTATGGTCAGGAACAGAAGCCCTGGAGGCTAAGTAGGGGACTGTCCATGCTTGACAGCCCCCGCCTTCTCAGAGGAAGCATTTGCAACTTTGTGCATTGTAAGCTGGGTAGATAGCATTGATGACCACATCAACACTGGTGTTCATCACCTAAGCTAAGGGTCCAAAGTGCCTAGGATTCGTCTGGAACCTGAGAATGCCGTCACCAAATGAGATGCAGACATGCTATGATCCAGCAGAGAATGAAGGTGGACTTTGCCAATTAAGCCGCCACAGAGAACCTTCTCCTGGGTTTGGATGAAGTCCATTTAAAGCCTTGCACACAGGGTAGTTCCAAACAGCGTGCACGAAATCTCGAGACAGAGAAGAGGAATCTGTCCAAGTTTGGGACATAACATATCCAATGGGTAGTTAGGGATGAGTCAAAGATTCTAAGTCAAGACCAGCAAGGTGGAGCAGCTACTCATTGAATTGGCAAGGCCAGAAGGAGGATTTGGTTTGGGGAAGAAAATGGGCTCTATTTTGGGCAAGCCAATTTTGAGGTGACAGATGGACATCCAGAGAGAAATGATGAGCAGTGAGTCAGAAGTACACGTCCGGGGCTCCCACAGGGTGAGAGTCCGACAGACACTTCGATGTTAACAGGATGTGGGATGGCAGCTGAAGCTGAGCCGCTAGAATGGAGAGAGAAAGAACAGAGGGCATTACCATGGAGGTGGAGAGAGCAGCCAAAGGTTACTAAAGGGACAGCTGGACGGCAGGAGGGAGGTTAGGGTACCCTGATGCTTCAGAAGAGAAGAGTTTCTAGAAGCAGGCAATACTCAACAATGGTGAATTTGGCGAGTTTATGGAGGCTAAGGATGCAGAAAAGTCATTATGAAATGACCAACAACCTTCAAACAGTGGGTTTGAGTTGTATTGAGCGATGGCAGCTAGAATACAATGGTTAAGGGTGATTAGTTGTCAAGGCAGTGAGTTCTTCCCATATGGATTGATAGTTTTTTTAAAAAGAGCATGCATTATTCATCTCATAAGATTCACCTGAAATGATCTTGCCCTGTTAAATTTTTGCTAATCTCTCAATCAGAAATAAATCCCCACTCCTCTGTACTCTTACAACACTTCATCTGTAGTGCACGTATCACTTTTTACTTTGTACTATCATTGCCTCATCTTGGGTACAGTGTTTCTCTCATGCCTACACGAGAGTCAGTTGTTCAAGAAATTGTGTTTTTTTTGTGGAAGATTAGCCCTGAACTAACATCTGCCGCCAATCCTCCTCTTTTTGCTGAGGAAGACTAGCCCTGAGCTAACATCCATGCCCATCTTCCTCTACTTTATTTGTGGGACACCTGCCACAGCATGGCTTGCTGAATGGTGCCATGTCCACACCCGGGATCCAAACTGGTGAACCCTGGGCCGCCAAAGCAGAACGTGCGAACATAACCGCTGCGCCACTGGGCCGGCCTCTCAAGAAATATTTGTGGAATGAACAAATAAACGCCCAGTTATTTACAGGTCTGCCTGCCCACTGTGGTGTGGCTCTTCAGATTACATGAAAACCATTGGAGAAATGAATAAAAAGTTCAATTGCACTGATTTTTAAAAAACTTGATAAATATAGCAGATACAGAAAACTGAATTAAATAAATGCTTCGTTTAATAAAGTATTGTAGGGTCAACCCTTCATAGCCACAACCCAGGTTGAGATGTAGAAATCTGCCAGATACTCATAAGGCCTCTATACGCCCATGTTAGTCGTGATCTCCTCCCCACGCCCCCAAAAGTGACGACTGTCCTGACTTTTAGGGTAATCGCTTCAGAGCTTTCCTTTACAGCTTTGTCACCTGACCATACATCCCTAAACACTTTAGTTTTCCTGTTATGTTTATATGTCTATATTAACCTATAGGTTCCCCCTCTGTCCCTCCACATTTTTTTCATGTAATTTATTTGTTGAAGAAAACAAGTTGTTTGTCCTTTAAAGTTTACCACTCCTGGTATTTTGCTGATTACATCTCCACGGATCTATAGGATTGACCAACAGGTTGATTTTTGGCAAGACAATGTACAGATGGTGTTGCTTTCTTCTATCGGAGCCACACAATGTATGGTTGTGTCCCTTTTGGTGATGTTAGCAGCCAGCGATGCACAATCCTTAAATCCATCCATTCATTATGGCTGCAAAATAGTAATATACTAATTCAGCCATTTCCTCTTTAGTTATTAGTTGGAATATTTCTAGAAAGAGAAACTTTCACTTATCTACTCTTTGGCTACCCAGGGTATAGCTCATACAGAAAAGGCAGAATAGATGACTTTCTTTCCCATTATTTGCCAGTTTTTAAAATAATGAATGGTTCTCTATTGTTCTCCAAAGATGGCAAATTTGTTTTTTAATATTCTTATAAACTCATGGATTTAAACATATTTTTTGAGCTTCAATCTATGGAAATTAATATCTTTATTGAACATATATTGTTTAATCTTGATCCAGCGGGAACATCTTCAGGTAAATTCCTGAGTCCTTGGGACAGAACCTGAACTGTCTTCCAGCTTCCTTGCTTACTGATACGACACAGTGGCCTGGGCTCATCTTGCATACATTCTGCCCAGACCTAGAATCAGCATCTATTTTCCCAAGAATCTCTGTTTCTTTTTTAGTGGAAAATAGTCTTTCAAGCTCACAGTCTGGGTCCTGGGGATGTCCCTGCTCCCGGATCGTGCCTTGTGTCTGAGCCTTTACAGTGCGCAGGAGTCTGAAGGCAGGAGATGTGGTACTTCTGACTCAAATTCAGTCCACAGGGTTTTCACTTTACCTCTTCTACCTGGCAATTTACATCCGCTTTCCTGCACACCCAGAATCCTGAGGACACGAGGGATTACGGAATTAGAATATCCCGTAATTGCGCATGTGCTTTATCTCACATCACATCTGAAATGATCTCAGTTAAAATTAGCAATTCTTCTACCCTAATTACGATTCCTAAAGACTGTTTAAAATCCTTTCTCCACTTTATATTTTTACATTTTTTCAACTTTTTACCAGTTGGGCTGTATCTACGTTATGAGAGCATGTAGATGCTGACTCTCGTTTGGTCTTAGTTTCACAAGAAAATGTATATTTAGCCGTTACTATCAAACCATATGTCAGTGACTCGCTGGTTATTTTGGTTGATTGGAATTTGCTCTCTAGCAGATTGCTCAGAAAAAACTCATGGGAAAAATATTCCCCAAGGGTAGGGCCTGGGTGTTGCTTGCTCAGCAAGAGCCCACAAGCCCATTGCAATCATGCATCCTTCCAGCTCCCTTCTGGGCAGGACGCCCAGGTGCTGGGATTTGTAATGAGCCAAGGTCTGGCCAGCCCGGATCCTCCCTTATCTCACTCAAAGAACATGTCGTCTAGAGGGACGTAGAGCCCCTCTATGTGAGCTACCGTCCTTGGGAATGCTGGTCATATGTACCAGGGACAGCCCGTCTTGGCAAGCATTTAGCCTTTATGTCCTCTGCCTATATAATCAACCCTTGCCCCACCTACGGTAGCAGGTACACATTTCCGGCCAGCCACCAGTGGACATCCCTGTAAGTAACTCGCAATAAACCTATATGTCTCATTCACCATGCCCGGGTCTTTTCTTCTGTCTCTTTGCAACCTACCCTGCACTGCTCACCCCACTGGGCGTGTGGCCAGACACTGGGTCATCAAGTTTGGCTGCACAGTTTATCTGCACCTTTCACTTGAAAGTCAGTTTAGCTGGATATAGAATGCTTAGATCACGTTTCTTTCCTTTAGAATCTTAAATATGCTACTCCATTTCCTTCTGGCATAAAGCACTATTGTAGGAAATCTGACAACAGTCTGATCTCTTTGTCTTACAAGTGATTTGGTCATTTTGCCTGGATGCCTAAAGTTTTTGTTTTTCTTGAAAGTTCAATAACTTTGCTAATTTTTATCTCAGTGCTGGTTATTCTGGGGCAATTTTCTCAGGTATGTGGCATGCACTTTGAATATGTAATTTCAAAAAATGTGTTAGAAATTTTTTTTAAATTATAGTTTTTAGTAATTCTTTTGTTTCCCTTGTTTTCATTTTCTTCTTTGGGACCCCATATATTTCTCACAATACGTTTGTGGGATCTTCTTTGCCTGTCTTCTAAATTTGTCATTTTCTCTCAAATCCTTTTTAAAAATCTTCTTATATCTTATCCTTCTCTGAGTAATATCACCTCATTCCAAAGTCTTTCTAATTCTGATTTACATGTTTCTTTCCTATCTTGTATCATTTTCTTAGTGTATTTTAGCTTTTTAGAAATAGTAAACTTTTAGAAATAGCGTCTTCTTAGAAACATTTTTAGAAGTAATAGTTTTGAAGGGTGGGTGGACCTGTCTTTCATTGCCTGTGGGGCTATTTCACTATTTTTTCCTTATAATAACTTTGTGTGTAATTAAAGCTTGATCTTTTCCTCTTGCTCATTTTTATGTAAAATTAGGTTTTCTGAACTTTGAATAGGGGTGTAGTCCAGGAGAGTTTTTCTAACTTTTCTAACTTCAGGCTTTAGAATACTTTCTTCTTTTGTTTTCAAAACATATGGCAGCTTCTTCCCTGGGATCTCTTACCTCTCTGCTCTTCCTCCACTTCTATCTGTCCCTTCTCTTTCCCTTGTCTCTGTATGGCTTAGCTTGGGTTCTGCTCTCAGCAGTTCCTCCTTAGTAAATGACCATGCTGGAGGGAAGTTTTAAGAGTTCAAGGGAATCCTACTGCTCCAGCTTCCTTAGACGTGACCATATCTCTCCAGGAAAGTCCACAAAACCTCTCGTAGTTTGGGCTCCCTTCTAGTGAGGACCTGCTGGAAATTTTGGGATTCTCAGGTGTGTCAGCCGCCTCATTTCTTCCCTCATCTTCCTCCTGCTAAATTATTGCTAATAGCATGCAGGTCCTTGTTGCTGTTAATGGTTTGTCCCTTCAAAATCGTATGTTATGATTTGGGGGGATGCCTGTCAGCCTGATTTGTTGATGACATTCGTGTGTTTTGTTTTTCTATCTCTTTGCTCTATTTTGAGCACAGAATTGAGGAGATACAAAAATTCTGCTCTTGCTGCCACAATATTCCAAGATATTTATACACTGATGTATTATTGATATAGTAAGAAAACATTGAAATATATGGTATGTTTTCATTGGAAATAAAAGAACTATGATGACAGACACTGTTCTGGTAGAGCTTGGATGAATGTGTCTTTAATGAGAGGAGGTTTAGATTCTCTGACCTCTCAGATCTTCTCTAGTCCTGGGATTCTGTCGCCCAAGCCTTGAAGGAGCCAGGATGGTGTGGTAGACACTAGATGGAGCCCATCAGACCTGGGTGTGAACCCAGCCCTGTCACTTATTATTCACATGGCCTTGAATGAGCTCCTCTGTAAGCTTTAGTTTCCTCACCTGAAGAGTGGAGACTCATTATGAAGCCAAACTCCAGACCCACAGTCGTTAGTCCTTCGCTTTCGGAAGAAAGCACTGGGCAGAAGGATCAGTCCCTGTGCAACAAGCCATGGCCACTCAAGTGCAACTGAAGACGAAATATGAAAATTCCCTCTGATGCGATACAACCAAGCTGTGGCTTCAGAACGTCAGCAGATAGCAGAACACTCAGTTGTTAAGATAAACGGGAATGTGTCAGGAACGGTAGTGCTAGGGCATACAGGAGTGGGTTCTTCCTGCAGTCCTTCCAAGCCTGTCTATCGGGGAGAAATTTGGTGATCAACGATACCATCATTGTGGCTAAGTATATCCTACAATACTGCATTCGGGGGAACCTGCTAACATGGCCTAAAGAAATGGAAAATATACAGTGACAATTACATGGCTCTACTTCTGTCTACCTCATACCGACCTAACGAATTGGGATCAAATACAAAGAATTAATGGAATAACTTTCTGAAGCACTTTGTCACTCCAAATCCAAACCTTGTCTGTTTCTTGGCTTCCAATACTAGAAATGACTTTTATGATAATGCCTAATAATAATAATCATTCATTAATTACTAATAACTTATAATATTCATTAATGTTAATAATAATTACTGAATTAATGAATACTCCCAGAATACTTAAATTAGAAATTCGAGATTGCTAAATGCTTTATGAAAGAAACTTAGGCACATCTCTCTTTCTATACACCTAAATGTTTCCTGGCCTAGAGAGGTTTTTAATTTTCCTTTCGACTTACTGAGCTTTTCAAACCTCAGCACAACTCATCACATTCCTTGTGTTTTCTATTGTCCCTTCCCATCCATGAGTTCCCGAGGATGGGCTGCATCACACCCAACTTGCATTGCTAGGCCTTAGCGCAGGGCCTTGGACACGATGTGTTTACAGTCAAGGCTCATGGAATAAACTAATGTCTCCTTTTCCCCCCAATTATTCAGACTTCAGTCCCTCCTCCTCTTTCTCTCCTGCATTGTGTTTAGGTAATTCTACTACTTGCCTGTGCTTCTGGGAAAGATTTGGGAAAATAAGTTTAAAAAATCATATATTTTGAAAATAGGGGCCAGCACGGTGGCGCAGCAGTTAAGTTCGCATGTTCCACTTCGGTGGCCTGGGGTTCACTGGTTCAGATCCCGGGTGCGGACATGGCACCGCTTGGCACGCCATGCTGTGGTAGGCGTCCCACATATAAAGTAGAGGAAGATGGGCACAGATGTTAGCTCAGGGCCAGTCTTCCTCAGCAAAAAGAGGAGGATTGGCAGCAGTTAGCTCAGGGCTAATCTTCCTCAAAAAAAAGAAAAGAAAAGAAAATCATACATTTTGCTATTTATTATTCAGGTCTAAGAAGCATGTGCTGGAAAGAATAGCGTGAGAAGGTTGCAATGGTTGATTAAGATAAGTTTGGGGACTAACTTAGGATTTGTTCATTCGTTAATTCAACAAATATTTATTGGCCACACTGTGTTTCAGACACTGTTCTGCGGCTGGGGTAAAACTGCACAAAACTGACAACGTCCCCACTGTGTGATCCTGCCTTGAACTGGGGGAGAGTGGCAGTAAACAAATAAGCAAATGCATATATATTCCATGTCAGGTAATGACGTACCCTGTGAAGAAAAGTAAAGCAGAGCGAGGTGAGATGGGACAGAGGTGAGCTACTTTCCAGATAAGAGGGACAAAGAATGACTCTGTAGAGGGGTGAAAATTAGGCACAAATCTGAATAAAGGGAAGAAGTAAACCATGCAACTATTTGGAGAAACAGGGTTCCAGGCAAAGGGAACAGTATGTGCAAAGGCCCTGAGGTAGAAATGTGGGCCAGAGCGAGGTCCTTGGACCATTTCTTTATTCACTTACATTCACAGCTTTGGTGATCTCACCCAGTCTCATGATTTTAAGCACCGGTTATACACTGACAGTCCCCAAATTGGAATTCAGACTTGCACATCCAATTGCCTACTCCCACATCTGCCCTTGGACGCCTAATCGGCATCTCAAATTTGGCATTTCCAAATCTAAACTCCCAAACACCACACCAAATCTGCTCACACTACAACCTTCACCCTCTCAGTAAGTGGCCACCTCCGTCCTTCCACCTGTTCTTTCCTCTTTCACATCCCACCTCGGATCCATCAGTAAATCTTCTTGGTTCTTTAAAAATGCCTAGACTCCCAACACTTCTGCTGCTACTGTGCTAGTCCAAGCCATCACCATCTCCCCTCTGGATCACCACGGTAGCCCCTTAACCAGTCACTCTGCTCCTAATCTTCCTTGCTCCTACATAGTCTCCACAGAGCACAGTCAGAATGTTCCTTCTAAAAGTCAGTCAGATCATGTCAGTGTTTGCCTCAAAACCCTTCACTAGTTTTCCAGAGTAAAAGCCAAAGTCCTCATAAGGGCCCAAAAGTTACTCTTCTAACTGGCTCACCTCTGCATCCCCCCAGCTTACTCTGTGTTCAACCACACTCGCCTCTGTGCTGCTCCTCAAACACAAAAGGTGTGCTCCGGCCTCAGGACTTTTGCACCTGCCCTTCTCAGTCCTGAATACTCCTCCCCCATACATCTCCATGAATCATTCCTTCATCTCCTTCAGGTCTTTGTTCAAAGGAGGCTTTCTCTGAGTATCCTATGGAAAATGGCAATTCCAACTTCCGTGACATACTCCATCATGCCTCCTGGCTCTATTTTTCTGTTTACACAAGAAAGAATGAGAGGTGAAGGGTGTAGAAAAATAAATAGTAGCATGAGAGAGGAGCCAGTGGGCCCCCCATGGGCCAGTGATAACTCTGAGCCAGCAACTGAGGAGTATGATAAATTCAACTCTGCACACCTGACACTCTTAAAAGAAGATACAAGCGCTACAAAAACATAAATGGTTTCTCTATCTACTTAAGAAATAATCTGCTAACATAGCCTTTAAAGAAGTAGAGAAAATTTACATGTAAGAAAACCTTACCAGATAAAGATCATTAAATACAGGTATGTACCCTGCTTTATAAAATAAACACACTCCTGAAGAGTGGAGTGTACACTGAATTTTAAATACCAGATGTCATTTTGAATTCATTATAGGAGTTTATTACTTGAAGGAATTTTGTAAGAATTCTAGTGTAAAGTGAATCATCAATATCTTCTTCAACTTCATGTATAAAACAGGATTTTCATATGTTTGTATTGCATAAAATCAGGGCATACAGGCCCTAAAATTTGCTGGGTGGGGAGGCGGGTTTTCAGAGAACTTTTAAGAACAAGATTCTTATATACAGATGGCCAAAAGGCACAGGAAAAGATGTTCAACATCACTAACTATTAGGGAAATGCAAATCAAAACTACAGTGAGACATCACCTCATGCCCATCAGAATGGCCATAATTAAACAAGACAAGAAATGACGAGTGTTGGAGAAGATGTGGAGAAATGGGAACCCTCACACTGCTGGTGGGAATGCAAACTGGTGCAGCCACTATGGAAAACAGTATGGAGATTCTGCAAAAAGTTAAGAATAGAATATGATCCAGCTATTCCACCTCTGAGTATTTACCCAAAGAACACAAAAACGTGAATGTTTAAAGATATATATACCCCTCTGTTCAATGCAGCATTATTCACAAGAGCAAGACTTGGAAGAAGATGTGGTATCTATACACAATGGAATATTACTCAGCTATGAAAAAAGAGGAAATCTTGGCATTTGCAACAACATGGATGGACCTTAAGGGTATTATGTTAAGTGAAATGTCAGATGGAGAAAATCAAATACCGTATGATAAAAGCAACCACAACAACAAACATACACGTAGATACAGAGATTGAATTGGTGGTTACCAGAGGGGAAGCCAGGAGGGAGACGGGCAAAAAGGGTGATAGGGCACATGTGTATGGTGACAGATGGTAATCAGTCTTTTGGTGGTGAACATGATGTCGTCTACACGGAAATTGAAATATAATGATGTACACTTGAAATTTGTATAATGTTATCAACCCATATTACCACCGTTAAAAAAAAAACTGGACAAATTACTGCTTAAAAAAAAAAAAAAGAACAAGATTCTTAAAATTTTCTGCTAGGGGGAACAGACAAGCATAATCTGCTCTGTTCCTGGAGGCAGGAAGTTAGAAACAGTGCGATGTCCCGACTTGGGCTGGTGTTGGCGCCTGGCAACTGGACATAAAGGAGTTCCTCTGGATGCACCGACCTACTCTCATGCCCCCGCTGGCAGTCGAGATATTGCAAAATGTATCAGATAGGTCTCGGAGCTAGAGTCAGGTCCCATAGCATTCAAAGAGAATCATAATTTAGGTCTTAATGAAGAATAAACCCAAACAAAATCTCATTTTGCCCTTTTTTCCTGGTTTGTAATCTGTGATAGACGGAGCTGCAGAAAAAGAGCTAGCTGTCTTGAAAGCTTTCTTTTGCTTTTCTTTAAAATGAAAGTTTAAAGAAAATTTGTGACCATTTAACATAATTTCCCTCAATTTCTGAGGCTGTGAAAAGCGGTGCCTTGAAGCAAATGAACAGATGGCGAGAGAGAGGTTTGTAAATCACAGCTCCCCACCCCCCTCCTGAAAATATGGAGCCAGCATTAATTTCCAAATAATAGTAAATCCTCGCAGGGGACAATGCCAACCGTCTGCGTAATGTGACCTGTGCCAGGTCCTGGTGCCACCATGTCTTCAAGAGAGGAGGACTGACTGCTGTTGCTAGACCGGTTCACCAACACATTCGCCGCAAGCATGACCCTACAACGTCGCGGGCAGGAGAAAAAGACGCGGACTTTTCAGAAGAAACATCCCAGCCCCTACACAAAGGAGGAAACCCTGGAACCACGGCAGCAAACATGAACTAGGAGGGCCAGGCTCGTAGTGAAAGAGTCATATAAGCGTACGATTGAGGTGGGGGTAGGACAGAAAGTACTGGGCGAGGGGGCGGTGGAAATATGGAGCTGCCTGCCTATGTCAATACACTCAGATTAAAACACTGAAAACAAAACTAAACTAAAGCAAACAAACAAAAATCCCTGTGCTGGCCAAAAAAAAAAAAAGCAGCATATGGCTGGGTTGCATCCCGGGCTGCCATTTTGAATCTCTAGTGTAAGATCTATAAGATGACAAACCAGCTCGCTGAAAAGAAAAAAACCCTCATTTGTAGCATTTGCCTATTTCCACGGGGTAAGTACTCACACCGTGGCCAATTTCAGGCTACTAATGGTTTAAGAACCGGCAAAGTTCCTAAGTATTCAATAATCAGCACTCTCAGGCCAGCCCGGGAACACTGACCCTCCTTCTCTGCCATCTTTATTGTCCAATGTCATTTTCCCTGTCTCTACAGTAAAAATAAAAAATAAAGAGGTTTGAGTTTTGGACAAATATTTGAACACTGCGACTCAGTTGCAAAGAATCCTGTCGGATTTGGATGCACGAATGCCCTCAGTAAACACGCACTTTTAGTAGAATGCCGTACAACAGAGATTCTCCAAGTGTCATCCAGGAAACTTTGTGTGTTCCCCAAATCCTTTCAGGGCATCTGTGAGGTCAAAACTATTTTTATAATAATTCCAAGATGCTCTTTGTCTTGTAACTCTTCTTCTCCCACGAGTGCACAGTGGAGCTTTGCAGCGGCTGCACGAGGTACGATATTGCAACAGATTAACTGTAGGATCAGATGTAGGAATCCAACTGCCTTCTATGAAGCCACACATTACAGAGATTTGCAGAAATGTAACATGATGCTACTCTTCCCGATATTTTTTTGCTTACTAAGATATAGTAATTTTTCATAAATACTCTATGTTAACATAAGATGGATTTATGATTGTTGTCTAAAATGAATTCATAGGGGGTGGGTGAAATGGGTGAAGAGGATCAAAAGATATAAACTTCCCATTCTAAAATAAATGTCATGGGATGTAAAAAGAAAATGCATTAATAAACAATTAAAAAATTCCTCAGTTTTAATCGCTATTATGGTAAATATTGATAGATTTGCTCTACCTAAGCAAAAACTCTTAGGGGTCCTTAATAATTGTTGAGAATATAATGGTGTTGGTTCTACGACCAACTGGTTTGAGAACCAACACCATACAACATGCACGTCCAATTAACACATTCATTCAAGAAAAGATTTAGACTCTTGCCCACTGGTGTCTCACCTCACTGCAGCTGGTGTTTGCGGGATGATTACACACGTAAGCGTCTTCCTCTCTCATTAGGCTACAGGAGCCAGCACTGCTGCCGGCCCAGAGCAGGCATGTGATTGTTCACTAAGGCATGAACAAGAGTGGGGACAGGATAAAGCTACATCAGAGGGAGACATCAGACCTAAGGATCAAGTCACCCAGGATCCCAGGCTCCTAAAACAGCAGCTGCTCATCTGAAAGGGCAGCCCTCAGTGGTACCAACAGGGGGACTGGCTTCACACTGGCATCCATGGCCTCATCTTTGTGCACAGAATGTCATCACTCAGAACATAGCATCTCAATACAGGCCACCTCTGCATGGGTACATGCAGCCAGGTAGATGTTAATGACTGGTATTGGACTGCGTACAAGCAACCACAATTATCAGTACAATTCGCACATACACTCAGTGTTATTTTGATATTCACCTGTCTATAAAATTGGAACTTGGGTGTAGGTCTGTAAATAAATTGTTAGTAATAAATGTATTAGGGTCATCCTCGCACTACAGTCACCTACCATAATCACCTGCTTATTTAAAATGACGTTTGTGCCTTAATATTGTCCTTGTCGCCATAAAAGAAAACACACATAAATTTCAGGAGTATTTGTGAATGGCAGGAAGATTTTTTCAAACGTTACAGTTGCCCAGAAGGCATAGGATTTTACTTATTACAAGCAAGAAGGGGATGCGTGGAGATGGGTGTATGTTGGGAAAAACACCTCCCCTGATTCTTCAGACCTCCAGACCTCTTGGGCCAGCCCTTCAGACACTGCACCAAGGAGCAGTGAGCAGGTCACCTAGTCTCGGGTCACACGGTGGTTCCTGGTTCCTGTTTCTCAATGGGGTGGAGCTGGTCCAGGAAATCTGTAAGCACTCTGCATGGGTTCTCTTTTCTTTCCTCGCTGTGGCGGGTCAGCGTGAGGCTGTGATATTGGGTGACTACACACATACATCCTCTGAAGATCCCAATTCCCGCAGCGGCCTGCCCCAGCTCTAGAGCTGTGTAGCGGAGGGAGTTGGGACGAGCAGAACAGAGGGTGTAAACAAGCATTTCAGTTGCCTAGCAAAGCCGTGTTCTCCAAAGGGCTTTACCCAAAAGGGACATTGTGATGTCCCCCTGCTGGGCTCCTGTGTTCAGTTCTCATGGTGTTTCCAGACTCAAAGACAGAGAGGCAGGAATGTCATTTACAAACTTCTGAGAAGCTCAAAAGGAGGATAGGGTGGAGGTTGGCTAACAGACATTGGAGAGGCAGCTCAGGCTGAGATCAGACAAGAGCACCACCTCCACTCAGCTCCCCCAGTATAAACCCTCCTTACTCCCACCTGGCTCTGGGAGACCCAGGGCACGTTGTTGGCCTAGCCCAGCTGTTATTTTCTCATCAGTTAAAGGCAGAAAAGTATACCCGCTTCACAGTGTTATCCTGAGGATGAAGACAGCACCGCTCCGCAGAGCGCCAGCAGGTAGAAGGCGCTCCGAGCGCTCTGCTCCTTCCTTACCCTCCTTGTAATTTGCAGTCAGGAAATGATTACCGTATTTGTTAATTCTCTCTCTCTCCCACCCAACTGTCAACTCCACGAGGGCAGAGAGAGCAGCTGTTTTGCTCGCCCCGTCTACCCAGAGACTGGCCACAGTAAAAGCTCCATAAATTCTGAATGATGAGTTAAAGAATGCGAGCTATCATTTACTGTCCCGTTAATTAACGTAACGGATAATTTTGTAATAGCCATTTTTTGCATAGCCTTGAGCACTGACAACCGTGTGTATGTTTACACAAGAAACACTCCGGGATTAAAATGAAGACTTGACTCCTAAACACAGATAGCCTGCACAATATGCCAGTGACGTCCTTTCTGCTAACCATTAGCCTTTGCCTCCCCCACGCCAGGCAATGGAGAGGTGTCATTACGGGTATGGGAGATAATCCTCGTTTGCTTTGGTGTTAAATCAGCACAAACAGCATGGACACTCTTTTAGTCTGTGATTAGATTCAGAAAGATCAAAGCCAAAACTAATAGGGGCACACGGCTCCAGTAAATGGTATTTTTAACTGATGGGAAGGGCATGGGGGTCTCAGGAGGAACCTTTGTGAGCAGTTCGCATCAGGAGAAGAGAAAGGTTTGCTGCTCAAGCTTCAGAGCAAGTTCTGAGACCTCCATTATCTGCCATCAGCCAGCGTGAGCCCCTCCTTGGCCGGTCCACTTCCAGGCGTTTAGGAATACCAAGTGTGCATGCCACCTCACAGGAGGTGGCCTGCAGCCCTCCAGTGCTTGATTGTCCTTGATTGTTGCATCTGCTTAGTAATCCGGGTGCTCAGGTGTTTCTCCTCAGATATCATAATGTCCCTGGGCACATCACAATGCCTGGTGTGGGTCCTGGATTCAAATCGCCGTGGCCGGGTCTAGGAGATGAATGGGGCACTCACTTCAGGCACAAAATGTTAAGTCGTGCCCAAAAAACCCCTCAGTGATCAAGATAAATCATATTGTAATACAATTTTTTTAAAAATCGAGATTAATGCAAAAATAATCCATGAGGTACAAAATATCAACATTTGGAATAAAGACAGGATCTGACATGGTCAGGATTAGGTGAGGTGAGTGAGGTCAAACTGTACAACCGTAGGTTGGATCCCGTCAATTGCAATTTTTGATGTTTTGGTAATCGCGGTAAAGCTTTGAAACTCACGATGCTCAGATTTGGAGGAGACAGTCACAACCACCGCCAGCCAATGGGTTTCATATCCTAAGAGTTGGGAATTCAGCAACAAGCAATAAAATCCTTTAGAAGCGTTCATTCCCTTTCACCTTCTCAGTATCACCTCTAGCAATTTATCGTACGGAAAGCTCTAGAAATGCACACAAATGTTCATTTACAGTGGCATTTATCACAGTATCATTTATAACAAAGACAAAGCTGGAAACAAGCTTAGTGTCTGACTACAAGGGAATGGCTAGCTAAATGCTGACACAGCCACGTGATGGTACATTATGCAGCTGGAATATTAGAAAACACAGTTTTCCTCCTGAGTAGGGAAAAACCTAGTTCTTTCCTACTGTATGTTTCTCTCCTGTGTGTCTCCTTCACTGCTTACACAGAACACTTCACTTCTGGTCCCCCAGTGTGTGGGGTTTTCCCCCACAGCAAACCATTCTCCATGACACCAGCTGGATGTCCTATAATTTAACTCAGTTCTGACACTATCTTCGTGGAAATAGAGTCAGATCCCACAGGTCACGGGCTCAGTCCCATGAAACTACCCCTCACTTCCGATGCCACTTGTAAGCAGTAGGTCCCCAGGTTCCTCACAACCTCTGTCTGATTTGGCTACAAATCGGAGTTTCCCATGACCCTCTCCCCGCTTTCGATTAATTTGCTAGAGTAGCTCACAGAACTCAGGGAAACACTTATGTCACCAGTTGATTAAACGATGTGGTGAGGGATACAGATGGACAGCCAGATGAAGAAATTCAGAGAGGGAGGTCTGGGAGGGCCCTGAGCGCAGGGACTTCTGCCCCCGTGAAGTTGGGGTGTGTCCCCTCCCAGTGTGGACGTGTTCACCCATCCGGCAGTTCTTTGAACCCCATGTGTTTAGGATTTTTATGGAGGCTTCATCACATAGGCGTGATCAACCATTAACTCCATTTTCAGCCCCTCACCCTTTGCAAGAGAATGGGGGGTGGGCCTGAAAATTCCAAGTTTCTGATCATGGCTTGGTCTTTCTGGTAACCAGCCTCATCCAGGAGCCCACCCAGAGTCACCTCATCAGAACAAAAAGACACTCCTGTCACCCAGGAAATCACAAGAGTTTCGGGAACTCTGTGTCAGAGATGGGGTCAAAGACCAAATGTTAGAACAAAAGATGCTCCCAGTGCTCTTATCACTTGCGAAATTACAAGGGTTTCAGGAGCCCTGCGTCAGGAGCTGAGGTCGGAGACCATGTCTTTTCTATTATCTCACAGCAGCCATTAGCAATTCAATCTTGAAGAATGCTTAGTGACATGGGAAAGTGCTCAGGAAGTACTGTGAGGTTGGAAAAGGACAACACAAAGAATACATACAAAGGGCATTTAAGTAAGACGAAGAGGAGGGTGTCTTCTCACTGTCAACTCTACAGCGGTTACCATGACATTCGAGGGGGAGGGAGTGTCACGCCAAATCACCAACAGCTCACAAAGAGAACAGGGCAGTTTTGCCCAAGATTTCCATTCCTCTAGTGGGGTGGCGAGGCTGTCGCAATGTATACTAAGCAAGGAAAACTGTAACTTTTTCTCTTATTATTGACTAAAAACCAAAGCTGCAGGTAAAATATAAACGCAGCTACATTGTCTCTTTCCTGCGGGCTCTTATATTCCCTCAAAAAAAAAAAAAAAAAAGCAAAAAATTGACTATATGGACTAGAAAACAGATAGGATAAAATATTAACCACTTGTATTTTCCAAATTTTCTTTAACACAGTTACATTACTGAAAAATTGAAAATAGAGGTGGATGGGAATTTGATTCTGTAATGATTCCGCTGCTGTCTCATTAATTTTAGGTATAAGTGCATATTGCCTACGCAGTAATGCTTATCTATCTTTGGATGGAATTACAATTAGGTATATGCGTTCAGTAATAGGATAATATGTTCAAGCAATGTCGGCTATAGAGAAAATCCTGTTTTCACCACTACAATGTATCATTTCCATTAAAAAATCTTTACAATAAATTCAATTGGAAATTCCCATGTAGAAAGAATTAACATGCTGTCTTGGGCCATGAAACAATGGCCATTGCTATACATTAGCTGCATGACAGTGCTGGACATCTTCATTTCTTCTTGATACGTCCTTCTTCCACGGTGTCTTGACCCAACTCTTGAATCTGCTTCAAACTGTGATTTCTCCTTCCTAATCCTCACAAACTCCGTTCCCTGTGGCAGAGACTGGGCTAGCTGACTACTGAACCCATTTCCCCTTAGTCCTGAGAACACAGCTGAACTACATTTTCCACTCTCTTGCAGGTATCATAGCCATATGCTAAATACTGGCCAGTGACGTGTAGGTGTAAGTGATGGATGCCCAGGCATCCAAGCCCCCCACACGCAGCCTCTTTCCCATCTACTACTGAAGGCAGAGCAGGCAGCCATGAGGCCAAAGGCACCTGGGACCCTGAATGACCTTGAGGAAGGCCATGCACTATTTGAGATTTGTTTTGGACTTTACGTTGACAAGAAATCAGCTTTTGTGGGCTAAGTCTCTGAGATTTCAGGGTTCATGTGTTAGAGCAGCTAGCATTCTCTACCACATTTCCCTCCTCTGCGTTCTTGTGGGTCTTCAGAAGGCTGTTAAAACTGAGCTCCAATATTATGTTTTGCCACTAAATCTCATCCATCATGTGAGTACACGTGAGCTGTGCCGGCTGAAAAATGCCATAAATTTGCTACTTTCTGTGTCTTTGCAAAAGTAAGTCCACGCCGTGTCAATTCTGTAATTACGGAATTCTACGTGTATAAATAAAACTCCTATTTGTATGTCAGAAGATGAGAGCCATTTTTTACATCTGTTTGTCAGTTTTCAATAATTCTAAGGCCATGTGACGAAATACAACACTTGGTCTTTTTTTCATTTACAGCAATAGAGTATAGAGTATGTCAGAGAAAAGGGAAGAGATTAAATGAAATATAAATTTCTCTTTCTCCTTGTGGAAAAAGAGAAAAATTCTTTACATCTTGCTCCATTTTTAACATGCCATATTTAACCTCCGTTTTATTTACTATTAGAAAGTAAAGACTTTAGCAGTTTAAAAGCCATGTAATTGGACCATCCTCCTTTGAACATTTCTCCTGGGGCCGGCTCCGTGGCCGAGTGGTTATGTTCACGTGCTCCGCTGCGGCGGCCCAGGGTTCGGATCCTGGGCGCGGACATGGCACTGCTCGTCAGGCGATGTTGAGGCGGCGTCCCACATCCCACAACTAGAAGGACCTGCAACTAAGATATACAACTATGTATGGCGCTGGGGGGGGCGGGGGAATAAAGCAGGAAAAAAAAAGATTGGCAACAGTTGTTAGCTCAGGTGCCAATCCTTAAACAAAAAGAAAAAGGAAGATTGGCAAAAGTTGTTAGCCAGGTGCCAATCTTTAAAAAAAAGAAAGAAAAAAGGAAATTTCTCCTGCTCTAACCCTTTTCCTACTCCATGATTTCTTCTTCAGAGGACAGGTGTGACAAATTAATCTATGGCTTGCATAGATCAGAAGTGTTCTACTTGTTTGTGAGGAGAAAGAATAACAGCAAAGAAGCAGTTTCCTGTGATTGTTTGGAAAATAATGAGGAAACCAAAGTGGGATAGGAAAAAAAGCTCAAGTTTAATAAAACATGCAAATATTTCAAAAGGAGGATTTTCAAGGAATGACTCATCTGGTCTTACCTATACTATTTCACTCAAAACCTTTCTCCTCTTCAAAAGCAACAACCCATAAAATAAATGGGCAAAGCTTCTTTCCTTGGTTTTCTATTAAAAGTTTAATTTGCAACACACCCAAATATGGGTTCTATTCCACTCTCTGGAGAAAATTGATGGACCCTTTGTCGTGGAAGGAGTGCAGGTTGGTGGTTAAGGAGAGGCCATTAATTTCCCTCCGTGACAGGAGGCAGACCACAGCAGCAGCTGCAACCCCGCTTGCTCCTGTTACTATGAACATTTGGGACACTAAAATAAATTGATTGTACCAAAGGATTCTTTCACTTTCCCCACCACATCATCTTAATGGGGCATTCATACCACTTGGAGCTGCATTTACTGCTGAAATGGAATGATGGCTTCTAAAATTACTTTAGCACATATTGAATTGTACCTAAGTTTATTGGGTTATAGGACAACATGTTGGTTTTAGTGAAGGCCATCTTTCCAGAAGGCCTCCGAGTCAATTGTCCCTTCATCAAATCCAGGGATGTGAATCTCTGCCCCAGCTCGAAATCTCCATCTCTCTGTTTGAAATACTTTCATTTCTTAAACTCCCAAACATGTTCTTATGTCCAAAACTAAGACTGAAGAATGTTACAGATCCCAAAAGGGAGCAATTAATACAAATAAAACTCAAAGGATAAAAGAGTGAGACAGACAACTTCAGGGTAACACGATGTAGCCTTCAGTCCTAAGTACACACTCAGAGGAGAAATATCTTACCACGTAGTTTGATTGTACGCTGAAGCTGTTCTCTGTTATCTACTTCTAATTAATTATCGACCCCTACACAGCGCAGGCACTGGACACGTCCTCCTGTGCTCCGTTCTCCCAGGAAGATTTGTTTAAGGCATTACAGAAGTCAATTCATTTTTTACTATCAATCTGGCTTTTAAGACATCAGAATAATTCCTTATATTTGCACAGTACCTAATTTTGTAAAATACTTCCCTTTCTATGATCATGATTTTTATCTTCACGTGATCATTGCAAACTCCAGATGGGGGAACATGGAAACATCTAGCTGGCACAGTGACTAGCACGCATCGTGTGCCCTTTATAATATTAGCTGCCTTCATCTTTATGCTCTTGAGGATGCTAACTAAAATGGTGGTTTCCCCATCTTTGCCGACATAAACACCGACCCTGGAGATTAATGGGTGTTTCAGAAAGTCACCCAGCAAGTTCGTAGTTGGCCTGGACCTGGAGCTTGTTTTCTGCACCCGCTCCCTGTGCTGGCCCCAAGTGCCTGGGGTGTCTGGGAGCTCTGAAACAGCAAGGGAGAAGCTCTCCTTCTGAACAAGCTTGTTCACCCAGAACTCCCTGCACCAGGCGAGATCAGGTCCGAAATGCAGCTTCAGCAAGTCACACGTTTAGAACGCCTCCCTGAAAACCTCAGGGAAGGACTGATGGAAACCGACGGCTGTTCCCAAGAAGCCCAGCTGTAGCAGAAGGCATCGTGGGCCCTGTGGTTTGGACCGAGCTACAGAGAAGCCAGGGACACGGCGTGCGGGTTAAATGTAGGAGCTCCCGAATCCAGTGCCTCCAGCACTTACTATACGTTGTTGTCTTGGGCAGATCGCTAACATCCTGCTTCCTCTTGTTCAACCACAATACGGGAAAATTTTAATACTTATCTCCTTGGGTTGGTAAGAGCACGAGATAAATAAAAGTGCTTGGAACAGAGCCCGGCGTTAGGAAACACTTCGCATTTGTGAAAAGAAAATAATTAAATAAAGTAAGAGAGGAACAATGACCAGGGCAGGGATCTCACTTGGCTGTCTTAGCCCGAGTGAATTGGTGTAAAGGGAGTTAACGATGGGATAAACTGATGCTGGGGCTTTGTCGCTGAAGCCCCTACACAAAGGCCACTTTCAGGAAAGGGCCAGGCCAGCCTGGGATGGTGGTAGGGGAGAGTGGCCTGACCTGCGGGACAGCTGCCAGGCTCTGCCAGCCACTCCAGGGAAACCAGGGCCCAATGCCAACCAGCCATCCTGTCTGAGTCACCGGAACTTCCCAAGGCTCCTGAACTAGAGCTGGGTGCCATCGCCAGCTCACGCAGACTCCTCAGCTGCTGAAATCAACTGATAAGCACTCCCTCGAGAGAAAGAAAGAGAGATAGGGAGATGGAGTTGGAGAGAGGCTGAGGGAAGGAGGACGGAAGGGAGAGAGAAAAGACCAGAGCTGTACTTAAATAAATAAAATAAAATAAAAAATGACTCAAAGGGAAGCTCTATTACAGGCACTGGAGCTGAGAATGTATCATCAGTCAAGATGCAAAACCAGATCTCTAAAACCATCTTTGCTCATCGTTCATTATCTAACCCAACACCCACCCCTGCCCCCGAGATTGATTGGGCTGGAAGAGGCACCAATCAAACGACAGGAGCACAGGTGTGTTTGGGGCACTCTTAAGGAAAGCTTGTGTTTGAGTAACAAGTACTAATGATGCTGCCAGGAGTTCCGTGGTCCCTGGTGGAGCCAGCCAGCTGGGTGCTTAATCTTTGAAAAAAAGTCTCATTAAAAAAAAAAAAGCAACTCAAGACCTTTGGTGGGTGTTCACTTCCTGCGCAGGTGTGACAAGGAGGATTAGAATATGAATTGATTATCTGAACAGGGTGTGCATTGTTTCACTTGGAAAAATAAATTCAGCAAAACCACATACTGAGTAAAGTGCAAGATGTATGCATGTGAATTATATATAATATATAATATAGATGTGTATGTAAACATCCTTATCATGAAGCATCTCCCATACTGCACATTTTAATGTTTTCTACATTTGCATTTATGTGATCTGAAATATATTACAAAGAACATATATTATATATAACATATATATACCAGGCTCGTTCTGAAGCCTTAGGAGACTAAAGGTAGTTCTATAGAATAGTAAGTATTAGGAGACGCATTTTTTTCTCTCAAACTTCTTTTTATCTTATTCTATATAGGAGAAGAGGTTTCCTCTACTGGTTATGAAAACAATACATGCTCACTGCAGAAATTCAAAAAGACAAAACAAAGAAGAAAATAAAAATCTATTATTTCACTGTTCAGAGATCCCATCTGTGGACGTTTCTGTGTATTTCCTTCTGGGCTTTTTGTTTTTTCCTTTTTATTTACCAATTTATCACGAACATGTTTCCATGTCAGTAAACACAGATCTACCTAATTGTGTTTAATGGTTCCAGAGCATTCCACTCTAGGGGTGTGCCAAAATTCATTTACCCAATCAAATATTATTAGATTTGGATTTGGTTTCCAATTTTTCACTGTTATGAGTGAGAGTTAAGTTTTAAAATAGTACAAAAACAAGACTACATAGGGGCCAGCCTAGTGGCATAGCGGTTAAGTGCACACTTTCCACTTCGGCTGCCTGGGGTTCTCTGGTTCGGATCCTGGGTGTGGACATGGCACCACTTGTCAAGCCATGCTGTGGCAGGCATCCCACATAAAATGGAGGAAGATGGGCATGGGTGTTAGCTCAGGGCCAGTCTTCCTCAGCTAAAAGAGGAAGCTAATCAAAAACAAAAAGATGAGACTACACAGGACTTGCCCATATCAAAGAAAAGTTAAACAGCATGTTAATCCCACCTGCTTTTGTCTGTGACCTGAATGAAACGGAGCAGCCATACGGGTAACTCCAAGCAGTGGCTTCCTCAAATTTCAGTTGTGCTGTCTCCAACAGGGACAAGTAGAAGGAACATGTCAGGCAGAAAACAGCCTGCAGAATTTATAACCTCTCCCATCCCCAAGCCGGAGAACCATTTGGGGCTCTTGGCTCTCTCCTCACCTGACACAAATGCAGGTGAGAGAGCAGGAGAAGAGGGAAGAAATGCTAAGAACAAAGTTACAAGCCTTAATTTCTAAACGTGCTTTTGCTGCAGCTCTCTTGGTAACATTTTCTCGGAGCTTCCAGTAAGGAAGCCTTTCCTGATACTCACGTAAAATGTCCCTCACTGTAATTGTGGTCAAGTTCTGGTACTGAGTGGTCAGAAGCCTTCCTGCAATGACTGCCACGCACCTGCTCTGCACAGGTGAACAGAAAGACTCACCCTCTCCCCTCGTGGAGCTTATAATAGAGCACAGCAGTAATCAGATAATTCTGTGAGGGCATTGAACCTGTGATAAGTTCTGCAGAGTGGGAGGAACAGCTGATGGTGGGCTACATGAGATCAGGTGATCAGAAAGGCCACTTTGGGGGTGACATTGAAGCTGAGAGCAGAGGACTGAAGCAGCAGCTGTGCAAAGTGGCAGACAGCTCTCCACCTGCAGGAAGGACACGTGCAAAGGCTCCAGGGGGGAGAGTCCCATTCACCTAAATGAAGGCCAGTTTGGCTGGGCAGGATGAGGCAGCAGAGTGGCAGGAGGGTGACCAATTCATCCTAGCTTGTCTGGAACTTTCCAGGTTTTAAACCCCAAAGTCCCGCATCCTTGAAACCCTTTGGTCCTGGCCAGACTGAACACTGGTCACCTTTTGGGCGGAGTTTTTAGCACAGACTTAGAAGCCGCGGAGGAAGCGTGTGGCTTCATTCTAAATCCAGTGGGAAGTAATCAGAGCTTTAAGCAGGAGCGGGAAATGATGTTAGTACGAGCACCACCAGCTGCAAAAGGCGAAAAGACAGCACCTTCTCTTCATTCATGTCTCACCCTCTTCCCCCGATCACCAGCCTGTCACCGCTGTCGCCAAGCCCTCTTTCAAACCCATCCTTTTCTCCAGGCTCCATTATTACGACTCTAGTCCAGAGCCCTACAGGGTATTGATTAAAAGCCAGGGCTCTGGAGCCAGACTACCCAGGTTCACATCCCATCTCTGCCTCCTACTGGCTGGGTGACCTCCAGGAACCTACTTGATCTCTCTGTGCATCAATTTCTTCATCTGTCAAATGGAGATCCTAGAAGGGTCGTGGTGAAGATTGAATAAGTTGACACGTGTAAAGTGTTTGACTGGTGCTTAGCAGTTCACAAGCTCTCAATAAATGCTAGCCTTCCTGTTAATGGTTAGGATGTTCATCTCTTGACAGCACAATTCCAATAGCTCCTTGCCTGCTCCCCTGCTTTCACTAACACCCCCAACCTTCTAGTCTTTTCACCATCTCTTCTCCATCAGCAGTCAGAGACAGCTTTGCAACAAATCAGATTTTGTCACACACCCCCCACCCTTCTTTTTTTTTTTTTTTGAGGAAGATTAGCCCTGAGCTAACTACTGCCAGTCCTCCTCTTTTTTGCTGAGGAAGCCTGGCCCTGAGCTAACATCATGCCCGTCTTCCTCTACTTTATATGTGGGACGCCTACCACAGCATGGTGTGCCAAGCGGTGCCATGTCCACACCTAGGATCCGAACCAGCGAACCCGAGGCCACTGAGAATCGGAACACGCGAACTCAACCGCTGTGCCACCTGGCCAGCCTCCCCCCCCCCCCCCTTCTTAAAATCCTTCAGTGACTTCCATTATTCTTGGAATAAAATTCAAACTCTTTCCTTGACCTCAACGACCCTTTGTGACCTGAGCTATACCAGCCTCTCTCTAGTAGCTTTTCCATTTTTTCCCTTCTTCTTGATAACTTGAAATGTCGCTGTAATATTTTGATGTACGAGTTGTTGCTACTACTGTTATTATTATTGTCCAACCTGGGCGGACCAGTGGGTCTGTTCAACCTTTGGACACAAGACTTCACTCAGCTCTACGAAAACTCCAGCTATCAAGTCTTTGCATGTTGCCCCCCTTCCTTCTCCCTGTCTTTTCTCCTAGTTCTCCTGTAACCTCTAGTCCACGTCTCTTAACTTTTCTTCTAGAACTCCCATTTTTATTCCTTTGTGCTGCACTCTGGGAGAATCTCTCAGCTCACTCTTCATATTCGTTCACTCTTCTGGTCTACTCAGAAAATGAGCTGGTGGTGCTGGGGTTGTTTTTTTAACTTTGCCTTTTTTATTTCAAAGATCTCCAGTTGGTTCTTTCTTAAACTCTCTCTTTGATAACTGATGCAAGGACATCATGGCAGGCACTGTCTCTCTCTCTCCCGCAACGTCAATCCTCTCTCTACTGGCTCATTCTCCTTAGCAGGATATAATATACCCCATTTAAAAAAACAAAACAAAAAAAACCCCACCACTATCTTGACTCCATATTCTCCTCCAGTTACCGTACTAATTATCCCCTCTTTGGTGAAACTCCTCATAGAAGTCATCTCTACTCCCTATCTCTATGCCTCTCCTCCATTCTCTCTCAGACTCATCCAGCTGGTCTTTTGTCCCCATGCTCCACCAAATTTGCCCTTATCAGCGTCACCAATGACCTCCACATTGGTATATCCAATGATCAATTGGAGTCCTCATCCTAGTTCATGCATCAGCAGAATTTCTCACACAGGATCACTTCCTGCCTCTAAAAGTGCTCTCTTCCCCTCACTTGTGGGGCAACACTCTCTTTGGTTCTCCTCCAACTCCACTGGCTGCTCCTTCACAGTCTTTGTGCTGTTCTTCCTCATCTCCCAGCCTCTAAAAGTTGGACTTGCCCAAGACTCAGTCCTGGGACCTCTCCTCTCCTTGTTTACATGAACTCCCTGGATGAACTCAAGATGTCTCAAGACTGTGTATCTCCAATCTGTTCTTTCTCCTAAACTTTGGACTTCCCACTCAACATCTCCACTTGGAGGTCTCCTAGCCTTCTCAAACATATGTCCAAAACCAAACTCTTGATCCCACACTCAAGGATGTTGTCCTTACCCTCCATCCCTCTTTTTCTATAGTCTTCCTTATTCTTGCAGTTGTTCAGGTCTCGTGATTCCTCTCTCTCTATCTCAACTCACAACCAGTACGTCAACAAATGTTGTTGGCATTACCTACAAAAGACTTCCAGAAGCTGACCATTTGTCACCACCTTCAAGAGGTAATGCTCCAAGTCACGTTATTTCTTGCCTGGGTTATTGCAACAATCTCTTGATTGGTTACCTAGTTTCCATTTCTCATCCTCTATAGTCGATTCTTTCCACAACAGCACAAATTATTCCTTTTAGAGTGTTCAGTCAAGTCTGATCAGCTCTTTGCCAAAACCCTCCGTGGCTTCCTCTGTTGCTCAGGGTAAAAACCAGTCCTTCAAAGACATAAATGATCTGCCCTGCCCGCCCTCTACGGTTCTGATTTATTCTCTAAGACTCTCAGCCTTGCTCACCCTATTCCAACCACGCAGCTCCTGCTGTTCCTTGAAGAGCTTAGACATCCTTCTGACTCATGGCCTTGGCACTTGCTGTTCTTTCTGTCTAGAACCTTCTTCCTCTTGGTATCCACTTGGCTCGTCTACTCCCTCACTTCTTTGAGGCCTTTTCTGACTATCCTATATAAACAGTTGCCCCCCCCTTCCCTGCACCTCCTGACCTCTTACCCTGCCTTATTTTTCCCCACAACACACATCACTTGACATATTATATATTTACTTATTTCACTGGATTTTTTTTTTTTTTTTGAGAAAGATAAGCCCTGAGCTAACATCTGCCACCAATCCTCCTCTTTTTGCTGAGGAAGACTGGCCCTGAGCTAAGATCCATGCCCATCTTCCTCTACTTTCTATGTGGGATGCCTACCACAGCATGGCTTGTCAAGTGGTGCCATGTCTGCATCCAGGATCCAAACTGGCGAACCCCGGGCCACCAAAGCATAACTTGTGCACTTAACTGCTGTGCCACTGGGCTGGCCCCTCACTGGGCTTTTTTTTTGGTCTCCCCTAAATAGACTTTGAACTCCATGGGGACCAAGACTTAGCTTTGTGTACTGTTAATTCTTCAGTGCTTCAACTGCGCCTAACACGTAGTAGGAACTCACTAAATACTGATGGAATCAATGAATGGATAAACGAAGGACCTCGGTTCTGATTTCTTGGATGCAATATTCTATGTTATCTCTTGGAAGATATTAATTATATTTATTTTAAAATCCTGTCCCAATTTCTCTATTAATTATTTTCTCAGATGTAAGTTTTTCAGTTTATTGAGTCTGGAGTTTTATAATTTGTCTCATTTTGTTGGTGTTTTTCAAATGTTTGGTGTTTTTTTCTTATTGTGAGTCATTCTTGTAGTTGAAATCCCTAACAGATAATTCTCTGGTTTTGTTTAGATGGCCCACTCCGGACAAGGCCATTTGTCCCTCCACTGTCTCCTTTCTGGGCTTCCGGGACAGAATCCTAAGAACACTTGGGCACAGACAAGATGCTGTCAGCAATGTGGGGCAAAAATGAGGCGTGGGGGTCCCCAGAGAGGAAAGAGTAGAGGGACAAGTGACATTAAATGATTCTATTCACTTGGCTTTGGAAAAGTAAACCTGTCCACGTTGATGAAAAAGGAACAGTCTTATCAATGAATTAGAAACATTCCATTAATGAAAAGAAAAATTCAGATGTGCTTATAGGAGAAAATGTTCTTGTTTCTATAGAAAATTTCTATAAGAAATAGTTGACCCTTCCCTGAAGGGCTGACACCCTTGGCCAAAATGCATTTTTCAGCCAACTGCGCCAATAGCTTCATTGTGCTTTCTTGAAATAAAACTATACTTGAATACTCCAACAAAATCCAGAGAGGGGTTGACACGAGAGAAACAAGACTGTCCTGTGGTTGGACTGAGTAGGAAGTCACTTAACAGGGTTGAGATCCTCACCAGACCTCAGTGTTGCTCAGTTCCTCGAGATTTATTCCTCCTGGAAGCACTGCTTGGCGTCCTTTCCCCTCCTCTCAGCTCCTCTGACTCAGGCTTGTTCCTCTCGCCCACCCCAGCACTCCCTGCTTCTCTCTCCTGTGGTGTTCAGCACACTGCTCTGCAGAACCAGAAAGAAAGGGCAGCCTCACTGTCTGGCCCAGGGCGCTGAGTAAACCCTTACTGAAAGAATTCATTTTCCCCCGAGCCGTCCCCCCTTCAAAATCAAATATGATCATGTAAGACAGCCTCCCCAAGGCCTAGTGGGCAAGGATGGTGTGAGGACACAGACAACAATGCAGAAGGGGCAAGCTTGACCGAGGAGTGCTCACTGAGGGACCTGGCCAGCGAGACAGAAGGCTGGTGCCAAAGAAGGGGGTGACAGGCAGGGGACGTGGAAGAGTCCTGGAACAGGGATTTAGTCCACTCCCTAATTCCTCCAAAGGCAGACGATGACAACCAGCTTTGCCACACTGAGCCAGATGCTGGATCCTGGGAGAGACCCAGCTTGTCCTTCTTGAGGGAGCAGCCTGACCCTGTCTGAGGACAACAGCTGCCAGTGAGTTTTGCTAAATCTCTATTTCACTTGTTTATTTGTCCCCACGGTCCTTCTAAAGCACCGAGGTTCGCTGAAACTGATTAAGAAGCCCTAATGATGATCTGAAATGTCAAGTGCACCTCCGTTCTAATAATATGCATCTGAAATACTTCCCAGATGAGAGGAGACACGGTTCCCTTTGATTTACAGTTGTAAGGATGACAGAGTGGAGGCAGTAATGATGATGAAAAGAAAGGAATAAGCCAGGTGACAACTTCCCTTCGCACAGAGGAACCAACGATAGGGAATAAGCAGACTGTGTAGCGATGCTGGCATCAGTGGCATAAACAGGGGTATCACCTACTGCAGTTGCTCAGGAAACACAGCCGTGCTCGGCTCTTCCGGACCTTAACTCATCTTGGATGAAATACAAACCTCCAGGTCCAGCATTCAGGGCTGTAAGTCTTTGGAGAGCAAGGAAACTCACATGTGGGCCTTCAGTGGCAATCATTTTCATTCCGTTAAAGAAATAAAGAAGGAAACAGACTACGTACTACTGAACCACGTTGTGTGTGGTGTCAAAATATCTCATTCCTTCCTAGTCTGTGATCTTCTCAGCAGCAGGAATGTATTAGTCTCCTGGAGGGGCCATAACCAAGTACCACAAACCAGGTGGTTTAAAACAATCGCAATTTACAGTCTCGCAGTTCTGGATGGTAGACGTCCCAGATCAAGGTGGCATCAGGTTTGGTTCCTTTTGAGGGTTCTAAGGGAGAATCTCTCCCCTGCCTTTCTCCCAGCTCCTCGTAGTGCCAGGTGTTCCTTGGCTTGTAGACACATCACTCCCGGCCTCCATCTTAGATGGCCTTCTCCCTCTGTGTCCTCACATTGTCTCCCCTCTGTGCGTGTCTGTCTCTGTCTTCACATTTCTCCTTATTAATAAGGACACCAGTCGTATTGGATTCGAACCCACTCTAATGACTATGTCCAAATAAGGCTACATTCTGAGTTTCGGGAGGTTGGCTCTCCAACAGATCTTTTCTGGAGGACACAATTCAACCCATAACAAAGGAGCTGGTCCCTTTTGATGAAGCTGGAGAAAACACAAGGTAGGGCATCCATGTCCAAATTGCATTCTGCACAACGCTGGGCTTTTGTAGAGATGGTTCAAAGGTTCTGCAAACATTGATTCAATTTCATTTAAAAATACATTGAAAACCCATCACACACGCTCCAATGTGATACGGATCATTATAAACACCAGTGCACAGCTTGTGCTTTCAGAATAACAAGGTGTTGTTATTTTTTCCAGGCTCGGGAATAAAACTCCTGTGCCTGCTCCATGTGTCTATTCAAACTTCTTAGTTAGTGGGCTACTCATTTAAAACGATTGTCACTTTATACTGGTCTTCTTTGAATTCGAGTCCTGTGCTTAATTGGGTAAGTGTATAAGCAGGAAGGTTCCTAGAGTTTAATTACAGGTGTCCAGATGCCTCTGTCAGGGAGAGCGCTCCCTTGGCTCTGTGGTTAAAGATGTAAGGGGACACACGGCACATGGACAGGATGACATTGAGTAGAAAGGATGGCATTTCCATAACGTCTGAGTGCCCTATTAGTCCAGGCGCCTCAGGTTGCAAGTAATAGAAACCCATCTCAATCTAGCTGAAGTGAAAAGGGAACTTTGATGGCTACTCCACAGAGAGTTTCTTCTTTTATTCCTCACTGCGTAATTTTCCAGTGTAATTTTTTCTATGCCTACGTTGGGGGTACCATGCATTGGCCCACTCACACACATGCCACCCTCTCTGGCCAAATTCCCTGAACTACAAAAGATGGAAAGCTAAAACTACATTTCCCAGATTCCCCTGTGGCTTAGGTTCCCAGGTGGCCTAGGTTCTCCCTGGATGAGGTGCAAGTGGACAACAAGGCAGCCACTGCAAGGGAGGAGACGGGCTCTTTAGGCAAGCTGGAGGCAGAAGCACTTGGTTCTTCAGGATAGCCCTGGAGGAGCTTCCACTGTCTGGTTCTCTGTGTCATGGATGCTGTGCTGTGTGGGGCAGTAGCTGGGCCGTTTCCACTGACAGTCTTGTGGGGCATTTGGCTGGTTTCTGCTGGCTACTGTTATTCCTGGCTATGCAGCCTCCAAATCTAGTTTTCAAACCTCCTGGAGATTCTGTCTACTATCAAAATCTCTAAAAAAAATTTTTTAAAAAGGTCTTTCTACTTAAATTAGTCAGAGTGTATTCTGTTGTCTGCTACTGAGAACTCCAAGATACCAGTCTATACACTGATGACTCCCAGGTCTGTCTCTTCAGCCCACAACTCTCTGCAAAGCTGAAGACAGATTTTTGACTGTCTCCCAGACAACCCCACTTAGATGTCCCACAGATGCCTCAATCTTCATAGTCTCCAAATCCAACGCATAATTTCTCACTCCAGGCCTTCTGTTCTGTTTCTTTATCAGATACAACCATTTTCCCAGGTACCCAAACAGAAATCCGAGACTCATCCTGTGCTTGTCTCTCTCTTTCACCCCCACATTTCAATTAGCAACATTTCTGATACTGGCTCAACACAAGGTTGACATAAGGGAAGCCGTATTGCAGACAAGAAACCATATCGTAACTTTGAATGACCTCTGACTAACTAACCCCGTTGGATATGCACCTTCCAGGAGATCTAACTGCTCTGTAGATTTTATGACTCCTGCTTGTGCACGTACCTCCCAGCTGCGCTCAGACAATAACTTTGTTCTTTCAAGTTCCTTAGGAATGTGATGACCCCCGAACAGAGAGTCTATGCTGATAGCCATCATCAATGAAAACGGAAAGATCTGGCGTGACAACTTCCAATCTGTAACACCAGAGGGTCAACATTCCTAACCCTCTCCCCTGTAACCCACTGGCTTATATAACTGCTTCAAAATTTTTTTTCCCCCCCCCCCCCCCCCCGCAAGATGGTTCTTTTTGACATTAGTTAGCCATCTTCCCCTTGCTAACAAGCTGTAATAAAATGCCCTTTCTCTGCCACCATCTTGCCTTTTGATGATGGGCTTTTGTCTCGCGGCGAGCAGATCCTGCCCTTTGTGCCGTCTAACAGTTCTACTTAAACATTCTCTGAATGAGTCCCTTCTTCTTTAATCTTCCTGCCCCTTAGCATAGTTTCCTGCCTTCCCATCTCTTGCCAAGACAAACTGTCTCCTGTCTTTGGTCTCACTCCAGTCCATCCATCCTTCACACTTCCTCACAGTGATCTTTCAAACACACAAATATAACCATCTGTCCCTTTGCCTGAGTACGTTAAATCATTCCCCCACCATTATTGCGGTTTTAAGCTGAGCGAATGATGTGAAACCAGAATGCATGTGTGGCAGAGACTGGCCAAAGACTCACGAAATCCATTTTCTCTTTCTCTGAGAACAAGGCTAGAGCACGTTTCCCAGGCTCTCTTCTAGGTAGAGGGCCTGGTTATCAGTCAGACCTGACTTCAGACACTGACTTTGCTACTGTATCCGTTAGCTCTTGCCATGTAACAAACCACCTTGAAACTTAGTGGCTTAAAACAATCACCATGTATTGTTTCTCAAGAGTCTACAGAAGGACTGGTGATTCTCTGGGCTGAGCTCAGCTGACTTCAGCCGGGCTTGATCATGCACGAGATCAGCTGGGGGCTGCCTGGTCCATGATGGGCTCAGCAGGGGAGATACACCTCTGCTCCATGTGGACCCACCTCTGCCAGCTGGCTAGCCCGGACTTGTTCTCATAGCAGAGGCAAGGTTTCAACAAAGAGCAGAAACCTGCAAGACATCTTGAGTCTAGGCTCTGAACTGACCCACCCTTTTGCTACATTTTCCCGGCCAAAGCAAATCACAGGTCAGCTCATGTTCAAGGGGTGGGGGAATAGACTCTCTCTCTTAATGAGAAAGGCTACAGAGGCATATTGCAAAGGGAGAAAGGAATGCATTGCAGCCATTTTTGCAATTAAAGTAGCACAGTTACTCACTAGATATGTGACCTTAAGTCAGTTTCCTCTCTGGGCCTCATTTCCTCATCCATAAAGTAGGGGAAATAACATATACCCACAAATGAGATTTGGAGGAAGGTAAAGTTCTTAGCAGACTGTCTGGCACGTAGTCAGTACTCAATGACTCTTCGCTACTTTTATTTGTCACATCTCCTTGCAGTGTTTACCATTGTACTTTTCACGTGGTTGGTATAAGCTCAGGAAGCATTTGTTGAAAAAATTAACTATGCACCTGGCTCAAATGATCAGCTACAACAATGGTCTTTTAATAGGTCCTCACGTTTCTAGTGCTAGCACGAGCCCACACGTCTCACACTTGGTCACGGGCCCATTTGAAACGGTCCTGTCCAAGCTTGACATAGAGCCCTCTTATAATGTGTCCTCCAGCTGTTCAAACACTGTCTGTCCTCTGTGCGTGTACAAGGGCAGAAGAGCACCATTCACGTCCCTCTAAATAAACTGACTAGAGCGGTTCTTTCCAAAAGAGAATGTGCATGAAGCTTGCTAATTAGGACATTCCAAACTCCCATTTCCAACAGATCAAAAATGACCAAGAGTTATGCTAAGAAGTCTTCCGCTAACTTGCTTTGTTTATGTGGCAGGTTGATTGCATTAGTGGCCCATGTGTTACAGCTTCCTTTGGCGGTGCCTTCCCGCCCTGACTCTGGGCTTGGTAATTTGATGCTTTGACCAATGGAATAGTAACAAACTGGATACAAACACAGGTTGGAAAAGTGATTGCTTTTGTCCATTTCCTCTTTTTATGGACCCCTGTCACCGACAGGAGAATGTTCCAGAGTTAGCCTGCTGGAAGGATATGAAAGATACATGAAAGAGAGCTCAATCACGCCAACTGAGGCCATGTTAGACCATTCAGGCCCCAGTGACCACAAATGTATGAGTGAGACCAGTCAAGATCAGCCATGCCCGTCCATACTGGCAGAATTACCGAGTCAATCCACAGATGCATAGAAGTAAACCAAAAGCTGTTTGAAATCGCTCGGTTTTAGGATGGCTTATTATGCAGCAGTACAAACTGTTACAGAGCCGTGCCACGCTTCTTACTATCAATTCGGTCATGAGCTCCTCCTCTTTGTCTTATACTTTAGGAGGAAAAAAAAAAAGAGGAATTAAGTTCATATAAGTAATCCACGACAAGAATATCCATTCTGAAATTAAATATCTGGGCTACGAAGCCGGCCAAAGTGAGTGAAGTTTGTTTCAAGTCCCACAGGAATAAGTGAGCGCTTAAAATTGCCAAGTCACCATCTCACTCTTAAACTGCTTTTAAGTGTGATTTACTCAGAGACAAGGGAGTGAAGGAACATGGAATATTGGCTTGAGTTGGCATCGAGGAGATTTGCTGGCTTTCCTCCCAGATCTAACATCAGATTTGAATAACGACACTTAGCAACACCATGCCTCAATTTACCTGGCTGCTCTACTGGGACTCTTTGAGTTTAATGTGAAGAGGAGGTCCAAGAGCTCTGGATAAGAATTACTGTTCTAAGTGTAAGTTATTTTAGGGTTGTAATTATATGGCATACATTCAGCTCTCTATTATCTGACTAATGGATGGGAGCCACAGCATAAAAAAATACCAAATAACCGATACTAATGGAAAAGTCTGATATTGAATTCCATTATGGTGAAAAAAATATTGGCAATGAAATTACCTTTCTAATTATGTCTCCTTCAGACGAACACTGGTTTACATTTCCTGAGTGCGTGCCACCAGGGAAGGAATGCTTTGCCCATAGATGATCCACAAAGTTCCTAATCTATAGACGTGTAATTGAGAGTTGACTGTTGGCCGCATTCTATATGGCAGCTCTTCAGTTGAGTAACTATAGCCTTCACCTCTCCATTTTCTTGTTCAAAATAACTCTCTACCTTCCTCTCTTTCTCTTCATCTGTCTGACTCCTATGTCTCACGTGGTTCAAATAACTCTTTCTCTTCTTTTCTGTGTGTCTCTATGTCCACAGCATCTGGCAAGAAAACCCAGGGATCCTGGTTCCTCTGTGGACACCCATGGGCACAGAATAAAAAATTCTCTGTTCCTGAGGAACCAGTGGGAATTTTTATACTCCTTAAATTAAATGTAACTTTCTGGAATAAATAATTTGCTGAGATCTTTTGCAACATTCGAGGGGGTCTATTTCCAGTTACCTCGTGGAGTAGTACTAAACACACACAACTAAATTAAAGTTTAAATATAAGCATACCACATGAGCAGAAGTCACACACACACACACACATACTCTCTCTCCTTGGATCTCAGCTTAAATGTCACGTTCAAAGTAGACTGTTTGAACCCTTAACCAAGTGAGGTCCTCATGCACCCTTAAGACAAGTATTGAAACTCATTATTATTTGTTTACTTACGTATTTATAGTCACTCACCCCACTAAAATACAACATCCTTGAGGGCAAGGATCGCCTCTCTTGTTTTCACTGTTGTTCCTAGCAGTCTAACACACTGCTTGACACACTGTAGATGTTCAATGAACGAATGAGAAAATGAATGGATAACTGAGCTACAGCTTGAGGACCAATTATGATCAATGGCAGGGCTTCAAAGAAATTGATTCTGAGACTGGAAGAGTTCCATGATCAAATAAAAGTCAGCCTTGGGTTCAAAAGCAGGATTTCTCAATCTTGACATTATTGACATTGGGGCTGGATAATTCTTTGTTGAGGGGCGGGGGGCGGGCATCCTGTGCATCGTAGGAAGTTTAGCAACATGCCTGGCCTCTGCCCACCAGACGCCAGTAGCACCGTTACCCCTTCCCCCAACCCGCCACAGTTGTGACAATCAAAATTGCCTCCATACATTGCCAAATGTCCCCTGGAGGGCAAAACTTTTCTGTTCCCCTCTCAGTTGAGAACCACTCATCTAGAGGGTGACGGTGGGGTTGGATATTATTTTGGGAGCCACATACTTGCCAATAGGACATCACAAGGAGACGGGGATATTTTGGAGGATCTGTAATACCTTCCATATTTGATTTCAGGATTTTTGAAAACCATGTTCTTAGAACCCTAAACCTTCCAGGAGTCTGAGAAGGTGGAGTTTAGCTTTAGGAAGGTATTGCATATTTATTAAAATTGTTAAAAACACTTTGTGTTAGGAGTCCTGTTGTATGTCTGAAGCCAGGTTTTAATCTTCTTCTTTCCCCAAATTATATCCTCCCTTTCCCTCTCCTGTTTAATAACCCCTTCAGGGAGCAAATACTCCGAGGGTCACCACCTATAAGCAGGAAGTCAATTACACTTGTTTTGTGATGGGCTGGATGGGACAATATAAAAAAGGCGATTTTATTAAAGCTTAATAACCAGTTTTCAAAACAGAGATAATAACACCCAACCTCCTGTACCTCTCATGGCTGAGAGGAAAAGACGAGAAAATGCTGGCAAAAGTGCTTTGTAAACAGTAAAGCGATCTGCAAATATCAGCTGTGTCCTCCTCTGAGCTTCCGCAGCCCCCACACATACTTCATCAGTGTTTATCACAGGGCACTTCGATGTCTGGTCACCTGCCCCACTCTAACCTGAGTCCCTCTAGGGGTGGGCCAATGTTCTGTCCCTCTCTGTCCCTAGATCTTAGTTCAGTGCCCAGCTCTGTGCTGGGACGCGAGCACCAAGTTCATCCATGTGGAACGCATGGTGGATTTGTTACTGTCTCCATCTGCCCAGCATCGACACTCCCTGCTTGTGGTAATAAAGCCTCCCCACACTAATGTGGCCTTGGTGGGACCATTTGTCAATGTGTACATCCTCCCACGGCCAAAGGGGAGGAGTGTCCAATGACCTAAGACAGGCCAGTCAGACTCTTCTAAGAATCTGAGTCTTGATCAAAGTGACACAAAGAGAGAAAACGGTGGGAGCCAATTTATCCCAAGCACAGTTCCCCTGGAGCAGCTGCTCTTTAGTTCTTGAGACCTAAATCTCCGCAGCTGACGTCTTTCCAGTCTTTTCTAAGATGCTGTTCTTTGGCTTTTCCTAAGAGCAACCCTGTTTGCTTCCATTAAATGTTTTCCCTGTTATGTTCACTAGAGACCAGCGGCTGATAATCAGAGCCCTAAACCATTCCTCTCCCCTAACCTTCCTTCCACAGATTTGTTACTATCTCAGATGCCCCTGACTTTAACGTGGACCATGAACTCTCAGACCAGCATACATTCTATTTCATAACCATTTGAAATGTATATCATTAAAATAACATTTAGTATCTAAAAATGTAACATAAAGTTCGGTAATGTGGAAATAAGTTCCCCGATGGCTCTTTAGTACCAGGCAGATCCACGGAAGCTATACCAGTTTGACGGAGATTATTCCATTCAATATTACACAACCTGAGAGATGCTCCTTTCCCTCGAATACAGCAATGGACAGGACTCCAGTTCTTTTCTGAGTCTCATTTCCGACTATACCTGCATCTTTGCTTGGTGAACACCGAAAGCAACTTTCAGTATTTCAGAATTTCCCCTAAAATTCAATTCTGCCTGATAGATTTTGCAAAGGTGGCAGAGGTCTCAAAAGAGGCTACATTTCTCTATTAACTTAAAAAAATACCAGACATAAGCTTAACAGAGGAGCAGCCTTACCATTTCCCATCTCAGCCTCCATTTCTCCTGCCCAGGGATGGTGATGGCAGAAGCTCGATAACAGGATTGCACCCAAGCCTGGCGATGCCTGCAGGTCAGATTTTATTTATTTTAAAAAAAACTTTAAAAGATCAAAATTGTCATGGCAGGACGGGAAGTGGGCTTGCACGAGTTATGTAAGAAACTGCAAGCATCAGAACTGTTGATTTTATGGCTTTGCATCTGCAAATGGAAAATAAACATTGCCTTTTCCAAAGCACAGGGAAAGGATGGGTGATGGAGCACACAGATTACCGGACGGGGTGAGCCAAGACCCCTCTGAATAATCAGTTTACCATTGTAGCTTTCTGGTTAGGTGAACTAAAGTCTTCAGCATCCGTTTAAGTATTTCTTTCTCCTATGACCTTTAAGAGGTGGAAATCTGATGTTACGAGTAGCCTTAAAAATATCCCAGGGTAATTTTCTTAGGATGAAAACTTTGCCTCTTTGCCCTCGTTCTAATTCTAGAGGTCCTTCTCTGCTTGCTACCGCATAGGGAGAGAGTTCTAGTCCTTTCTCCAGCACGGTGTCACATTTCAAAAGACAATAAGACAAAACACTTGGGGTGCTCCTCATAGTGGCAGCCAGCAACCGTGACCTTGAGAAGTCAAGCAACCTTCTGGTGCCTCAGTTTGTGCAAAGTGAGAGCAAGATATTCTCTAGGGCTGTCAACAGGGTCGCACTCATGGGCATGACCTTGAAGCCAGCTTCAGGTAGAAAGCACCAGATTTCTGCACTAGTGATAACCACAGGGTCCGTACCCTGAGCATGGGTTGCTTCAGAGTTGCTTCAGAACGTATGGAAGGATAGGAGCAGGAGAAATCATCCTGAAATATACCTCTGTAATGAGACTGTGTCAGCTACCTGATTCCCAAGCTCCCCTTTCCAGCACGAGCTGACATCCACTGTGCAGAGCTAACCCTCCTTATCTATTTGTCAGGAGCCTGAGCCACGGTTTGCTCCGGTCGAGTCTCTGTCCACACAGCACTTCCCCGTTCGAGTCTAGTCTAGAGGGTGACAGAGTCCAGGCAGCTTGAATAGCCAATATATTCATGTTAAATTGGCCCGATTTTGCCAGAAATTAATCAGAAAGCATAATCAACTGGCAGAGCTTTCTAGACTGTTCTAGAAAGGAAAACGAAGCCACCCGAATCACATTGAGTCTCTGATCCTGGCAGGGCCCCATCTGCCTCCTGCCAACCGCCCCGCCGCCTGCTGTTGCTCTCCCGCCCGCTTGGCAAGGGGATTTTAGGGCTTTGGCAAAAAAGCTTTCAAGTTCCCCGAACACAGGGAACAGAAAGAAAGACAGATGAGAAAAGAAAAGAGGAAGGCAGGGAAGGGAGAGAAAGGGCAGAATCTCATTCTGCATCTCTGAAAGAAGAGGAGGCGTGGGGGGGGGAGGGGAGGAGCTGGAGAGAGGACGAAGCAGAAGATGGGAGGGAAGGAAGGAGGGGCCTGCTGGGGAGGAGAGATAGAAGGAGGGAAGGAAAGCGAAGAGAGACGGGATGAGGAGGGCAGAGCAGAGAAGGGACCGGACCGTCCAGAAGACAACGCAGATTTCCCTTATTGCCGCCTAGCATTTGCATTTTGTCAGGCCAAAGCACAGACCTGCTTAGAGATGACAGTTGCGCGGTTTATTTCTGTTTTAAAGGCTTGCTTACTTCATTCTTAGAGGTGGACTCTAGGAAAGGTGTGCCAGGACTCAGCCTCCCTTCAAAGGAGCTCCCCCTTCAAACCCGGGCAAGCCACGATGCTGGGAGGGAGGCCTCACTCACCACCAGGCCTGTGCAGCGGCAGAGGGTCAGCGGGACACGGGCCCTTCCTGGGCCACTCATGGACAATCTCGCCCTTTGGGTACCCAGCCTTGGAGAGGAGGACCTTACTGCCAACAAAGTGATCCTATTGTTTTCCCAAGCTTTTGTTCCCCTCTTAATAGATAATGATATTAGGTCTTTGGGGGTAAGAAGGGGAGAAATGCCGATAGGAGATTTAATTTGCTGTAATCAACCCCTCTTAGCATGCAGAGTCACACAGTACGAGTAAAGGAATTAATCTCCACCAGAAAGAACTGCCTCTCCGGTGTTATGAATCTAATCGCTTACAAGGCTGAGTCGGCAGTTTGGGTTTCCACAGAGCTCTCAGGAATAAAAGCCACAAGATCCTGTTTCAAACGCGATCTGAATGGTACACTTCATTGAATTTAGAGGCCCACAGATTACAAAAGGGACGGAATGCAAATAGAGGCGCTCTGCCTCTTTCAGACACCCGCTAACTGTCCAGACAGACATTTAGGAGATGAATAAATAATCGCGGGTCTCGGGGCTGCCCACGTGAGATGTTCCTTCTTGATTCCATTCTCTGGGATGGATTGTCAGACCTGCCAATCACCGCCAGCCCCCCTATTATACTTGGGAGATGTGTTTGCTCTGGGCATACTGTTTGATAATCCTCAGAGGTGGAATTTCATAGCCCAGCAATGCTTTTGCCTCTGACATTCTCCTAAGCAGGATTTATTGCCCCCAAGACAGATGTGAGTTAAATCGATTATGCCTTTTAAGCAGTCACTCCCGAAGCAGCGTCCAGGTTCTCTGGAATACCTTTTGCCTGACTTCATTCAACTTGCAGCTGATGTCAGAGGATTTCATCATAATCTAATACCCTTAAGAGTCCCTGGGGTACGGAGCTGAGCAGGTTATTACAGCAACCGAGTCGAGGGGTGTGGGTCCTACTCTTGAGGAGCTTCCATCCTGCAACACACAAACCTATCGGACATCTACTAATATCACACAATGCAGCCCGAATGGAAGGAGGTACCTGGATTATATTTCCACTCTGTTGACCTTTCATTATTGACAAACTTAGAATATGAAATAAGTACATTCATTTGCCTTTGGTATTGAAGTAAGAAGCAATGTAAAAAAAAAAATGAATGGAAATTAACTGAATTTCTAAAAATGCTCAATAAAGATTCTTATTAAAATGAATGTATCTCTAGATGTCTACTTCAAAACTGAAAACCACAGATCGTCCCTGGCCATCCCCCAAATGTTGGGGTTGCTAGCGTTTTCTAAGCCTGGCCACACTCATCTTCTGGAGAGTGGATTTCAGAGACCTCTGAACCTGGGGTTATTAGGGGTTATTAGGTAACATGATTCGAGTTGACTTCAGCCACGGACCTAGAGTCAAAATCACAAATACTGTTTCAAAAAGTTAGTGGTTTTGAAAGAAAAAAAAAACGAGGGTGGTACTTTTAGACGAAACTCATCACAACCCACATCATCCCAGGTTAGCTTGAAAGACAAGAGGGAGGGACCCTCGAACAATAGGAGGCGAAAGAAAGACTATTTCCGGCACTTTCCTCCCGGACCGCCTATGATTTTTTTCTTCCCGAAGAAGAGCCAGCCCACCTTCCATTTAGAGGGTGTGACTTTGGGGAACACCTGCCTTATCCTCGTCCACTTTAGCTACTAGAGAGAAAATTCTAGCGCACATTGATTTGGGATCAGGGGAAAAGGAGATAATAAAATGTTCCTACACAGTAACCACATTATATGGGATATTTTAGTGCCATTAGATAAAAAAGGGAAACATTATAATCAACACCTCTAAGGATAAAAGTTGTCAAATGAATTCGCCATTTAGGAGGAGAAAATACTTCCTGAAGCGATGTTAGGCATTTTCGAAACCCAGTTCTAGACGCTAGTAAGGTCATATGCGAAGGAGAGGGGAAAAATGAATGGCTTTTTCATTCTTTTAGATTTTGCAGACTGGAGTTTACACCATATCTTTGGGGATTCATTTAGATAGTTCCCTTGGCTGGGGTGTTAACTGTAGGATTGGGTCCAGGCGTTAAGGAAAGCTAATCCTTTCAAGAACAATTTGCTCTCTTTTATTTGGTAAATTGTTCTAAATTTCCCTTTTTTCCCAGTTTTAAAATTGGCTGTTATAGTTTCAGAATTTTTCCTTTCTCCACCAGACAGGCTTGGGGAGAAAGAAGAAGCTGAATGGGCTGCTCATAATAAAGGGGCGAAGGGAGGACACTGAATGAAAATGAAAGGCTTTGCATAATTTGGGCCATCTCAACAGAGGGGCTCGAAAAATCCCGTGGGACAGATTCAAACATTGACAGGTGAGAAATGCACCAAAGCCTTGCTAGTTAAAGTCTTATTGATACAAGATCCAGGCTTCAGGATCGATTTTAAAAATAAAACATAAAACCCCACTATGGTGGAAACAAAAGCAAGGAGACCACAGTTCAAAATCTGAGACAGAGCTGAATGCGGGGAAACCAGCAACCATTCTGACCTCACCGTTGTTACACAGAAACAAGCTCAGGATGAAAGCTCCAGGGCAAACGGATACAAAATCACCAACCCGAAGAACATTCTCTGAAACATTTCTCGATACTGAAGAGGTAGGAATGACAATAAAATCTAGTTCAGCTTGGCTTCACCAACATAGAAAACTATCAGTTCTTTTAAAACACCTGATGTTTGCCTAGCAACATATCTGGAGAGACCCACCAACAAAGCCAGAAGGAGTAGGTACATTATTTTTTAAATATTTCAATTAAACAGTGCAAGGTTTCAAGGAGAAACCTTGAAAAATAACATGTCAACAATAGCACGCAATGAGCTAAACACCTTCATTGCTAGTAATTAATTCATTAGCAGCATTAAAACAAACAAACAAAAAACCCCCAGTGCTGATTCGCTTACTGGTGGTGCAGCAAGTGTACCAAAATATTCATTAGTTACTCAGCCATGCTGTTTGGGATAAGTGTTGCTCCACTCCAAAGCCTTTGCCAGCTTTGATGACTGCCAAATTTTTATGTAAATGGATTTTCACTTTTCCAAGGCTAATGGGAGATCTGCTAAATTCTCAGAGACAACATAGATATTATTTTTAAGCCTTACCACTTTGACTGAAAAACAAGCTATTTTAACACTAAATCCCAAATAATACCTTATCAGAAATCCAATACTCAATATATCGGAATGTCTGTTCCATGGCTATTTATCACAAAGGCAGTACTAAATAAGTGTGGTAGTTGAACATTTTTGCACAGTGTATACCAAAAAGGAAACAAAAAGGACAGCACCAGCTCTCTAGAGAATTTCTTGGTTGATCCCTGTACCTGGGCATCCATTAAGAGGTGCCGCATCAGTATCATGGAACTCTTCAGCGTCTCCTTCTCCGTGGGTAGAAAGGGGTCTTTGTCCTCCTCCAACGCCTTCGACTTGGTGACAATAAAATGGGATATCTGGTCATTTAGGGTGTGCAATGACTGCACCGCTGCAAAAAAGAGAAAGAAGGAAAACGGAATCACAACAAGTAACTTTCAAAGAGCCACTGGCTGGTAATTCTAAAGGGAGAAGCGAGGGTGTTCATCTAAGGAAGAACCCAGGCAGGTATCAGGAAGCCGGTACATCCATGAATCTCTTCCACACGTGTGTGTAACAGCTAACAAATATTTAGTGAACGCTCTCCAAATGCCAAGCCTACAAGGAGTGCTTGGGGATATAAGCGTGAGCAAAACCCAACATGACGCCTACCCTCATGGAGCATCCAGACCTGGTGCGGAAACTGGAAAGAAACCATTTAGCACATACTTCCATGAAGATGACTTTGTGGTAAGTGTGTTTACAAACTACAGAGATTAACAGGGCATGAGAGGACGGCCCTAGACTAGATTTACATTTATGGTGATGTAGCTGGGTATTTTACCTCTAAGCAGATGGCCTCCATCATTACGGTTTATGAAGGGACGGTGGCCATGTTTTCCAATCAGTGCCACATATGTGCCAGGAGGGTTATTATTTCTCTATAATTCATGTAGCACTTGCCATCAGACACATTACAGATTTTAAGATTTCACTTTATTATGCGCATTGCCTCTTTCTCTATTTTCTCTACAATGCACTTGGTAAGTGCAGAGATTTTTTTTTCTTAATCTCTTCTTATATGGTTATATACCCAACAACTAGAACAATGCCTGGCAAATAGAAGGTAAATAAATATTGTTGAATTAATTTCCTAATGTTTCCTTGAGTTAAAATTTCTTTCCTTATAGAATTTATATAATTTTCAGGTAAATCTATCCTTTCAAACCAAGAATAAGTAAATGCTAGGCATTCTCAGGAAAACCACTGCACTAACCATAATTCTGAAGGTGAAAAGTAGTCATCAAGAACTAGTATACAACAGAATGCCTCTGAGTATTCTGCTTCTGACCATGAGGGAGTAAGGGGGTGCAGATTATTCTCTTGCTGTAAATAACTAGAAAACTGTACAATATCTTAGAAACAAGTATTTTTAGACATTGAACAACAGACAGTGCAAGACTACGATCCTTTGGAGAATGGAAAAAACCCAACTTGAGTCCTATCATCACCAGGAATTCTGCAAAAAGAGAATGTCCAGACTTCAGCACAGGAAGAGGAGTCCAGGAGAGCCCAGCATTCCCACTGAATTGAGGAGACAGAGACTGGGAAGGCTAAGTTTGCTATAATTCACAAGACAGAGCACTGAAGAAGACGGAGTTACACAGATCTCCACAATTCTGCATAGGAGTCCCTTTGAGCTGTTGGCTGATTATCAATTCTGTGTATGGGTGGGATGAAACCCTATATGACCTGGCAAGAAACTGAATTCCAGGAGAGAAAAGATTTCCAGGAGAGAGCAGTTAGTTTGGGGAGCTATAAGCCAAATAATTCCAAGAGATCTCACAGGGCCACACATTGTTCACATGCTGACCAGCCGAACTGGAAGGAACTTGTTGGAATAAAGGGCACATTCAGTGGAGACTCCAGAAGGGTCTGGCTTTAAAAACAAAGCTAAATGATCACTAGAATAAAGGCTACTGTAGGCCTATCCAAAAAGAGCTTAAAAGTAAGCCTTGAATGGATGGGATTGATCTGCAAGTAGCTAAAATACCTGCCAGAAAAAAAGGTGAGCATTTTTTTGTATAAATGTAACAAAATCTAGCACCCAAAAATGCAAAATTCATAATGCTCAGTATTCAATACAAAATTACCAGACATGTAAAGAAACAAGAGAGTACGACTCATAGTCTGGAGAAAAATCAATATATAGAAACAGACCCGGAAATAATAAGTGATAATATTAGCAAACACAGCTATTAAGATAGCTCTTGTAGATATGTTTTGCATGCTAAGGCTGTAAAATCAAACATGATTATAAGGGAGAGTAAACTTGAATATCTAAATCAGAACCAAAGGGAGCTTCTTGAGATAAAAATATGAATGAATATCTGAAATGAAATTTTTACCGAATGAGATTAATGGCAGATTCAACAATGCAGAAGAAAACATCAGTGAACTTGAAATTATAGTAATAAAACTACCTAGAATGAAAGAACAGATCCTCTTTGATAATATAAAGCCATCTGACATACATGCACTTGGAGGCTGGGGTGGGGTGGTGGAATGGGGGCAGAGGCAGAAACAATATTGCAAGAAATAATGGACAAAATTTTTTCCAAATTTGATAAAATTATAAACCTACAAATCCAAGAATCTCAATAAACACCAAGCAGGATAAACACAAAGAAAACTACACCAAGGAATATTATAATCAAATTACTAAACAAACAAACACACAATGAGAAAGAGAAAATCTTCAAATCAGCCAGAAAAAAAAGCATATCGCATTCATAGGAACAAAGATAAGAATGATGTCAGACTTGTCATCAGAATCTATGCAAATCAGAAGACAATCCATACATCTTGAAAGTACCAAAGGAAAAAACACTTGTCAACCTAGAGTTCTATAACCAACAATAATATTTTTCAAAAATGAAGGTGAAATAATCACATTTTTAGATCAACAAAAGCTGAGAGAACTCATCGCCAGCAGACTTTCATTAAAAGAAATGCTAAAGGAATTTCTTTAGGCAGAAAGAAAGTGCCTTTAAATAGAAACTTCTATTTACAAAAATGAGAAAAAGAATGCTTGAAAGGAGCAATATATGAGTAACATAAACATATTTTATCATTTTTAATTTTTAAAATATAATAGACGTTTTAAAGCAAAAAATAAATAATAATGTATTGCAAGGTTGGTAACGTATTATAAAAGTAAAAGATATGACAACAGCACAAAGAATGAGAGGGTGCAAATGGAAGTATATTGTTGTAAGGTTCATATATATTATTCAGATAGTGGTACACTATTTGAAGGTGGACTGGGTTAAGTTAAATATGCATATCGTAAATCCTAGAGTAAACACTACAAATAACAAATAAATGATGGTTTTGAACTATGGAGAGTCAAACTTGGAGAACTGAGCATAAAGTTGCAACTATAAGCCATGGAGTAGGAAGAATACAGGATATGACATTAGAGCAGTTTCTCACTGCACAGGAAGCCTCTAAGATCCTTTCCTGGACTGGGGGAGGAGGGGCTGGCTAAAACAGAGAAAGATGAACACGAAAGCATGGGGCCTGATTCCTGCCTACCCTGAATCCTCATTCTCCAAAGAAGATGCTTAGAAACACCCAGATAGATTTGGGGATCTGAAAACAGAAGTGACTTAATGTCTTATATCCCACCCTAGGCAGCTGGGTCGGGCAGTCTCTCAGTGCCCATGCCAATATAAGGCAGCCAATATTAGGGTAGAAATGACAGCCACATGGCATTTTAATTCAGAGAGGATCTGAGATAACACTACCGCCCTACCACCCTCATCCCCCACCTCCAGTCTCCCTTTGCATCACTGAGGCTGGAGATACCTCCATTGAGTCCAGAAGTGTCCAGAGGGAGATTCACAGTCCAGATACACATCCCCAAGACAGGACAATACCTAAACGTCCCGAGAACCCAAAGAGAAGGGAAAGAGAAAGGGTAGGGAGAGCAATTTGACTTTAGTTGATATTTACCCAGAAGATCCTAAGATTTCAACCAGAAGGGACTGAGTTACCATTAGTAGAAATGTGGACTCCTGATCTAAGTTAAGTTCCATTATGGGAAGTTAAAAACAACAACAAATGAATTTTGGAGTTGTGACTGTGCATTTTGAAACCCTCTCTATATCCTCTCTAAATTAGTTGCAAACGGGAAGGTTGGGGCACACTGAGCTATAAGGAGAACAATGAAGCAGGTATCAAAATAACCCGCCCAGGGTCTGGGGCCAATCTCTGGAGGATTCACGCCACATTTTCCACCACCATCCTGCCCTCCCTTTCCCTACCTCCCAATACACGGACATAATTTTCTCAAGAACGAGCCTTTTTCCCTAAGTCATTCTGAGGACAGCCCAGTTCCCAAGTCTTTTGTTTATAGACACACAGACACTGCTATGAACAAAACTCCTTATGTCACGTCTTGGAAGGGAGGAATTACTGTCAGTGCTTTTCATTCTAACTAGGCTAGTGAATTTGGGTTCTCAAAATGCGTCTATTACAATTCTCTCTATTCTTGCTCCAGAAAAAAAATTAGGCTCAATAACTAAAACATGCTCTAAATTTCGCTTTGTTCTAAATTCAAAAGACAAATTGACAGAGTTAAGCACTCCCTCCTCTGCTCAAAGAATAGACATTTCCATCAGGAAACTTACTGTGTTGTACTGTAATTGCTTAAGGAGCCATCTGTGGTAGATTTAATTATGCTTCCAAAACTGCTCGTCTCTGAACCTATTCATAGAGACGACCCCTCCCCGGAGGCCTCCCTGGTGACCTTTTTGGTGAAAAAAACTATTTCCTGCCTTAAATAATGTCAGGCTTTGCCATGTGACTTGCGTTAGCCAATTAAATACAGAGCAGACAGGAGCTATGCCATGTCCAAGCAGAAGCTCCAAGGGCCATCACATGTCCCACTATTATTTTTTCCCCTTTGCCATGACAGCAGCCCAGATTCCAGAATAAAGAAGACACGTAAGTGAAAAGCAAACGTTTGCTTCCGCAAAGCACCAACATTTGGGGGGATGTTTGTTACTGGAGCGTAGCCTACTGAATGCTGACTGTTACACAGTCTGTGGGCTGAAAGGCGACTCCCTTGAAGGCAAGACTGGAATTTTGTTCACCAAATTTTAGCAAATAAAAGCCACTCAGGGAACATTTGTCGAATGAATAAAAACAGTTGGTTTGAGAGTACAGATTCTAGACCCAGCTGGCTTGGGTCTCAATCCTGCCTGCCCCTTGACTAGCTGTAATGATAATAATGATAAGAATTACAGTTTATTGGGTGCCTAGCCTATGTCAGGGGCTTTCTAAACCTTTGTGAACAGTGATGAGCCATTAATAATATGGGTTCCCAGGCCAGAAGCCCGAGTTCATACCCAGCACTGACATTTACCAACTGGCTGAACTTGAGCGAGTCACTGTACATCTCCCAATGTCTGGCACATTGTAAGTTCTCAAAAAATGTTATTATTGTTATTACTGTATTGTTAAAGATCTATTCGAGGTGAGGAATCTGAAGCTCAGACAGGTTTACCCAGCAGAGATGAGACCCAAGGCCATGACTCTCCAATGCCTGTTGTCACAATCTTGCCACAATACCACACTTCCAACCCAGCATGGTGTCTACTTAGAGACAATGCCACAAATAGGATGTTATGCCACCAACACCAGCTAAGTGGGGCAAAACAGAAGTGAGGGCAGGGAACACATCTGGATTTTTTTTTGACAAATGTAAAACAAGCAGATGGCAGAGGGCCCAGCACACAGCAAACACTGCATGTTCTGAAAATGGCTAGGGCTTGAAGCCGCTCACTGATGCTTCCCCACCTACATTTCTTGAGCGTCTTCTCTCCACCTCATGGTTCCTTCACTGATAATAATAATAACTATTATTAATAATATTATAGCAAACATCTATGGAGGACTCTCTATTTGGCAGGCATTATACCAGAGGTTGGACAGGCATTATCTCATTTAATCACCCCAACAAGTCTATTGAATTCAGTGCCATTATCATTGTCCCTATTTTACAAATGAAAAAACTCAGATTGTGACTCACCCAAGATTATGTGTCTAGTCAGTGAGGGAGGCAGGATTCACACCTAGGCAGAGCCCATGCACGTAATTCCTACATTACACCACCTCCACTCTGCACACCACTTCTGCTTCATCCCACTCCCGCTGCGCTTTTTTGGGCTGACCTACCTGCCTGTCTGCTCCCCACCTCCTATCACTCCATTTTCCTTTAGGACATAGCTTAGCAGCCTGCACTGACATATTTCCAGCTGGGGTACCACACAGAGAAATCCCAGGACTACAGAGTGTCAGACTGACCATGGGGTGTCACCCGGTCATCTCCCTGCAGTTTAACAGGCGAAGAAACTGAAGCCAGGAAAGATTATTCAGCTTCCTGAAGATGCTGTGGAGTCGGTTTGAGAGTGTGAATGCTGAAGCCAGTCTGCCCAGATCTCAGTCCTGTCTGTCCCCCCAACCAGCTGTATAACCTTGGGGGAGTTACTTAACCCCTCAGTTTTCCCATCTGTGAATGGGGAATAGTAATAGTAACAACTTCTTAGAGTTGTCTGCGAATTAAATGTCAGTTCGCATAAAGCACGTGACACAGTAACTGTCACACGCTAAGTACGTAAAAAGCATTAAGTATTATGATTATTCTTCCACAGTTTGTACCTCGTCTTTAACTTGCTGATATGAACTAGTCGCTACGTTTCTAATTGAGGGCGACTGTTAACTCCTTATGATATAAATAAGCCAAGATGCTCTCTGCATATTGGCCCAGGTTGTTTATTTCTTCACTGCTGGCTGAGACCCATTAGCTCAAAACCCAGCAGGTGCCAAACTCAAATTTTTACACATCCGATTGTTTTAAATAAAGCCCAAATGAGCAGATTTTTAGCTCTTTAGAGCCTGTCTGCTTTGCATACCCCACATCTGCTGACCATGGATAAGATAAGCCCTGGGACGTAAAGACCCCAAGCCATGCTGCCCTCTGACCAGAGACTCCCCACTGTGCTGCTGCGTGACCGCCGTCACCTGGAGGCATACGTCCCCTCTAGGGTCCCTCTCTCCCCCGGGAGTTCCCTTACCCTCCTCCCCTTCTGAGTATGGACCCCCTGTGCTTCTGGACATCCTGCCGCGAGGGACTTCCCTGCACACACCCCTGTCGAGGCTGCACCCAATAAAGCCCGTGTGCGCTACTGCCACCTGGTGGGCACATCTTTTTCCTCCATGAACCCCTACGTTACCCACACGTGGATTCACTTTGGATCCCCAGTTATGACTAGTCCGCTGCTTCACACACAAGGAAAGCTGAACAGCTGCAAGCCCAGTAATCGGAAGCAATGACGGCAGGCAGGAAGGTCCTCCTCCCTGCGTTAATTGTGGACCTAAACTTCCAGGCAGGGCACCCTGTGTTTCTAGGCTTGTGTACTGGGCACTTTATGTATTTGTCTGGTTAGCATCGATTTCCACCTTCTTCTAATAAAAGAAACTCTCTTTCCCTTTTGTGGAAACAGCCAACCCCACTTGCGGTTGATGTAGGGCTGGTTCCGCTCCCCGGTCCTGGAGGTGGGCGCATGTCCAGCCCTGGCCCACTCAAGTATTTCATCTCCCTGGCAACCGTGGTGGTTGGTTCAGGAGAGGGCACGTGACCCAAACGTGGCCAAGAAGATTTGACCCCAGGATCATTTGATAGAACTATTAAGAAAGAGCCCCTACGTTTCAGTTGGGATTGCTAAACTGGTAGAAATGAGCAGCTGGTGGTGTTTGTAGCCATCATTTGAGGGGCCCCCACCTGAGAACAAAACCAACCGAGTGAAGTAAACCATTGACAGACAGGGAAGGAGATTCTTGACTGCGTCCCTGCAGCGCTGAGATTCAGCCGCAGCCTTCTCAGTCAGTGAATCAGTAAATCCCCTTATTTTCATGAGACCGTCTGGGCTGGCTCCCGTTATTTGCAATCAAGAAGTCCTGATTACTCTAAAGAAGCCTGCACTTTTTCTTCATTGCAAAAGTTATTTGGGTGATTATTTCTTTAATGTCTACCTCCCTCTGTGGAAGATTAAAGATGATCTTAAATTTTGTGCCACTCCTCCTGTTGAGAGAGTATAAATCCCTTCCCATGAGTCTGGCTGGCTTCAGTGACATGATTGACCGATAGTAAGGGGCAGGAGTGACATGCTGGGATTTCTAAGCCTACGTTGTCAGAGGGCTTGCAAAGTCTGCTCATGATCTTGGAACGCTTGCTCTAGGAGAAGCCAGCTGCTATATAAGGAGGCTCACTACCCTGAGGCCACCAAGCTTTGAGGAAACCTATATGCATAGACTGCACAGGGAGAGACACCCAGCCAGCCTCCGCTGTGCCAGCCAGCCATCCAGCCCAGGGTCCAGACATGTGAGTGAAGACGCCACCTTGAACATTCCAATCCCAGGAGATGCTATGTAGGGAAGAACCAAGGAATCTAGCCATCCACCATAACTGAAGCCCTAGACACATGATCCCAGCCATGTCCACCATTTCAGTACCCCAGATGAGACCCCAGTCACTCTGGAGCCCAGCTCCCCTTTTCCTAGCTCAAAAACTGTGAGCATAGTAGGGTGTTGATGTACACCACTCAGTTTGGGGATGGTTGTTATGCAGTGATAGATAACCACAATACCCTCACTATGTTGTAAGTTACACAAGGCCAGCAACAGTGTTATTTCAGTTCATCACTATATCCTCAGATCTAAGCACAGCAACTGGCACATAGCAGTACTTGAACAAATAAACATTTGTCCAAAAGGGAAGAAAAAAGAATGGATAAGTGAAGAAAAAGCCAACTTCATTCCACTTTGTCTACCCTGCCACCCCATCGCCCGGGAATAAGGTGTTATGTACATTCCTCTCCATTTGGCCTATAAAAATCTCAGCCAAATAACACTGTTGTTAAAATGTACGAGGGATCACAGAATGAAGAGCCATATATATGCTTTCTTACCTACCTAAGTTTGGGAAATCGAGTCATAAAAACCAGTTTATTTGGTTGGTGGTTCTGAATGTGAAATGATGTTAAATCTATTTCCTGTTATTTTGGTCTACAAATTTGAAGAAACATTTATTTCTATAGCAGGCTTATGGATATGAAATACTCATTTGAATTGAACCGTACATTAATGAGTATTTATTTAGGTTTCAGATCAGGATGGCACATTCATGGGTTGGCAGAAGAAAAAGAACAACAAGTTTCAACATTTTGTGTCATTAGCAAAAATAGAAGGTACACAGAAAATTTCTTAATGCTTTCAGAAGAGGAATAACAGCTTACCAGACTGTGCCTCTGTTTTTATAGATCAGATGAAGTATAGAACAGGAAAAAATAATAACATGACCCTAAGCACTCATTCTATGCAGCCGAGTCCAGCTATCACTGAGATGGGCCATTGGACATTTTTATAGAAAAATATACCAAATGAATCACGTCATGGAGCACAGCCTTGCCACAAGAAGCGTCCCAGATTTTATGTCCTTGTCATTTATACGGTCCATAGATATGAACTAATGATCAAATTTATCCCGCCATGTTCAACTTTTGCTTTTCACGTATCTCAAATTCTATGATGTATTTTGCATTAAAATGCTCACAAGTTTCCAGTTCTTGCTTTAATACGGTCTCGTTAAATAAATGAAGCCTAAATAATTCAGGTATATTTTTTTCCCCCGTTGTTGTAATAAAACTCATTCTGCAAGTCAAAAGTTGATGCTGGCGGCAAGGATGTGGAGAAACTGAAACCCTCGTACATCGCTGGTGGTAGTGCAAAATGCTGCAGCCACCGCGGAAAACAGTTTGGCAGTTCCTCAAAAAGTTAAACATAGAGTTTCCCTACGAAACGGCAATTCTACTCTTAGGTATATCACCAAAAGAATTGAAAACGAGCATTCAAGCAAACACTTGACCATGAATGTTCACAGCAGCACTGGTCATAATAGCCAAAGGTGGAAACAACCCAAATGTCCATCAGCCGATAATGTCCATCAATGAATAAACAAAATGTGGTATATCCATACAATGGAATATTATTTGGCCATAAAAAGAATTTTCTCATCCATGCTACAACATGGATGAATCTCGAAAACATGCTAAATGAAAGAAACCAGTCACAAAAGGCTACATATTGTATGATTCCATTGTACGAAATGTCCAGAAGAGGCAAATCCACAGAGACAGAAAGCAGATTAGTGGTTGCTGGGGACCGTGGAGGGGGCAGGAGTGACCGCTTAATAGGTATGGGATTTCCTTTCGCTGTGGTGAAAATATTCCGGCACAAGATAGCAGAGATGGTTACACAACATTGTAAATGTACTAAATTCCACTAAATTGTATACTTTAGAAAGATTAAATGGTAAATTTTCTGCTCTGTATATTTTACATAAAAAAAAAAGCTAAGGTGATCAGCTCCAGATCACAGACCTAAAAAAAAAATTGGCACTGGAACATCCTCCCGGAATCAGACAACTGAGTGGACCCTGGCAGGTGAGGATGACACTGTTGACCCTCCAACTGGGGTTTGTCTTGTGGCGAAATACGGACAGGCCCCGATATGTGACTTTGGCACCAACAAGAGAGACACAAGTTACCTACCTGCTCAGGTTTAAAAGTCAGCAACAAAATTAACCCCTAGAACCAAGGACTCGACATGCTGATAAAGAATGTGCCACCAACTTCTTTAAACGGACAGACTTGCAAGAGATGCAGAGTTACGTGGTGGGTGCTGAGAAATGCACGTGGATTTAGATGCCGAGCAATAATGCAGCAGAGGTGACAGCACAGGCCAAGATAAAGGCAATGACAAGGTGTACAATGGCGTGGAGGACGCCCAGGCAAGGGGGTGACACAATCAGGCTCTGATCCAGCCTGTCGGGCTTGAGGGCTAATGACCACAAGGCCAGGGGGAGCTGGAGTGAGGCCTGAGGCGGGGGATGTGGTTCAGGGCACATCATGGAAGATAAACGTGGCCCAAGACGTAGAAACCCAAACCCGTGGCCAGAGAGAAGCCTGGGGGTGGTCCGGCCTGCCTCCCGTTGAAGTGGGTAGACCTTTTAAGAGGCATGAGTTTTGAAGCCAGACATCCTGAGTTCGTAATCCTGCCTCCGTCTGTTACAAGCTGTGTAAACTTGGGGAAGTGACTTCACCTCTCTGGGCATCACTTTTCTCATCTGTCATGTGGCGATAAAGCCATGTCTCCTTCACATCAATGAAGCTTAAAGTAATTAATGCAAATTAAGCACTTAGAACAGTACCTGGCCTAGAGTCAGTATTCTATGATAGTACTCAGCTATCATCACCTTGATTATTACCATGGCCGCAGCCTAATTCCCATGACCTGGGGCAGGCCTAGTCCTGACCTGACCCTCAGAGTCTACCCTGCCCCAGAGGGCAGCTCTTGGGGATCGATGTCCCCGGTAGCATTGGAGGCTCGTGGGGAGCCAACCCCCTGCCCATTCTCACAGCCTGTGTGTTCCCAGCCCACCAGGGAACCCTTTCCTTTCACTCCCATCCGACTGGGCCCGACCAGCACTGTCCGGGGGCCTGAAATAGGGGCTGAGGCATGGAGTGAGGTTGGTGCCTGGACGGAGAGCTTGGAAACTCTGCTGAGTGGAAGGCCATCTTCAAGAGTGCCGTCTGGATGTCAGAAAGGCGGCTGGAGAGGCAGAGAGAGAGAAGGACATGGCATGGACCCGGAGAGCAGCGGCAAGGCCTGCCACCTGTCTGGTCCTTGGTTTCAGTGCATCCTGAGACCAAGCTGCCTCCAGCCCTGACCCCTCGCAATGCTTCCCTCCTTGTCCTCAAGCTGGTTGAATTGGTGTCTGTACCAGGAGAGCCCTGCTTAATATGAGTCCTGCATCTGAAGTGTTCGATGCTACTTACACCATTCGCCTTTATTTCTCGAGGTGTCCAGACTACACAGGAACTACGCTGTTTTCTTAAGCTGGTGTTTCCACGCCTCACTCAGAGGAAGGTGGGGGTAACAACAAAAACACCACCACCACCACCAGTAATGGCCACTGCTGTTTATCAATGTCAACCGCTGGGCCGGGCACTTTGCACGCATCTTTGCATTTTGTGTTCATACAACTCATGCCTTAGGTACTATTGGCTCCATCCTACTGCTAGGGAAATTGAGACTCAACAGTATTAGTCACTTGGCCATGGCCATCCAACCGCGTACTGTGAAAGGCTCCATGATCCTCTGGTTCTCCCCGCTGGACTGAACAGACTTCTAGCCGGGTCAAAGGATGCAGCCATCCGTGCTACACTAAATCTATGAAGTGCAGGCCCTAAGATCTCAACAGCTTGGTATTAAAGCAACACAGTCCCACGGCCTGTAACCGATATCGTCTCCATCCACTGCTGCAGTGAGAAAGCCGCATGCCTGCCAACCCTGCCCATGGCCTTCAGAGTCAGCACAAAAGGCTACCTCCCCCGGAGCACGGCCATGAGCACTCTCACGCAACCCAACAGCAGACAAGAATCAATTTACACAAAGATAATAGGTGCTTTTGCTTTCGATGTCTCCCTCCTCCGCGGGTCCACACGGAGCTCAAGAACTCTCTCTCACCTAGTGGTCACACCTAGACGGACTCTGACTGTGCCTTGTTCGCTGGCATTCAAAAAATGCTTCCCTTCTCTTTATGTGCAGCCTCCCAGTGTCACCAAAGGCAAATCTACTTCGACCTAATAGGACCTGCCAGGGAATAAATCACAATAAGGTTGCCCTGTGAGAAATGGATTATGACAAAATCATGTAGCCAGAAGACTTGCCTGGGCATAATGCACGGATTTTCATTTGAATGTCACAGTCCAGGCAAATTTGCAAGGAGACAATGGGCTTTGGCCCAAGGAGGAGGAAATAGAGCCAAGGACATGTCAACCTTCTGGTGACAGAAGATTGAATATCCTAGCTGTGGTCCTGACGGAACGTGCTCCCCGTTGGTGGGAGGCTAACTTCACTCCTGGAACCAATTAATTTCCTGAAAAGGAGCTGAGAGGCCATCCTTGTTTGATGGTTCAGTGCAGCTCATATCTGATAGGCACCCTAGGGCGGGTTTTGGGGCTCACACTTTTGGCTGGCCCATTCCTCTCTTGCCCCGATTCCAGCCTGGATCTCAACCCCAAGACCTTTCAACTCTTCACTCCCTTATTTCTCTAAATTCCATTTTCCAGACTTACCCAGATTGCACCTTTGTATTTAGTGCAAGAGCTTAGCCTCATGTTTCACATCCCCCTGCCGGTCCCCAGGGCCGGGATGGAAACGACTCATATTCCCTGCCCCAGTGCCCTTACAGGGCCTAGACAGATGGAGAGGAGCCCATTTCTATGATAAAACAAGGAAATATAGAATGGAGAGCAAAACTCACGTGAAACGGTAAGACAAACACAACATTTCCAAGAAGGTTCCTGCTCTGTCCTCTGACTTTTTGGGGTCTCAGACTCCTTTCCTCTCCATTGGCTGTATTTGATGGCAACGTTTTGGAATCTTGGAGATTTTAACCTCAAGTCCTGGAGGACCCTGGCCATTTCACACAGCTGACGGTGGGCTGCGGCCCTTTGGTCCCTCACACAGAATTTGCAACTTACTCTTCACTTTTCATTGAATCCATAAAAGATTTTTTTTTAAAGCCTAAATTAAATCGAAAAACTGAACATGCTCCCAAGTATGTAAAACTAGAAATAAACATAAGTGAATAAAACCAGAGGACCTGCTTTTAATAATAGATAATATCTGCAATTAGCATGTCAAGTGTACCTAAATAAGTATAAGTATTACCAAAATGCTGGCGAGCGCTTAAAAAGTTAAACTCTGCTGTAATTCAAATATAGTCCAAATTTATTTACCAAACACTTTATAATAATAATGACTCTTATTTACTCATAGCAACACTAATAACAGACCAACTCCTGTCACAATAAAGACAACAACAGCTCTTGCTCATGGAGCGCTTGCTGAGTTCTAGGATCCATGCTTATTTCGTGCAATGCAATCATTCTTACAAAAACCTGGTGGGGGTGGTCTGATGACCTGCATTTTGCAGCTGAGGACCTTGAGGACGGAGAAGTGACTCACCCGAGGTCATGTAGGGATGATGGGCAGAACCGGCATTCAAGCCCATTTGGCCCAACTCCAAGGCCCTGGGCCAGCATCTGAAAGCCTCTCCCAAATGCCCTTGTCTCAAATTTTGAAGTGAGGTGCACCCTGTGATTATTTGTCCTTTGGGATGCTAAGTACCCCCTTTCTGGGCTTATCCACACTCCACACTGATGTCAGCTCTCTGTACCCTTGTGAGAGTACCTGCTGGAAGGTGCTCAATGCCCTACAACAGGACACCAGTCACCATCTGTGAAGACCTTGTGTGGCCATCTCATGACGCTGCCCTTTGAGCACTGGCTCTCTGCCCGGCCCACCTGGAGACCCTGTTGCGAGTTTTCCCCGAAGACGTCAAGCTATGAACAGTGGGGTCAACCCTAAGATTCCAGACAGCTACAAGGAGGAGGACAAGAGGAACCCCTGCAAGTCTGAGGATGTGGGTGACAACACACTGTTAGCTTCTTTTCAGAAAGAATCCAAAGAGAAACCGCCCTCAGCGGCTTCCTTTGCTTTGGGAGGCAGTCCAGCTTCAATCTGACATGAAGGGGCCGTGAGGTTTTAGTATGCAAGGCCGGACACCGCGGTGTGGAGCTCAAGGACACAATCTGCATGCAAATGCGATTTAGAAACTCCCGGGGACCCAGGGGAGCTGCGGACAGGAGGCTCCTGCCAACAGTCCTGCCGAGGCACAGAGTGCAGACCGGAGACTGGGAGAAGCTGACCCCCTGTTAAGTAGGTCCTTGCGATGCGATGCCTGCCTTTCCCGGGGAGACATGGCCCTGGGCGGGGTCCCAAGCAGAGCATGACGAGGGGATGAGGGTCCCCGAGAGACACAAGCCTCCCAATGTCCCAAAGTGGAAGAAAGTTTTAAAACCGAGAGACACATTCCGGGACTGTCAGAAGTACATAAAACTAGCCATGTAAACGCGAGACTTAATTCCTGGTCCTTGTGTTCAGTGACAAATTGAAAATTACACAGACATCATCAAGACAGAAAATTTTTAAAAGAAACGACTATGATCTTTTTGCCGTAACTTCACTAGCGATTATCATTCAATTGAACCATCTCACAGAAAAACCAATATCACGGAAAAAGAATGCACAGCCTCCTCGTCAATATTTTCTATCAGCCAGAGCTCCTCCCGAAAAGTCAATAGTCCCCATGGTGAGTCTTTATTTTCAGAGGGAGCTCCTGGCCCCTGGAGGGCAGGCTGTGGCGGCGAAAGAGCCAGCACCGTCTACGTCCAGCTGGTGGCACGGATTCTGACACCACGTGCTTCCAGCACACTTCCCTCTTCCCACAAACCCTTTGACTGTCACAGAGCAGCCTCGCTAAGAGCCAAGCAGAGGTCAGTCTAGCAACAAGCCAACTAATCAACAAACATTTATTCAGTTTCTCTGCTGCACTGAGCTGCGGGCCAAGTTTCAAAAACTGTAAGCACCAATCTCACCCTCGAGAACTTGGAACCCTCCTCAGGGGTCAGGCTAAGACTCTCACAGGCAGGGGCTGTGTGGGAGACAGGGGTGGAAATTTCCAAAAAGAATTTTTTAATCACTTTAAAGCAAAAGAAAACCGTTAATGAGGTTCCCCCTTCTCCCAACAGAAGGTGCAATGCACGGCCCCATGGCCCCCTGGGAAAATAAGAAGTGTGAACCAAATAAAGGCAGGAGTTTCGAGAGCCTGAGCTCTTTTATTTGAGTCTTAGAAATTGTTCGTTCTTGGCTAGCAGCAAAGTTTTATCAAATGAAATCTTGTTCTTAATTTTAATTACCACCTGTGCTATTTCATTACCTGTGGTCTGTTAATATTTTAAATGCATTTTGTTTTACTGTCTCCTCATCTGTATCCTTAAGTTAAGCAGGAAACCACTTTGAATCCTAAATAAATTATTTTTAGCATAGGAAGGCTTATACATTTATGGAAGGGGTGAAGAAACCAGTTAGCGTAGAGACATGGTTTTTTTTTCAGAAAAATTTGTTTTGTTTGAAAAACTCTACACATTTAGTTACTCAGTCAACAAACATGGTAGCGTTGGGGTTATAGGCCACGCTTTGGGATTTCAAATTATGGTTCTTCTGTTTGCTAACTACAGGCTTTGGGCATGTCAGCAAGTCTCTCTGAGCCTCAGTTTCCTCATCTGTAAAGTGGAGACAATAATAGTGCCTACCTCAAAAGGTTGTTGTGAGGACTAAATCAACTGCTACACATAAAGAGCTTACGACAGTGCTTATAACCAAGTACCACGCCAGGTACTTGGTGAGCTTAGTGTGTTTTTATTGCTACTGCTACTTCTACGACAATGAGGGGGATGATAATGACTACTACTGTGTTAGTTTTTGCTTTTGAGGAAGATTAGCCCTGAGCTAACATCTGCTGCCAATCCTCCTCTTTTTGCTGAGGAAGACTGGCCCTGAGCTAACATCCATGCCCATCTTCTTCTACATTATATGTGGGACGCCTGCCACAGCATGGCGTGCTAAGCGGTGCCATGTCCACACCCGGGATCCGAACCAGTGAACCCTGGGCCGCCAAAGCAGAATGTGCAAATTTAAGCACTGCATCACCAGGCCGGCCCCACCTGCCTCTATTTTGTATGTGGGAAACCTCCACAGCACGGCTCGATGAGCAGTATGTAGGTCCTCACTGGCAAATCCAGGGCCACTGAAGTGGATTGCCCAAACTTAATTGCTATGCCACTGGGCCAGCCCCCTACTGTGTTATTTTTGAAATTCCAAATCATTATCCAATGGACCTGATAAGACCTCTTCTGCCCTCGTCGAGCTTGCCATGTAAGGGGAGACTGACAGTGGACAAGCAATTCTGAGTGTGAGGAGTTCCGTGCATCAGAATACAGGACCCCACGGGGATGGCAGACACACCCATGTGCAAGCCAGAAATGAGACATCCTACGGCCTTGCACAGGTGATTTTTTATTACCTACCATGATGCTTTACTCATGCGTCTGCGCCCTTCCACGGTGCCAAGAAACCCAAAACGAGCATGAAGCTCACTTAATTTTTATTTTGAAAATATTTCTTTAATAAACCTGTTTTAGGCTTTTAGTTACAGACAGAGGGTCGAGCCATGGATTTACCTCCTCACTCTCCCAACATCCAGTTAAAAGGACAGTAAATATATATATTTAAAAACAAACAGACAAATCCACAAGACAAAGGAAAAGGAGAAAAGATTACAAAAACAAAATTTTAGAAGCTTGAAGCAGAGGGACAGACTTGAAAAACCAGAACCCTAAGCCAGGAGAGGAGAAAGCCAAGAAGCATCCGATGCTCTGGGAGTCGGAGGGAACTCAGGGCTGAGAAGAGGAAGACTAACTCGAGTTTGGACCCCTCCCCACGTCTACGCAGCTGGGTGACTGTACCTCCCGCACAGGGGCTGAATCCTGGAGGCTTACTCTCCAAAAAGGATCACACAGTGAGTCTCTGGAAAGGGGGCACCAGGCACGATAGAAGGCAGGGGCACCATATTGAAAATAAGAGGACTAAGTAAAAGTGGGCTGATGTGTCAAAGGTTGAAACTCCCAGCTTTCCTCCCTGCCCAACTCTGAGGAGGAGGATGAGGATGAGGATACCATCTAACATCTGCTCAGTGTTTATTTTGCACCAGGAACTGTTCTAAGTGCTTTATGTATCTTAACTCATTTAATCCTCACAACAATGCTATTGCTAGGCAGAGTTAGATTCTGCTGATAGTCTCCATTTTACATATGAGGAAATTGAGGCACAGAAAGGGTAAGTTACTTTCCCAAGATCACACAGTTAGTAAGTGGTTGAGTCAGGGTTTGAATTCAGGCCAATAGCAGACAGGATAATTTTACCTAAGGCGTGAGACTGACAATTCTCCTGGGTAATGAACCAGCCCAATAGACATGGCTGGAGATACTGACGTTATGGATTCTCCAATGACACAGATTATCTTATAAAGAGGCCCACAGTCAACAAGCCGCCTGTATGTGCTTAGAACTTCTGATGAGCCATTTAGTATCTCCTCTGAAATATGAACAGGCAGTAAAGAATCACCAGATATGTAAGAAAAAACTTCAGTGAGACAGAGAGAGAGACAGAGACAGAGAGAAAGAATGAAAGAAAGAGAGGGGAAAAAAAGAAAAAAGGAAGGAAAAGGAAGGCAGGGAGAAAGAAGCAAAGAGAAAAGAGAAGAGAAAGGAGGGAGGGAAGGAGGAAGAAAAAAGGAAGGAAGGAAAATGGAGGAAATAGATTTTGTAGGGAGACAAAAACTTTTTAAAACTCCCCTAATATCCACAGAAGGCATATTATCATGAAATTTCAGACGTTAGAAACAAGCCATCAAAGAGGGAGAAAAAAGAGAAAAGAAAAAATTGCTTCCTGTATTAGTTATCTATTGCTGCATAACAAATTAATCCTAAACTTTGCAGCATTAAACAACAAACGTTTATTTTCTCACACAGTTTCTGACGGTCACGAGTCTGGGAGTGGCTTAGCTGAGCGCTTCAGGCTCAGGGTTTCTCTGAAATTGTGGTCAGGCTGTAGGTTGGTGTTGATGAAATACCTAGTGTGTTTGAAATTATTAAAAGACTTCAGACAAGGGGAAGAGTTTGGAGACGAATTGTTGTTAGAATCAAAGAAAACTAAACAAAAAAATACAATTATTAACTCTAAAGTGCAATATAAAAATAAATTCAAGAAAGTAACAGAAATCATAATAAGCTAGATGACTGCCATGATCTGTATTTACATGGTCATAGTATAAACACTAAATATTGAGCTAACCAAAATTACATATGGATGAGAGTATGTTGGGGAGGGGGCTTAGGAAAGAGCTAAATACTCATCTTCCTTGCAATCAACAGATAACTAAAGATGAAAAATCAAGGCAGTATTATAGACATGTTACTTAGACATCTAGAGATAAAAATGAAAAAAAAAAAAAAAAACCCAGCCAATAAGAGTTGAGAGTGATTGCCTCTGGATACACAGTTCATCCTGACTCTAAGTGTTTTCAAGTGATTGCTAATGCATGGGTCCCAGGAAGCTGAGATTTCACACCTACTGCTACATAATGACACAGAAAGGTGAATGTGGTAGCCAGACTCTAAGATAGCTCCCTGATTCTTGCATCCCTGGTGTTCACAGCCCTGGGTGGTTTCCTCCCACAGTGAATAAGGCTGACCTACGTAACCAACAAGATACGGAAGAAATGGTCGAGTGTCACTTCGGAGGCTGGATCAAAAGAGGCATTACGTTCTCTCTCTTGGATCACTTACTCTGAGGGACATCAGCCACCATGTCATGAGACTCAAGCAAGCCACATGGTGAAGAACTGAGGCTTCCCACCAACAGCCAGCTGAATTTAGCAGCCACATAAGTGCACCATCTTGGAAACAGATCCTCCAGCCACAGTCAAGCCCTCAGATGACTGTGCCCAGGCTGATGCCCTAACTGTAACCTCATGAGATGCCGTAAGCCAGCATCATTCAGCTGAGCCACTCTTGATTTCCAAAGTCACAGAAACTGGGAGATAATAAAGGTTTATCATGGCTTTAAGCCACCACATTTTGGGGTAATTTCTTAGGTGGCAATAGTTAACTGATACAGATTTTCATATCTAGAAGTGGAGTGCTGACATAACAAAAAACAGTAAAATTATGAGTGTGGCTTTCAAACCAGGCAATGGGCAGAAGCTGAAAGAACTTTAGAAGAAAACATTAGTAAAATGCTGAAGTGCCTCAAAGAGATTGTTAGCAGAATCCTGTTAGCTTTCAAAGAGGCTGTGTTGATGAAAGCAAAAAGGAAACTAAGAAATGTTGTTGCTAGGTGGAGGGAGGGGGATCCTTGCTATGTAATGGCAGTTGCCTATGGTGTAATGGCACTGTTGCCTCTGGCGATGTGGAAAGCAGAAAATGTCTCTAATGAGCTGGGTGATCAAGCAAAGGAGATTTGCAGCTAGAGTGTCAGAGATGTCACTTCGTTCTTCTTGCCACTAATAATAAAATACAAGAAAAGAGAGATAAGCTGAAGAAAGGACTATTAAAAAAAAATCCAGGACATCCTGGTTTTGGAAATTCCATTCTCTCCAGATGCCAAACAGGGCTAAAATTAAGAAATGGTTCCCAGGGAAAGAGCAAATTCAGAGCTTTCTTTGAGAAAAGATAGTATAAAGATAAAGTCAAGGATGTGTCTATAAAATCCTTGGTTCAGACTTTAGAAACATCTAAGGTGGTGCCTGAAAAATGAGTCAATCAAACAATAGGGCTTCTAAGAAGGTTAACGTTGTCCCTTCACAGTTTCAATAAAAACCCAAAGTTGAAAAGGGTTTATCTCAAAGAGATTTGGAGTATGGCTTTGTCTAATGGAATAAACTGCAGTGAGATTCACAGTAGACGCACAATGTTTTTAAGAGAATAGTATTGGCAGATACACTATCAACTTGGACTGTAAGGGATAGAGACAGTACAAAAGGAAAAATAAGTCTATGGATCCCAGAGTTCGCCAGCAAAAAGCAGATTAAGAAAACTAGGCAGCTAGAAATATGAGCTATCTTTTATATAAAAGGAACATGACTCAGAGGGTGTAACCAAGATCCCGAGGGTGGATCCAAAGCCATGAGGAATTATTCCCCCTCCTTAAGTCCTAATAAGGAATTGTTAACCTGTGTCTTAGAATTTGTGTGGTCTAGGGACTTCAGCGTGCTTTGCATTTCCCTGTTCATTAAGAAGAATGTCTACAGCAGTTATCTCATGCTTATCCCGTCATTATACATGTGGGAGGAAGATAACTTGCCTCTTCTGTTCACAGGTCTTTAGATGGAAAGGAATGGTGCTAACAAAACTTAAGGAATTAAGGAATTACACCTGGAGCAGATTTAGGTGACAAGATTCCAAACTTTGAGCTGATGCTAATAGGATGCTATTGGGAGGGGATCTTTGGAGGGAGGAAGTGTATTTTGCATGTGAATCGTTAGGGGCAGAAGGTGGACTATGATAGCCACGATCAAAAATAGCACCCAGTGCTTCCCACCACCTGATGTTCACACTGTTGTATGGTCTTCTCCCACACTGAATAGGGCTGACCTATGTAACCAAGAGAATATCATAGAAATGTCAGAGTTTGACTTCTCGGACTAGATCATAAAAGTCACTGTGGCTCCCACCTTGCTCTCTCTATGATCACTCACTCTGTGGGAAGTCAGCTGCCTGCTTCGAGGAGTCAAACAACTCCATGGAAAGGTCCGTGTGGTGAGGAGCTGAGGCCTGCTGCCAAAAGCTAGCACAAACTGGACAGCCATGTGAGTACGCCATCTTGGAAGCAGGTCCCTCAGCTCCAGTCAAGCATCCAGTGACTCCGATCAAGCCAACCCACACTATGACTGCATCTTCGGGAGAGCCAGTGAGTCAGAACCACCCAAGCAAGCCACCCCAGAATTGCTGTCCCATCGAAATTGTGAGATAATAAAGCTCTGTTCTTGTTTTAAGCCACTCAGTTTGGATGTAATTTTTTATACAGCAAAAGGTAACTAATACAGTGAAGATTTAAATTCTGTTGCAGTCTACAGTTTTGATTTTGCTCCAATAACCTGACAAGACCCCATCTTCTATGCAGCTGTCTAATTCTGCCTATTCTTTCTTGGTCTTCTTCCATAGTAAAGAAGAAAGGTTCCATCCAACAGGGAAATGGTTTCAGCACTTGTGTGTTTGAAGGACGAGTCATGCATAACACAACCACCAAGATTCGACTGAGCCACAAAGATAGGTCCTCTTATTGGTGAGGAACTCTTTCCACCAATAGAACTGGGGTAAGATGTAGCCTTCTGTTTGTCATCAGATGCAATCTGCTAAAAAACTCATAGAGAAAAAAATGCAGCTTCAGGAAATAGCAGCAGTTGAATATTTACCCATCACCCAAAGATAATTTAGGCATAAATCCACCATGGGAACAGAGAGACGAAATAAACGGGGACCCCCGAATGAGCTCACAAATTCACTTAATTCCAGCTCCATAAGAAGTGTAAGGCAAAAACTTCATTATAGGGCTGAAAACAAAGAAACAGACAAAAACAGGAAACAAGTGAATCAACTTCTTTCTTCAGGATTTTATCATACCTTCATTTTTTTTCTTTCCACAACTGACTATATAATGTTCATCCCATTTCAAGACTGCCTTTTTGCCCCAGAAAGAGAGTTTATCACTGGAGAGCTCTTCAACTTAGGGTGGCCTGTGTGGCGGGAATGTGTTACAGGCATGATGAAGTATTGAGATTTCGGTCCTCAGGATGGCGGAAGCCCCAGGCAGACCACCTCAGCCTTCCCATAGCCTTGTCTATTTATCCCAATTTACAACAAAAAAAACGATTCCTTTCTCTGTGTGCTAAGAGTTGGGGAGCACTGGTCCACGGAATTCACTGCTGATCTGTTCGCTAGACTAGAATCTGATAAGAAAGATTACGTTTGTTGATTTGTTGGTTTTCTCAGTACCCAGAGTGCCTAGCACAAGAGCTAGAGGCTCAATAAATGTTAGTTCAATTAATTATTTATCTCGCTAACAAGATTGATAGGGAGAGTTATAGCCAGTTCCTGACAGGGAGACATGGAAATATCGAACTGATCATTTTCATTGCTTCTAGGGCAAAAGACTATTGCTTACTTTTAGAAAAGCTATTCTAACAGGGAAAACAGCTAAGAAATGAACTTTCAGGGGCACTAAATCATCTAGGTTGTGTCCTGAAAAAAATTAATGCATGGTTCAAAACTATTAGTTTAACGTCTTTCTTGAGAGTACTATTGAGACCATCAAAATTACTCTATCTTTCATTGTATTGTTTCTCTATAATGGGAGACAGAATTAGTAAGTGAAGATGAAATTCTCCGATGCCATTATAAGTGACGTTGTAGAAGAAGATTGTATGTCGTGGGGAAATAGTTCAAAATCGTGTGAAAAGTGTGCCCTCAATATGTAGCTAAACTGAATGGAGGACACCCTGTCCACACAGCTTCGTGATGGAGGTAAATGCTCATATATAATTGAGTATCTCCCTACCTCTCCCTCCACATATATATAAAAATGTTACCGGGTTTATCCCCACTTGATGTTATTACCTGTGACTTATTTTCCTCTTTTCTGTATCTTTTTTAAATTTTCCCACATTGAGTATACATTAGTTATGCTACACAATTAGATTACCATTATCTGTTGATTGTATTAAAAATAAAAATGGAGCTGATGCAGGTAATTATTAGAAAGAGTCTAAGCACGTCTACATCTGATGATATCTCCTTAGTTATCTCCAACGGAGGCCAAAAACCTGTTGTTACATTTTGTGGTTTGAGGATCGGCAGTGGGAATGCAGGATTATTTCTCTCCAGACGTGGATTCCCGTAATAGGTTCATGCTGGCCCGGCATGTGATACCGTCTTTTCACAGGCCCAGCTGTATTAACACACAAATGGACATGCGAGACGTAGGAATTTTTTCTCAGGTGATAATTCAGAAGAAAACACAAAAGCACAGATTTGAAAGTGTAGATTTCATCGGCACAATGGAGTTGGAAGCTCAGAGGGCACGTGGTTCTTTGTTGGGGGCCAAGTGAAAGAGCATAGGTTTGGTTCACACTGAGACAGCTCTTACTGTTTCTGGAAACCTTCTACCACAGAGGAGTATTAAATTGCCCCTGAGACAGCTAAGCCGAGAAGTGAAGATTTCAGATTGTGTAAAGTTACACACGTTATTTGGCACCAGATTTAAGCTCAGCCACCCAATGTAGTTAATGCTATGCAAGTCACTAAAAAATAGAAGGGTAGAGTTGTGGTATAGGGAGATTCACGCAAGAGCAGTGGTCAACAAGTCTTGTTGTGTAACCTTTGACAAATCCTTGCTCTCTGTGATTTTCCTTAGCTGAAAAATGGACATAATAATGTATACAGGAAATACGGTGTCTGAAAGTGCTCTGAGACACTATAAAGTGCTGGGAAAACACAAAATATGAAGTTGCTGCTATTATGACTACTATTGCTGTTGGTAGCATCATTTTTGGAATTCACAGAGAAATAGTTAATCCAGGAGTTTTCAGGATATAATATTTTAATTATTGGAGAGGTGAGTTTTCCTCTGTTGAGCCTGAGAGTTGTTCCAAATGCAAATCCAAGCAAAGTGTGCATCTTTTAAAACAATATAGCTCCATTCCATGTTATGTTCTAGCCTTTCAATTAGGCTTTTAAAAAATCATGGTATTTGATCAAGAAGATGGGCTAATATTTATTTATCTCCCTGCCCTGCTCATTAAAATAGTGGTAGAGAAATAAAATGAGCACAAACTCACAGTCATAAAGCGAAGGCTGTCAGCAGCTTAGCGATTCTGACAAATTTCTGTACGATATAAATCACATGGTGTAGTGGGGACTAGAAAAGGATGCCAAGGAAGTGCGGCATTGAGTAGACCCAGATAAGGAAGGCAGAAGGAACTGAGCAAAAGCAGGAGCCCTTTTGCTCCATGGAACTCTGGAAAGACTTGGGACTCGGTGATATTATGGCCCACAGAATGAGGGTGCGCCTGCAACAAGGAGATTAACTGAAAGGTTGTGAGTGGACCTATTGGCTCCCATCTCTACCCGCAACTACAGAACAGCCTGCAGCTAGGTCTTACCTGAGCAAATCGAAAAATAAAAGTCAAAACAAAATCCAATCAAACAAACGAAAATAAGGGCATCTGACATGAATATCGGCACTCTCCAGCAAATCTTCAGAGATTCCGGTGCTTGGGGGACTCCGGCATGTGGTTGGCACCACCTGTTCACCATAAAGCAAAGCCTGCCCGACACGTAGATAGTTCCCCACCTGCTTTTCTGTCTCTCCATTCTTAAGCATAAACAGACCACCAGGGGTATCCTGACATTGAAGGACAGTCTGAAATGTGAAAGAGATATACACAAAACAAAACAATATGGCCCTAGGAGAAAGAAACAGCAGAAGATGACATACAAACAAAACAGAGGTTCCAGGTTATATTTAATCCACAGAACAAGAAAGGGTACTGTGACAATGGGACAAGCAGAGATGAAGGAAAAGCTCTTGGAAATTACAACCAATTATTGACAAAAGAAAAATTTAATAGAGAGTCTAGATGCTAAATTTGAAGGTATCTCCCAGCAAGTGAAACAAAAAGTCAAGGAAAAGATGAGAGAAGATATGAGCAACAGAGAGAATATGCCAAAAGTCACAGAGAAAGAGAAGGGAGTGATGGGAAAAGCAGAGAGGAAGAAAATAATGTTTTTGATTTACAAGAATAGAATAAAGAACTTTATTAAGAATAACACAAGCTCACATCACAAAATTGAAAGTAATTACGTTTAAAGAGATCATTACAATAAATGGCAATGATAGTAATAAAAGCTAAAGGTTGTTGAAAACCTATTACGTGCCAGGCACCACTTCCAACAGTTTTACATGCAGTGATTTATTTAATCCTCCCAACAAATCCAAGAGGTAGCTACTATTTTCATTCCCATCTCACAGCTGAGAAAATGGAGGCACTAACTGGTTAAGACCCTTCCCCAAGCTAGCAAAGGAGCACAGGGACTTCAACTCAGGCACGCAGGATCCATAACCCGCATTCTTAAACACTCTGCTATACTTCCTACAACACCCTTACGTAGACAAATCATTTTGAAATTTAAGAAGACTGAAGATAAAGAAAATATCCTAAGATCATCCAGAGGGAAAAAAACTTAAAGGTACCCAAAAAGAATGAATATCAGACAAATATTAAATCCTTCTCAGCATCCTATAGTGCTAGAAGACCAGGGAGCAACAATTTCCAAGTTCTGAGAAAAAAATAATTTTAACCTAGAATTCCACACCCAGGCAAATTATCAATCCACTTTGATGTCAAAATAAAGATATTTTTGGACCTGTAAGTGTTTACAGAGTTTACCTCAACACCTTCTTTCTTTAAAGGTTATTTAAGGATTGCTCCAGTAAATAAGGAGTAAATTTAGAAAGAAAAATACAAGGGATTCAGGAAGTAATGACTATAACTAGAAGAGTATTAAAGGAAAGTCATGATCATCATATGACACAGAGAGATGGAAGCAGGGGAGCAGGAAGAAAGAGGGCCTCAGAGAGAGATCCAAAAATAAAGGAGAATTAAGAAATTTGATACTTTGAAAAGCTGAAAAAAGTTTAGGATGAGATAAAATCAGACAATTAAAAAAAAAAGACAACTAGTAATTCCAAAGCAGGAGTGGGAGTGGGGCAGCTACACAAGAAAGAAGAAAAATGTAAACAAAATAAACTATTTGTCATAATGTTGCAAAGCTATATATTAAGCAGAGTTACTTATATTTATAGAGAAAGTTCTTGACTGTAAAAGTCAAAATGAGGTCAAGAGAACATTGTAAAGCAAAAGAACATTGAAGGTAGGAGGGTCACAAGGTGTGAAGGGAAGCGGAAGGCAATAACTTAAGGTAACAACCTTGTGCTACAAGAGATATGGTCTGAAATTGATTTGAAAAAGAAAGAAAACTATAACATGAAAGTAACCAGGAGAGGCTCTAAAAGGGACATAATTATTATGTCCGTATATCCAGACTCTCAAGAAAAAGTAACATCCCAGGGACCTTTTCTCTGGGAAGTTCTAGAAGACGTGGTCCACTAAGGCAAGAGGAAGACGTGCTACCCAGGAAATAGGAGAGCCAACACAGAGCAACAGGCCAAGGGAATTCCTGGAGTGGTGATGAAGGAAAACCCCAGGTCAGCGGCTAAGGAGCAGACCCCTAGTCCCAGTTGCCCAGGAGGATGAAGGAGCCATACATCCAGGAGGAAAATGAAAATAAGAAATTACCTGACGTGCTTGAACAAATTTGGAGAAGATTTACAATTACAGATGAGACTTTGGGGATGAATTGCTGACAGAAAAGCAAGGGGGGAAAAAAGGCAATTCTAAACTCCAGGGAAAACAAAATTTGTGCAAGACAAGAAGTATAATCATGACTCAGTTGTTAATAAAATGTATACTCTCATATTGACAGAAACCCTGAATAGGGTTCCATTTCATGAAAATTCTGATAATCACATTGGAGGAATTAAGAATGAGGATAAGTGTGTGTTTGTATACGTGGAGGGGCAAGAAGAACGCAAGAGCTAAATCCTTACTTTTCATAATAGGAAATCAAAAATTAATATGTAAAACCAGAAAACAAAACCATAGTATAAGTATGACCATTAGAAAGATGAAGGTATGTGATTGAAAAAACAGCTTGGAGTTGAAAGTGGTTTTTCTAGGCAGGCAGTGTTAGAGTGGGGAGGAGAAATTGGAGGAAAGATGGTGTATTTCATTTCAAGACTCAGAAAAGTACCTGACTCTTTAAAACCAGGTATGTGTATCCTAAAAGAAAATCAAAAGTTAGATTAAAAATTTCAACATCGTTGTATGTTATGGCTCAAGGAACGATGCTATTTTCACCTGGATATTTCACAATGAGGAAGCCTTGTTGCAAGCAATGTTCCTGGGCCATGGCAGCAGTCCATCGCTGTGCCAAAGTGGGGGCCAAGCCTGGAGCAGCCTTGGAACCCACGCTGACCTCATTAGGTGATGTCTCTTCTAACTTCTCCATCCCCGAGATAATTACTGTCAACTGTGACTCACGCTGACCTCAATTAGACATGTCCTTCCTTTCAGGGGCAGAACTGCGTGGTGGCAATCCCATCAGAAAACTAGTAAACACTTGAGAAGAAATGTGGGCCCATCTAACTAAGGGCATGAAAACACAGCTCCGAGTGACTTCTTCTAAAAGCTTCATTATAGACGCTACTCCTGCTGCTCATACTCTGAGAAAATCTACTTTGTAAAGTTGTCGAGTCGAGGGGCCACAAGGTGGAGAAGGGAATTTATCGTCTTAAATGAGTAAGACAAGTCCTCCAGCGGGTCCATCAGTCTCAAGTGATGGTGTCCATGAAAATGAACCAAGATGAATATCATTTAGAGAGCTCTTCCACTCTCTGAAGAGCTAACGGCAAACGCTGGGGGCTAAAGAGCTTTCAAGCTGAAGTGCTTCCTTCACTCAGGAGTCTTGGCAGGGAGGCGAGAAATGCCCAAATCTGGCACCTTCTCCTCCTCCTGTGAGTAGCAGCCACCCCGCATAGCAGGTGAAAGTGTGTGTGCTGTTCATCTTGCAAAATGCACTGTGGCTCTTAAAAAGAAAATGCTTGCCCAGTTGTGTGCAATAACGTTGACGTATTTCCACAAGTCACTGCTAAGAAGCTCAAGCTCTCCACCCATTTATGTTTACTGTTAGGAACGACCTGGTCTCAAGAGCTAAGACATCTTGAGACTGAGTGTTTTATTGGAATTTTAAACGCCTCTAACTGTGAATGCACGAGGAGGTGTTGGAAACAGAAGTTTTAAAGATTTCAAGCAGACACAGCTAGACATCTCAGTTGAAGGCAGCATTTTCCTAAATTTGTGATGGGGACCCACGGGGTCTTAGGTTAAGCCTATAAATCGACCTCCATCTGGTTTTAAAGCAAGCAAACAAAAAAAAAGGAGAAGAAAGAAAGAAAAGGAGGGAGAAAGAGAGAGGAGGAGATAAGGGGAAGAGAGAAGAGAAAAACAGTCTTGGTTCCAGAGTAGTTAAATAAACCTATATGTAACAATAAGAGAACAAAAATGAGACAATAAAGTCTCCATTCCCCACAAGCATAACTCCTTAGCATTTTCACTCACAGCCTCAAACCTAACAGCATCCAGCAATTTTCCATCGTTTCAGTAATGGCCAAGACATTGAAACGTACAGTGATAAATAAAAACACGCCATCATCCATGCACAGGTGTGACCTCACCACACAAAGGTTTTTCTCTAGGACTTTAAAAAATTGCCTTCGGTTGCCTATGCTGCCAAAACACACTTATTTTTCTTCCTACTTTCATTCAGTTTGTCCTAGGCTAAAACCATTGATAGTCCAAGAGGGGCTCGACCCGCTGGGTCTCAAATTATCGAAAACAAATCGACTTCCAGGCTTTTTTCCCCCCAATTTCAATTCTCTGAGGCCCAAGGGTCATTTACATGGGGAATCTCTTCCACCATCATCACTGCCCCTTACAGCTATAATATCACCAGGGAGAGAAAAGAATGATGGGGTTTTTTTTTGTAAATGAACCCTTTCTTCTGTCTTGCTCCATCAGCAAGACACACTTTCCCTCCCTAAGAAGCCCTATGGGTCTAACTCCGGGAGAGGATCTGTGCCCAACAGGTGTGTACTGGAAACCTCATGCCCACACGCCTCCCAGGGATGAAGCCCAAGCCTGTGGCCCGGTGAGAGGCAGCGGCCAGGTTTACCTGAGCCATTTAAAGGCTCACGTGACCACTAGTGGCAAGACTGTCGTTTTTTCTAAGCCATCACTGTTTTTGTTTTTTTAATGGGAATCGCTTCAACAGCATCATGGAAAAGATTCAAATGCGTCCCCACAATTTCCAGGTTTTCCAGTCCTTCTCTGGGAGTTTTATGGGGAAGTTTAGAAGAGCGATCTAGAAACAGCTTGGCAGGAGAATTAAGCGGCCAGAACGGTGCCCGAGGTGGAGAGCTATCTGGCAGCATGCAGATTCTTGGCATCCTTCTTCCAAGGCCGTAGGGACCATCCTAGCAGGCCTTGGGCATCTGCCCAGAACTGCTGAGCAGGGCCTCATTCACATGCCACTCATTCTTGGCAGGCGAGATTCTGAAGGCATCCATCAGCGAGCATCCTCTCTCCTCCACCACCTTCCAAGGACAGGAAAAGAAGCCTTTCTTCCCAGAGAAGGAGGGCACCTTCCCAGCCAATCTCTCTTCACCTGGGCAGGTACAGGCTTGCGCTGCTTGTCCTTCAAAGTCATTATGATGAAGGGCACCAAGTAAACCCTCAGAAGGAGGCAGAAATTTCTGCAGAGGAGTTACACCGGCTGTAAGAAGCGCGAGCAGAATGGGTTTAAAGAGCTGCTATATAAACGATGAAAATGTGTTCAAAACTGAAAAAGGAGAATTATGCTATTTTTCCTTTAAAAGTCAACAAGAAGAGGGAAGAAAATATGGAAGAAGGAAAAGAGGGGGCTCCCTCTCCATTTACACCAGACCCCTGACTTTATCTTGTATTATGAGAAGGGAATGGAGATGACAAACATTATCTGGGGGCTTAACATTTAAGTGTTTTCGTCTTTATATTTAATAAGATCTTCACTAATAAGAGTTACTATTTCACTGTCTATATGCCAGGCGCTACGCTGGATGCCTTAGAGGCATTACCTAATCTAACCCTCATAACGTGTACCTGAGGTGTGTTATCAAACTTCCTCATCATATCATCCCAGTTTTACAGATAAGGAAACTGAGGCTGAGAAAGATTAAATAGCTCATCTCCAATCACTTTCTAATCGGTGGGGCCAGGATGTGAACCCAGCTCTGTTGAATTCTAAAGGCCCTATCCATCCTGTAATTTACTAGCCTGTAAATTGCCTCTTTGATGAGAAGGATGGTTGGGTTTCTTTCCTTCCCCTGTGTTAGCTCCTGGAGCCAGCCTCACTTAGAAGACTTAAGTGGATGCCTGTATTGCGTGTCAAGAAGGAAGATAACATCCCTCCCCTGCTCAACACACACACACATGCACGCACACACAGATGTCTAAAATCCCCTTCTCCGCCCCTCCCACAGTTACTCCACACTTTATCAAAAGCCTACCTGACCATAAAGAATTTTAGAGAAGATTTTATCCAATCCTCTCATCTCATGGTTAGAGAAAATTGAGGCCCAGAGTGTGGCTGATGCCAACCTGGGATCCAGAATTCCTCTTCCCCTGACAGTGTCTTTCCTCTACACCCAGACTCCCACGCCCTCTCTGGGCACCGGGCAGGAGGTAAATATAAATTGGTCATGACCACGGACCTCTTCTCCAGAAGCTAATTACAAGTTTGCCCATACCTGAAATGTCAGGTCAGAACACAGAGAGCACAGCAAGGGTGAGATGTTACAGTGGGGCTGAGATGTCAGAGGACGGAAGATAAGCGGAGCCTTCAGCAAAGAGGTGGTCGGAAGGACCAGTAAGATGTGAACCTGAGGTCAGAGGAAGGACATGGGAGTAGAGGCTGAAGACACTGATTTCAGGTACACCGAACAAAACAAACACTTAAAATTCAATAGGTTTTGCCAGAACGGTGACACACTAGTCATTATCATAGTTGTCTTAGTCTCCCAGGCTGCTGCAACAAACCTCCATAGGCTGGGGGGCTTAAACAGCAAACACATGGTTGTCACAGTTCTGGAGGATGGCAAGTCCAAGATCAAGGCTCTGGCAGACCCAGTGTCTGGCGAGGACCCGCCTCCTGGCTTGTAGATGGTGCTTTCTTGTAGCCTCACATGGAGGAGAACAGAGCAATAACGTCTCTTCATATAAGGCCACGAATCCCATTCCCTAGGGCTCCACCCTCATTGACCCAATCATCTCCCAAAGGCCTCCTCTCCTAATACCATCCTATCGGGGGTTAAGATTTCAACGTACAATTTGGGGCGGACACACACATTCAGTCCATAACATGAGAAATAGCTTGGTTTATCCCATCAGCTTGCTCTCGCTAGGCTCCTAGAAACTGCTCTCAATGGGCAGCTCCTGAGGAGAATGACGGGGGTGGGCTGCCGCCCCTCTGGGCATGTGCTCACGGCAGTCACGCGCACAGAGACTCTGACTCCACTGGTGTGTGCTGGCTGTGCATCTTGGAGCCCATCAGATCAGGCACAGTTTGTACTATTCTAAATCCTCCTGCACCAGTCATACAAAGTGTAACGCCAGACCCATCTTTAGTGTCTGGAAGGGCTCTGTCCACCCTGGAGCACGGCAGCTTTTGTCAGTGTAAGAAACTCAGAGCTTGACTCGTTCACTCCACCAGGGGGAGCAAAGAAGAAAGAGCACAAAAGCGTCCTTGTAAAATTGGAAAAGGGATTAATCTTGTCCTGGGTGGGCAGGTGCAGGGGGAAGCGACTTCCCGGGATCTGCTTTCCCAGTGTCTGCTCCCCTTTTCCATCCCTGGCAGAATCCCAGCATTGCTCCGACATCCACCCTCCCCTTCGCAGGAAACACCTAGCAGTAGCTCCCGGGGAGGCTGATTGGTTGGGGAAAATCCCATTTCCTCTTCCGGTAATTGGTTCTGGCAAAGCCCTGAGCCACAAGTGTGGTCAGTGAGACCTTAGAGAGATCCTGCTGGGGGTAAGGGTACTTGTGGGGTGTTTTCCTAACTCCTGAGAGGGAGCCACGGAAAGAGCTCATCTTCCTTCTTCCCGGGATGCGGTCATGTCTGTGTGACTCCAGATCTGCTTAAACTGTTTGGCTACTAACCTGGCTAGCAGGGCAAAGAGATGGAAAGAACTTGGGTCCTGGACGACACCATCGAGCCTCTGAACCAACCAGCCCTGAAGCTTTCCCTGCCTTGGAACTTCCTGTTGGATGCAATAATACATTTCTGTATTGTTTTAAGGCAGCTTCAGGCGTATCTTCTGCTACTGGCAACTGCAGATATCTTAACATAGAGGATATATGCAGTCAAAGGTTCTCCCCCCCACTTATATCCCCAGCATATAGGATATAGGCACACACACACACACAAACACTGCAATACTTACTTAATGCTGGACAAAGAATTTTACATGGAGCATCTCATTTAATCTAACAACCTTGCAAAAAGTATCATCCCTGTCTTATAGATGGGGACCACAATGGGCCTGGGAAATGAGTATTATTATTATTATTCCTATTTTGCAAGAGGAGAAACCAAGCCACAGAGAGGCTGAGCAACTTGCCTGAGGATACCCAGCTGGGAGGTGGTAACAATAGGATCTGAACCTAAGCAGTCTGGCTCCAAAGCTCGTGGGTTTAACCTCCCGCCAACCGGACATCTCTAGTTGTGACAGTAGGGGGTTGGTCGCATGCCCGGAAGGGCAGTGCAGCGAGGCCAGCCAGGGCGATGGGGCTTGCTGGCTCGTGCCCCTAGAGGAACTTACTGGCCTTTACGGCCTGGATTTCAGCAGTGTTGCTCTTGGCTGCTGTGAAGGCCAGAGGGGAGCCCTGGGGTCTGAACCTGCCCGACCCTCTCGTCTATTGTGATGACCTGACCCAAGCAAACTCGTCAGGGTGAGGCTGGGCTGGGCTTGGAAAATTCCTTGGGGCTTTGGCGGGGTCTCTCTTTCACAAAGTGTTCTCCTTACACCTCTCAGCAGCTTCCCTTGCCGTTGTCACTCCTCAGGGAACGGGCCAAGTTTGTTCCTGCCTTAGGAGACAAAGAGGAGAAATCCTTCCTGAGCTTTGGAGAAACTTCAGCAGCGGCCTGGCCGACGGGTTCTTCCTCTCCCTTGGCTTTGGTGGCCTTTGCTGACTCCTGCCTCCGCCCCGTGCCCTGCCGGCCTGTTAGTCTGAAGAGCAGCTCCTTCTCCTCGAGCGCTGGTCCTCAGTCACACCCCCAGCAGAGCTCCTGACAGTAATTGCTAATGTTTCGGCTCATTAGAGACTCTTCCCACTTGGGCAGGGGATTGGCCAGGAGCGGCAATTTGGAGCTTGATGTTTATCAACAAACTACCCTCGCAGACACTGAGCCAGGAGGCGGCAGCTGGGGAACAGCACACATTCCACGCCCCGCCCTTCCCTTCCTGGCACTTCAGCCTTCTTCTGTCCTTCCCGCGAAGGCTCTGCGCTCCCGGGGCCTCAGTGCTGAAGGAAACGCTCAGTTATTTATGGAAGGCCTTTCTGCAGACTTCTGCCCTATTTCTCTGACTCAGGAGGGTTTTGCTGCTGATCCACTATCTTTCAGCAAAATATCCCTCTTGCCTTTTCTTTTGGATGCTTTGCAAGAGCTTAATAAAATTAACGGGCCAGGCCCAGGGTTAAGCACTTTATAAGCTTTACGCGCATCATCTCGTTTAGTCCCCAGGACAGTCTGTGAGGTGGGGGTTGTCACCATGATTCCTGCTTTACAGTGAGGCATCTGAGGGGCTCCGTGAGGCTGAATAATTTGACCAAGGTCATGGTGGGGAGGGAGCCAGAGCGGGGCCCACGGCGCCCAGTGGAGCTGGGGGTCCCCATAACTCAACTGCTTCCCCAGAGGGATTCAGTGCCAACCAGATGGCTCCCCTCAAAACCGGAAACCGACACGGCTGGCAGTTTGACCTTCCCACCAGGACAAGTCCTCCGACTTTGCTCTCTGAGGCCTTAATGGTTACACAAAAGCCTCGTCCTCCCCTTCCTCCCTTCGTTGTCTCGCGTCCCTCCCCTTATGCTGCACAGACACCCACACAGAACCACTGCTTAGGAGCCAGCCCAAATCACACCAGTTCCCCACCTGGCTTGAACCGGATTTATATCAGGGGCTTTCTGATGTGACAGCATTCCTCAGAGCAAGTTCCTTCTCTCCGTGACTTCGCCCCACTCCCCAAATTTCGGCAAAATCACAGCGGATGCATCCTTTTGGAATCTTCTGAGCAGGCTCCATTTTGATTCAAGATGGCAGCTTAGTCCACACATTCAACTGAAGCTTCAGATCTGCCTTCTCTTTAATTCCAGTGATTCCAGTTTGGTCAAAAGCAGCCTTCCCCTCCTCTAAAAGTTAGGGTGGGGCAGGCGAGCAGAGAAAAATGAAACACCCAAGTCATCCGCTTAAAGGAGACCTTGCTCCATCCCATCCTCAGATGAGAAACTAAAACGGCTGCCGCCTAGAACTTTCAAGCCCTCGGAAGGGGGCTTTCTGAAGAAAAATCTTCACTGTTCAAGATGCTTGTAAATAATATCACAGTCTTCAACCTCAAGGGCCCCAGGATTCCCAAAATCTTTGATCATCTAATTTTAGCTGTTTTCATAAACAGTTTCCGACAGCGGGCTAATTTTTATTCCCGGGAGAGCCTCACGCAGTCAGACCTTAAGTTCAGGAAGAAAACAACTTTTGAGAAATATCTGGAGGCTTGCCAAGACTAAGAGCCAGATACCAGCTAAGCTGGCTGACTTTAAATCTGTGTAATGACTCACTGTCCCTTGGAGAGGAACATAAAATTTCACTATATGTTGCTTATAATTCAACCAGTAATTACAGAGCGGGTAACATGGGCAAAGCCTCCTTTCGGGGCGCTGCGAGGGAAGCAGAGATCGACCGGGCGTGGCCCTGCCTTTGCAGTTCAGTGAAAGAGAGAAGATATGATCCTATCCAACAAGGGGGGAGGAGCGTGTGTGTGTGTGTGTGCGCATGCCCATATGCATGTACGTAGCTGGGAAGTAGGACACTCCAGAGGCAATTTCTTTAATCAGATTTAAATTAATCTGACAATTGAAGAATGGATAGAGCTACAGGTAATTTTCCTATCTTTTGACTTTCCCTCTTTATTGCTGTCAAATTGTGCAATTAATAACAGTCAAGCAGAGGAAAATGGGCAGGAGGTGACGGCCAGTGTGCTTCACGACTACCATGAAGACAAAGGCTTGGAAGCTGGAGAGCCCAAGGTGGATCATTCTGGAAAGATGATGTTGTGACGGTCTTACTGTGAAGACAAAGTCATGAATTTGCACCTTTATTCCCCAGTGTTACGGTGTTTGGGCACACCAACTAGAACAAGCACAGCGTCCTATCCTTACTAGTGGAACTTGTACGAGGTGAAATGACGATCTGAAATAATGGCCGAGAGCCCCCAACCTGGAGGTGGCCTGTCTGGTCAAACCCAGCTCTCCTGCGTCCAGGCTCACGACCTCGGGCAGATCGTGTGATCTTCTTGAGCTTCAGTTTCCTCACGTTTGAGGTAAGAATAATAGTATCACCTGCATTATAGGGTTGTCAAGATTAAATGAGATAATCCTTCTAAAACCGCCTTGCAATAAGAACGTCCATAGTTGTTCCAGCATCTGGGGAGCATCCTTTTGGCCACGTCTTCACGGAGCTACCCATCTGAACATTCTGACTTGTTGGATGATTTTTTTTAACCATGTAAATTAATGAAAACAGGGAATGATACCCTTATGCCATCATTTTGCTTCATTTTACCACTTTATATCTCCAGGTCTGATCTTTTTGAAAGCGGAACCCCAGGCACAGAGATGGGGAAATTGACTCAGACCCCATCCCTGGGTGGAGAGCCGTGATATCAGGCCAAACCCTAGAATGTTTGACTTGAAGCCAGTTACTTTTCCACTATTTGATACGATCTATTCAATATCTTAACATCATGAATGTATTAATTAGGATTCACTTTGTAATAGAAACAGAAATAAGAAATGTACTGTCTCACGGGATGAAAAGTCCACTCTAGATTTTCAATTGCAGTAGGACTCACAGGCTTAAAGGATGCGATTAGCTGGCATCTCGCCATCTCATGCTTCTCCTTGTGGCTTCATCCTCATGGCTTCATCCTCAGGCTCCACATGGTAGCAAATGGCTGCCAGTGTCTCCAGTCCTACATTTCAAGAAGCATTCTGAATAAACCACCTTGGGTCCGTGTGCCCATCCACGAACCCATCATGAAGGGATCATGACAATTAGCTGGGCCAGAGTCACAAGCTCACCACTCAACAAACCCCTTGGAGAGGGGCGTGAGGACTCTGGCTAAGAACAGATCACGTATTTTACCGCTGGCCCAGCCAAGCCCCACATGCTGAGCACAGACATGAGGCTGGCTCCACAGAGGCCATTCAGGATTCTGTTACCAGAAGAAAGAAGAGAGATACCAGGCAGGTCAAACTAACATTTGTCCACTGAGGGACATAATGTGAAATGGGTCAACATAATGACAAACCTTTGATAATATTCAGAAGTTAGCCATTACTAGATAATGTAGGACAAAAGTCAATCAGGATATAATAAAATAGTCTTCAAGGTCATGTCACAGGATGTCCATGATATCTTGGCCCCAGGGTTATCCTGTGCATATCCATCCTGATTGAGATGAGCCTGACCCTCTTTCCTGTTGCACTCTGTTGGCGGAGTGACAGGTGAGGAAGCATAACGAAGGGGGCAGTGTATGGGGCGGCCTAGGACCACAAACGTTCTAGAAACCATGTCATATAAAAAACAGTTAAAGGAACCAAGTGTGCCCATACTGGATTAGAAAAAAGAAGACCAAGGGTAGATGTGCTGACTACCTCCTAATAGTTTAAGGGCTGTCATGTAAGGGAGAAACGTTGTTAATTCTATCTTCTCTTCAGAGGTAGCATTCCAACTGATGGGGGAAGTTATAAGAAGGCAGATTTGGGGCTCAGCAGGCGTTTAGTGGCCATCTTTCCATTTTGCTCCCCAGCATACATTCTTCCTTTTTCTGGTAATAGGGCCCTGATTTGGCTCATGGGGGACACTTTCTTCCATTCTCATTACATGTATTTTGAGCGGCTTCCATTCCTGGCTAGGAGGACGTAGCCTGTGATCAAGGGTCAGGCCAAGCAGCACAATCCACGCTCCAGGCCACCATCCCCGGCTGGTGATGGCAGAATTTCTGTGCCCCTGGGCCCACCTGCGATTTCAGCTGAGCTGAGGGGCCCAGCTCCCAGGACACTGATGGCATCGTCCCTTCAGTGCCAGCCCCGTCTCTCTGCTTTTCTGCCCCAGGCCCTTTTCTGAAGCCCACCTCCTACCCCTGCTCATTCAGTCTGAGTTGAGGGCAGCTCAGAGTGGGATAGAGAAAGGGTGCAAATGGTCCCCAAGGATAATCCTCAACCAACAGGGACAGGAGATGGAGCATCAATGACCCACCATCTTGTCCTTCGGAGAAACAACTTGGAGACACACTACAGTTTCTCAGAGGAGCCCCAGGGGATGAGCCTGGATTGTCCCCTGCAGTAACCAGCTCAATTATTTAAGCTTTATTGTTTCCCTCCTTCCCTCACCTCCCAAAGTAACCACCTGCACTCAAGTCCTAGGCTCAGTCTTTGTGGGTGGGACTCAAACTAAGTCATTAAGGAATAGATACACTATCCAACTGGAGCCAATGAGAGAATGAGAATCCAAAATTAAGAAGGACCATTGTTCCGGTGTCATGAAAAAATGACCCTGAATTTGTCAGAGGCTGCTAAGTAGAGCTTAACAATGGAGCCAACTAGGAGGAAACAGCTGAGATGGAGCCTGCCAACACTCTTTGATCCCTGAATCAAGCTGTACCTGAAACCCATGCTACCTGGAGTCTTAAAAGTTATGTGAACCAGAAAATTCCCCTTTTTAGCTTAATCAGTTTGAGGGATCTCTTTTCCTCCCACTTTCAACCCAAAGATTCTGAACTAAAACCACAGAGAAGTAAGTTTCAAACCGTTAGCACTAACAATGAGAAAACTTGCCTTGAAAAGCGTTGAGCTCCCCGTAATTGGAGAGATTCAGGCAGAACACAATCAAACATCCGTCTGATGTGCTGGAGAAGGTTTTCCTCCCACATCGAATTAGTCTGAGGCATTTGGGAGTCAAAACTATACAAATCCTAAAATCTATTTCAACTGTAATTATCTGATTGACTAATAAAAATGAATGAATTGGTGCCGAAGCTCTCTGGCTAAGAGGAGGCCAGTTGACTGTGTTTCCTATTTTGGCCTCCCTTACTCCTCACGCTGCCATTCTTGCATTGTCAGGAACCAATGACATTTCATTGTCGAGTCGCTGTTTCTCCTGCTGTCTCCCTACCCTCTGGCAATTCCAACTGCTGATACTTATTTAAAGATCTTTTGTTCAGAATTGCGTAAGTGCTTCATCCTCTACTTGTCTCATAGGGTTGACAGGACAATCAGAGCACACAGCATTAATATAGGGACCCCCTAAAAAGATGCTTTCGGTGAGGAAGAATCAGCTGACCCCAGAGGCAGTGAGAAGGGCGATTCATGGCTTTCTGGCTCTTGAAATAATAACCCCGAACGATGCGCTTTCCCTCACAGGGGTAAACCTAATTGTTCAGATGTGCTGTCCGCAGGTCCACCAGTCTCCCCCAAAGATCTGCTCCAATAAGTCTCTCCATCAGTATTTATTTTTGCAGGATTAGCATGCATTAACCAAATGAGTAAGGCAGCAGGAAATAACTAATCCTAGAATTTTTTTAATTAAAAAAATCAGCCAATTAATGGTGAAAAATACACTCAAAGGCTCTTGTTTTTAAGGGTGACGTCCCACCTTGCATACAGAACAAACTGCCGGGCATGGTTAGCTGGAGCAAATGACAGATGAGAGCAAGTGCCCATCAATGGCTGGACGGAGGGGCCGCAGCATCTCGCCCCCCCATTTGAAAGGAGAGGCCATGAGGCTGTGCTCAGAGCTACAGGAAGGAAGATGGAAAATGGGGAGACAGCAGATAGCTCTTTAAACTTTTGGCCAAAGGAAAAAAGCTTTTATTGAGAAAGCATTAATTCAGCTAGGGCAGCAGAAAGAAAATATAAATAAGAGACAGACTTACTGACTGTCGTAAAATGTAATTGACATGCTTTCTGAATCTTGCTCATTTAAAAAAAGTGTTCTATCTTGTAAGCTATTACGTGTACAGTTTGCTAGCTCTGTTCACTTTCTTTCAATTATCTGCATGCATAAAATGCGACAAGGGCTGCCTCTCTTTTAATTTATTTTTCTGATCTGATGAGTTTCATCCATCAGGCAGCAGAATCGTGAAATGTTTTCCTTCCTACAAAGGCCAACATTTCCGTAAACTCACAAATGAATAGAAACGGGCATATTCTCGCTCTTTCCTTCTCTCTCTCTGTTTGTCCATTGATGGCCTTTCCTGTGAACTGCTGGGAAAATGGAGAGGCTGGCAATGCCGTCAGAAGAAGAGCATGGAGAGGATGCATGAGATGAGCTCAACGGGCTCCAACAAGATGCCTCTGCCCTCAGGATTCATTTTCGTTCTGCGAAGCCGCAGCGCAGCTCCACAGGTGGGTGGCCAGCCAAGAGCCACGCCCTTTGCCAATTCTCTCCTTGGAAAGCGGAGCGTCTGGGGGAAGGGGTAGGCACACATGGCCATCCAGCCTTTCACGTCCCCTTTAATGAGGCCTGATGCTTGAAAGAATATCCCTGGTCTTCGTCGGAGAGAAAAAAAGTTGGCCAATTGGTTAGATTTTTAGAATGGGCGGTGTGTCCACTAGGCAGAGTCACTGGGACCAGAGTGTCAGGTGAACGGTAGAGTGAAACATGGGGATCCAAAGGCCAACAGTGTGTCTGGCTTCTCTGTCGCCTGGCCTCCAATTAAACACACCCTCTCATACCCGCCTCCTGGGTACAGAGACACACTCGCCTTTGAACGCACCTTCAACAAATTCCCTTCCACAGTTGTGCCCCTACTCTGCACTGGGCTGGGTTCTGTGCAGGAGGCTATGAAGATAACAAAGTCCCTGCCTTTTAGGAGCCCGTGGTTTAGCAAGAGAAGCAGGTACATAAACAAATAATTAGGAAACAAACACATCAGCGTTCTTACCTGCTGGGTTACCCCTAGGTTTATACTGAAACCCCTGCACGGTGGCAGGGCTAAGCTCTGGGCGAGTCAAGGCTCTCGTGAGTTGTATTTCTAGCACGAGAAGGGCCTTGTGCACTAAATTTGTGATCGAATGGAGGTGTCTCGACAGATTTGAAGGTGAAAATGGAGATTTCCTGATGCTGCGGTTAACGCACTGCTTCTGTTTGAGGTGACTTCCAGTCTGAGCTCTTCAAAGGAAGGACAGGAAGGAGAAAGGGCAGCTGTTGTGGCTTGAACCGTGTCCCCCTCCTCCCAAATTCACACATTGATGTCCTAACCCCAGTTCCTCAGAATGGGCCAGTATTTGGAGATAGGGCCTTTAAAGAGGTGATTGAATTAAACGAGGTCGTTACGGTGGTCCTGACCCAATGTGACTGGTGTCCTTGTAAGAAGAGGAGGTTAGGACACACAAGGAGGCACCAGGATGTGCACAGAGGGATGCCCATGTGAAGAGGCAGCAAGACGACAGCCGTCTGCAAACCAAGGAGAGAGGCCTCAGAGGAAACTGACCTTGCCAACACCTGGATCTTGGATTGCAGCTTCCAGACCTGTGAGAAAATAAATTTCTGCTGTTGAAGCCACCTGGTCTGTGGTATTGTTATGGCAGCCTGATGCAGTGTCATTTCCTCTCGTCCTCCCTTCCCTCCTGAAGCCAGAAAGCTGAAGAACTTGTTGACCGCATCCACACTTGGGCTGATCAGTGAGGAGCCTACAGCCAGCCTCACGCCCCCTCCACTGATTGCACCGTGAGCTGAAGCACAAAGCCGGTCCAGCCCTGCTGCAGCCGCATGAGAAGGTACACTGGCCTCCAGCACAGCGGAGACGCCAGCCCTCCTGTGGCTCGTAGACTCAGCGCTGAGCTCCTTGCCCGACCAGCCACTTCACGGCACCCTACTCCACTCTGGGACTTTTTTATTCCAACCCCACATCCCCACTTGGCCTCCTGGGGGCTTTCGGACTTTACGTTCTGCAGCATCTTCCAGCTCCGACCGTGCCTCCTGCCCCCAATTCTCCTGCTCGTGTTGGGAACCTCATGAGCTGCCTTGAGTCCTTCTGTATATGTCACAGCATTCACACATTTCTCCAAAAGCTCTCTTCTCTCCAGACTGAGCCACTCCGTGAGCAGACAGCGTGGGTCTCCGTTTTGCCTGTGTGTCCCCAGCACCTGCACGCAGCCCGGCACACAGCATGTGTTTGATGTGTATTTCGTGATCAGATTTGTAGGCTGGATAAACAGACAAGGAAGAGTTTTTCCCTGGAAGCTGCGTGCATTCTTCTAAAGGCAGGACTGGAGAGGCAAGTGATAGCATTTCAGATTACTTATTTAGAATGTAGTTTCTCTCTCATCAAGGATGAAGGAGGAAGCTTCAAAGACCCTAGAGCACTTTTCGACCCAATGCAGACGTGGATGAAAGCGCAGCGTCTCCTGTTAATTTCCCCCGTGAGGGAAACGCCCGTCACATCAGCCCTGAGTTCCCCGGCTGTCTGGTTTCATTGCAGCTTCGGCGTTATGTGAACCTTGACTTTCATATTGCACAAAACACACAAGGGGGAGAACACAGTTAAGGGCGGTGCTTTTCTCAGCTACGCAGGTGTGTCTCTAGGCTTCCCGGACCCCACATTGCCTCTAAAATTGTTTTCAGATCCAGCATGTCCTATATTAACCCCCGTCCTTGTTCTTTTTCTTTTTCTTTGCAGCCTTCTCTGCGAAATAGTTTTGTGTCTGGACAATGAAATTGAACTTGCCTAAAGGGCAAGGAACAACATATAATCATAAAATGAAAATTGGCAGGTTGGAAAGAGGTCGCTGGAGGCAAAGAAATGTGGAAGACTCAAAGACCTAGACAGCTGTGTGAGCACTCGCCAGCGCCAGCACGGGCGGGCAAGGAAGGGCTCTGGGACGGTTGGAAGACTCAAGACTGATTGACACATCTGCCTCTCGAAAGCTGTGTGACCTTGGGGAAATCACCTCACCTCTCTGATCCTTCTTATCTTTTGATTTTTGATTTTTTTCATTTCTTAAATAAGGGAAACACATTTATACTGCATTTCTCCCAGAGTGATTGTAAAAATTCAAATGAGACCTTTGGTAAATGTGCTGCTTTGTACAAGTAAACAAGCACGTAGAAAAGAAGAGGGGAAGCTGGGGTTCAGGTTCCAGCTCCGCTCTGAAATGTTATGTGCCTATTGGGCGTGAGGTAGATGTCACTTTCTCCCTTTAGGCTTCAGTTTCTTCATCTTAAAGTGAAATCAATGAATTAACCATCTGTGGGGCGGGTGCCTTTCGCCTTTAGGATTACGTGAAAGGCACAGTGCGAGGCCACGCTGCTGGAGTAACTAGCGGAGCAGTGTGTTCCCCAGGCTGCCCACCCCGGGAACTCCCTAGAGGAGAGGAAGGTCTTTGTGGCCCACGAGGTCAGCAGTCCTGCCCGTTAGAACAGCAGCCGCCCCGTGAGGGATCCCAGCTTCACTTTGCTCCGTCACACGCACAATGCACAAGGTAGGGGGAGGAATTTGCTAAATCTGCTAGATATCTAACTGGACATGGGCAGGCCTGAGGCCTTCAGGGCTTCACCCCCCCCACACCACACCCACAATAAACTCTGGAGTGTTGTGGTGCTGGCCCCGCCCGCTTCTCTGGCCTTGCTCACTAAAGGCTCCAGCCATCCCTGCCTCCCTGGGCTCCCTCAGACCTTCCATAAACTTTCTCACCCGAGAGCAAAGCTTCTTCACAGAGGGGAGCTTGTCCCTCTATTACTTTTCTGCAGCTGCTGCAACAAATCATCACAAACTTGGGGCTCAAAACAACAGACATTGGTTCTCTCCCAGTTCTGGAGGCCAAGTCTGAAATCAAGGTGTCAGCGGGGTCTTGCTGCCTCTGAAGGCTGCAGGGGACGACCTGTTCCTTCTCTTCCGGCTCCTGGCGGCTGTCAGCGTCCTCTGCCGCTGTCTTCACGTGCCTTCTCCTCGACGTCTGTGCCTTCCTTTCTTCTGTCTCCACTTGCATTGGCTTTCAGCCCCACCCAGACAATCTAAGATGAGATCATCTCAAGAGCCTTAGTTTAATCACATCTGCGAAGATCCTTTTTCCCAATAAGGTCATATGCACAGGATCCTGTGCTTAGGTCATGAACATACCTTCTTAGGGGTCACCATTCAACCCACTAGGCCCCCCATTGCCAGGCAGTTTGCCAAGGCTTATTTCTGTGTCTGCCTCTCCCCTCTCCTGAACACACGCACTAGATGGACCCCAGGCTTCCCAGGAGCAGGACTGTGTCTCTTTCAGAACTGCATCCCCACGCTGTGGACAGAGCGGATGCTCCATACACACTCGCTCTTGGGAGGATGGGTGAACACATGAATACCAAGAAGGAGGTGGTACCCAGAGGCACCGTCCGTGCCAACCATCTCCTGCAGCTTTTCCATGCGGCAGCACCTTGGGGTGCTCATGGGTCCTCAGGGGCTGACAGGGCCACCAGCGAACGGGCTGAGGTCTCCATTTCTGGGGATCTTAGACCACAAGAAAAGATTCTCATCTCCCTCTGGGGAGTTCAGGTCAACACAAGGGCTGAACGCATGTCTGTTTCTACAAACGCAGTTGAAAGCGCTATTCCTGACTCCGGCGAGCCTAGACTGTAGTTAAGGAGACAACACTGAACACAAAACAGAATTGGATCATTGAGATGGAGTCCCATTACTTATCGCCCTTGACCGCTGGGATCAAGAGGATGTGCTTGATCCATAGCTAATATGGGGCCACTGGAGGCTTTTCTCTAAAACTTTATATTTTTTTAGAGCAGTTTTAAGTTCATGGCAAAATTCAGAGGAAGGGGGAGATTTCTCCTCTCCCTGCTGCCCCCACACATGCCGTCTCCCCCCTTATCAACATCTCAACGTCCCCCACCACATGGGACATTTGTTCCAGCTGGTGAACCTACATCCACACACCATTGGCACCGAAAGCCCACAGTTTACATCAGGGTTCACTGTTGGTCTTCTGCATTCTATGGGTTTGGACAAATGTATAATGACACGTGTCCACCATTACGGTATCAGACAGAGCAATTTCACTGCCCTACAAATACTCTGGGCTCCATCTGTTCCTCCTCCCACCCTTCTGGAGGCTTTAAGTGAGGGCGCCCCAGAAGTGGTGACTTTGGAAAATTAATCTTAGAGAAATAGAATGACCAGGAATGGGGAGGGGGCCGTGGAGGGAGGTGGCAGCCCGTCTCGCAGGCCACCGCAGCAACCCAGGCACAAAATGGTTAACTCCATTGGAAGTGTCTGTCTCTTTCCCCAGAAGACGCCTAAACCCAAACCTGTTCCCTTTCCCTCCTGGCTGCTCTTGTTTCCTCTCCTCTTCCCCGAGTTGGGATTCTCACCGAAAAGTTTATTTGAACGTCCACACACTCAGCGTGATTCGCTCTCTACGACAAAGCGTTGATTTCCACTGATGAAAACGGGAGCCACAGACGTGCTGGAAGGAACGCTCAAGCTGATGATGCGACTCAAGGTGCGTCCGTGTTAACAAGGCTGGTAACGGCCGGAGAGACAGCCGCCCCACGGAAGCCTACACATCCCAATCTGTGGCCTTAACACTTCAGGAATGCAGCTTAAAAGAAAAAAAGTCACGCCTTTGTGTTTCGCTTTGTGCGCTCAAAGAAGAGTTAGCATGCAAAAATGTGGGGCTTTACCCTCTGCAGGAAAACGGCAATGAAAACGACAGCTAGGTAATGGTCCCAGCAAGGAGAAACTCTGGTTGACCAAGTGATAGCATAGAAATAGGGATGCAAGTTCCAGAAAACAGCTGGTTTGGTACTCGGCAAACACTCCCAAGTAACTTTGCATCGTTTCTAGATTCTGAAACCATCTCTGCCTCCCACGCATGCCCCGGCTTCACTATCAACCATCACCCTGCTTACAAAACCAGCAAGGTGGAAACATTCAGATTCTAAAGGAGAGCTAATCAAGTTATTTGGATCAACGTTGGGAAAAACAGGTCTGTCGCTCCGCGGCAACCACAACCAGAAAATGAACAAACAGCAGCGGCTGCAAAGGCAGGCGTTCCAATGAAGCAGAACAGAATACGTGTGCATTTTTGTACAAAAGCAAGGACAAAATATTTTAGATCTTCAGGCACGATATTGCAGAAAGTTACAAGCCAATGCAAAGACGGTATTTATAGAGAAGACTTCAGAAGGACAAGCCATTTCAAGGATTTCGATGCACTCACAGCTTAATAGCCGTAGACCAGTAGATTAAGGAAATGAATCTGGTGGGTGCAATTAGCTGTTTTATAACCAGGAGACTTCTACTGTGAAATAAAGCAGAATATTCTTCTACTGCAATGGACTAGGATAGACACTATCAGCTCGTCAGCTGGTGAGCTGGGTTGGCTGAGCAGCCCTCTGCTTGAGTCTCAGTTTCCCTGGTTGTCAGCGGGACCAGAACTTCAGGATCAGGTGGCGACGGGATGGAATGGTGCCTGTAGGAATTCTTTGTCATAACGCAGCATACTCCTCCGAGGTGGGCCTTCTGGATAAAATAAAACAAAAGTGGCCCTAGGCAGAGGGGGTCTGGTCCTTTGGCCACAGGAGTGAAGTTCAAAGAATTTGTGCTTCATTCAATTACTCAAGTCTTGCCCCAAAAGTTGGAGTTATTTTGGACGCCTCACTTTCTTTCTGCCCCACCCCTGAAAAAAGTATCAATTCTTTCACCTCTGCCTTCAAAACGCCTATCAGGGGCTAGCCCGGTGGCGCAGCGGTTAGGTGCTCGCGTTCCGCTTCAGCGGCCCGGGGTTCGCCGGTTCAGATCCCGGGTGTGGACACAGCACCGCTCGGCACACCATGCTGTGGTAGGCTTCCCACATACAAAATAGAGGAAGATGGGCATGGATGTTAGCTCAGGGCCAGTCTTCCTCAGCAAAAAGAGGAGGATTAGCAGCAGATGTTAGCTCAGGGCTAATCTTCCTCCAAAAAAAATAAAATGCATTCAGAATCCAACCACCTCTCGCCAGCTCCGCGCCTCCCCCTGGGGTCCAGACCACCACCCCCATCCCCCGACCATTCACTGGGAGCTCTATGCTGACCCTCCTGTTCCTGCCCCTCCCGTTGACAGCCTGTTCTCCTACCGCAGCCTGAGCCGGGCCAGGCCCCTCCTCTGCTTGAAACCTTGCAGAGGCCCCTCTTTTCAGAGGTCTTCCCTCTCCCCAGTTGCTTCTGTGACCTCGTCTTCTATACTCTGCAAACTCCATTCCAAACCCACTGGCCTCCCTGCTATTCCTCAAACATGCCAGGCATGCCGCTGCCTCAGGGCCTTTGCACTGGCTCTTTCCTCCATCTGGAATGTTCTGTGCTCAGATAGCCCTGGGGCTACCTCTCTTCCTCTCCCACCTCACCTTCTCAGAGAAGCCCACCCTGACCACCCTGTTGAAAACTGGAGCCCACCTACCCTGATCCTCCTTAGCTTGTTTATTTTTCTTTATTGACAGAACTTATCACCTCCTAACATTACTTACTATTTTTATTATCGGCTTTCTATCTCTTCTCTCTACCCACATATACTTGAGTACTTACATCATGTGAGGGGTCCATATGTTTTATTCCCTGATGTATCCTGTGATGGATCCGTAGTGGGTCCTCAACAAATATTTTGAATTTTTAAAAAGAATGTGTTAGGCATAGGGACTGAAAGCTTGGCTTCTTGATCTAGAGCACCTAATTTGAATCCCGATTCTCCCACTTCCCAGTGTCACCTCTCTGTGCCTGATCTTCATCCTATAGAATGAACCCCCCCCCCCCCCCATTCTCTTTTGAAGTAATTCCTGTGGAATCTTCACTCCTCACATCCCAGGTTGGTATATACTAAACTAGAACATGGGGCTTCGTTCACCATATTGACCAGTTAGCTGACCAAGAAAAAGCTTTCTAAGAGGAAAGTTGCACACCTTTCCCTAGTTAATCATCTTATAAAGGCCTGCCATGAGTAGGCTAATAAAATCATATTCATCAATGACAGACTAGATCAATTAAGGTTCTTTGACAAAGTAATATGGATGAGCAAAGTCAAATATCCATGATAGGCACAGCTTGACCTGAGGGTCTCTCACTCTCCATCTCTTGGCTCTGCTTCCTCTGGGGTGGGCATCATCCTCAGCCAGCTCTTGCCTCATGGTGACAAAGTGGCTGCCACAGCTCCAAACCAGGCAGCTTCACAGATTATGGTCTAGCAGAAGAGTCTTTCTGCCAGCATGCCTATTTGGTTCTCTTCTACTCTCATTGTCTCCCATGCCCATCCCTGACTCAATCACTGTGGCAGAAGATGATGCTCTGATTAGCTAAAGCCTAGGTCAGAGGCTTCCTAAGTCAGGGGTGGAGCCCCTCCAAGGGCACACAGGCTGAGAGTGGGAGAAAGCGGGATCAGACACAATTATCAGTAGAAGGCTTTGTGGGTGCTAGAGGCCAGAATGACACACGTCCTCTGTCCCAAGAAGACTGCCCGTGCCTTCCAGAGAGTCTTTCGTCCCCACCTCCGTTAGGTATTTACAATCCACCAAAGACTTGTCCCACAGGAACGCTGATTCAGTTGCCCCCGGGCCCACTGTGGAAAGACGGGGATCCAGCACCTACGACATTAAACCTAACCGTCAGGCAAGACGAAACCCACACCTCGTAAGAAAGTACATTTACAAGGGCAAACAGCCTATCCCTAGGATCCGTCTCCTCTGCTCCTAGTTTTGTGGCCATGAACAAGTTACTTAGCCCAGCTGCGCCTCAGTCTCCTCATCTCTGAAATGGGCATCCTGCTTTTACCACCTAACAGGCTGCCATGAAGGCGAAGTCAGGTTAGACACATCAAGCCCGGAGAGCAGTGCCCGGCTCGTGGCCGGAACTCACTGAGGAACAATCTTTGTTGTTATTATTACTCGCAAGAGACCAGTCACCCACCTAGTGCAGAACTGAGTCCTGGACATGAGGCAGACGTGCGCCACATCATTTGGGCTGAGAGTCCCTTACGTCATCCCATGAGGAATGTTCTCCTTGAGTGTCAGCTACTGAGACACGTCCCACACGTCACACTCTGGGTCAAACCCTCACAGCTAAACTTAACCCGTCTGCTCAGTAAATCGCTCTAGCTCAGGTCCATCGCCGGCTAATAAGAGGAAGGCTGAGTTTGCGGTGGTCTAAGACGAGCCCAGTGGGAGATGGAAAGAGATCCACCCCTGAGGGCATGGCGTCAAGACCCGGGAGGAGCTCCAAGGACAACAGAAGGAAATAGGCCCTTACGACAGGAACCGCCAGACAGCTGCAAGCCCAGCTGACCCTTCGGTGCCCAGTAAGGAACTGTCTAAGCAGGGAAATAATTACCTGTCACGGTCAGCTTAAACCTCTGATCTGCCTCCAGCCCCTGCAGCCTCCGATGAGGGCGGGAGGCCCAAGCCCTGGACGTCGGTGGTGCAGACAGCGGTGGGCGAGCCGAGCTTCTGAGCCGAGTTTGCGACTTGATCAAAGTCTGGGGACAGGGAAGACACGCTCTCCACCGTGCAGGGAGGGAGGGGCTGCCTGCTCCCCCGCAAACCCGGGGCCTCACCGCCTTCCCATAGTGAAATCCCAGAAACTGAGCCTTCGGGAAAGCATTGTTTCAAAGCTGAATGTTTTTCATTGGTGACTCGTCTTACCTAGTGTTCGTCTCTAGAAAAAGACTGAGAATCCTGCTTTTAGCAAAGGGTTTTGATAGACGTCTGCTGTTTAAGTTCCCTGTATGTGGTATTCTGTTATGGCGGCCCAAGCCGACGAAGGCAGACGTCAAGAGAGGCGGGGCAGGAAAAGCAGCTCAGGGCGTGCGTGTGTCCCCACCACACCTGGAGTCGAGACACAGCACCTCCAGACACTAACCAAGTAAACCGATTTATTCTGCCTCGTTCTTAGTTTTGTCTTCAACACCTGGAACTTACAATAGCACCGACCTCATGGAAACCTTGCGGGCGTGAAGTTAGAAACGCTCAGCATTTTCTAGTATGTAGTGAGGTCTCAGTGCATGTTAGATTTAAAAATACGCTGACGCTGTGTAAACTGACACTGTGTCATCGCTTTTAGGGATCAGGGTATCGAAAGTTTCTATTTAAATGACAACCTGATATCTGAAAAGAAAAACCCATCCAACCATTATCCTCATTGATGGTAAATCGGAGGATGTGGCAGGAAGGGAGAGAAGGTCTTAGACACGGAGCAATGCCTGGTGTGACCGTGGAGGACTCGGGGTGTGGGACGCAGGGACATGATCTGGACCCTGGAATGAGGCGTTCAGGAGGGCTCCAGGCTAGAGAGGAGAGAGGGTGTCAAAAACCTAAACCACCTCCTTGCCGGTTCTGGAAATCACCTGGGTCATGTCCTGCTCCCCCAGAGTTAAAAGGGAGCCATGGGGTGGCCCCAAAGCTGAGCTCCAGAAGCAGGCCGAACCCTCCCACAATGGGACAAATTCAGTCACCTCACGTGCTGCCCACAGGGCCTGGGTGTGACCAGGCTGCCTTGACTCTGAGGGACCTAATGGGTCCAGGTTCAGGGCTGCTGCCCGCACCACGGCGGCCCAGAGCCCAGGGCCCCTGAGAGGCTGTCTCGTGCACAGGACGCTGTTCCCAAAGCCCCCCCCCCCCCCCCCCAAAAGGCACGGGCAGGCCTGGGAGGACTGGCTGAGCTAGAGACAAGAGCACCCTCCCCTGACATTCACCGCGGGTTCTCGGCCACCACCAAAACCACCGCTGAGGTTTGCCCCTCCTCCCAGACCAGGGGCAGTTTCAGGGCAGGCACCCTTTAAACCCAGAGGGCCACAGGTCACCAGCCAGTGGATGCCCCCATTGTCGTCTTCGTTCCACTGTTGTCTGAGTGTTTCCACCGTGCAAAGCCCTTTTCATGAATGGCTTCATTGGGTTTTCACCAAAACTCTCATGAACAGGAGACGGAGGTTCAGAAAGGGGTCCAATGGCCACCCAGGTCACAGAGCTCATCAGCAAGAGAGCTCCAAGGGCTCCCTCAGCAGCTGGGTCAAGAGCCAAGATCTGCGGCCAGACTGCCTGGGTCCTCATCCCAGCCCTTTCATTCATTAGCTGTGCAATTCAGGGAAAGTGAGTTAACCACTCTGACTATCAATTCTCTTATCTGTAAAACAGGCTAATCACTTTTAACATGGAATGGTCTTAGAGAAACGCCAAGCACAGGATAAGCATGTAATAAGTGACATCTACAGTCACCCTCATTTGTCTGACCTGGAGGCCTGGCTAATGGTGCATCTGCATTATTGGTTAAAGTTCTTTATGCGTCACTCTCCGTGTAAAGACAGGATTTGAAAAGCCCAGCTAAGAATGCAGTGTGATGTTGGCTCTTCCCTCCCCGTGATTCCCTGGCTGCATGTCACAGAGTTGTGGGGCATCTGCCACAGAACATCTGCATTCCCTGCCAGCGCCGACTCCCCAAAAGACGGTGACTGCATGGCTTTTATGCCGGAGAAGCAGCTGAGGACCAGGCAAGTCCGCTGCTCTCGTGTCATTTAACCAGCCCTGATGTTGCATAGAGGTCTCTGACGCTGGGGAAAAGGAGGGCAGGGAGGAAGGAGCACCTCCCCAGAGACAAGTCAACATGTAGAAAGAAAGAGGACGACTCTGGGGAGAGGATGCACACAGAGGGAGTGGAGAATTTTGCTGAGGCCCTGTTGGGCCCCACGCTGCCCGGGACCCTGCACGCATTATCTCGTTTTATGCTCCCACGAGAACTGGAGGCAGGGACTGCTATTATTCTCCGTTTTCACAGATGAGGAAACTGAGGCTCAGAGAGGCCACTTGTTCAGGGTCATAGCTAATCCAAGGCAAAGCTAGCTGCCAGAAGGGAGATTTTTCAGACCTTTTTGCTGGGCGGCAGACTTCTGTGTCTCATTGAATGTTATTTGGGGTTCCAGGATGGAGCAGTCAGCAACTGCTGTGTAACAAATCCCCATGAACTTAGTGACTTAAGGCAACACCCATTTATGACCTCCTGGCCTCTGTAGGTCCAAAGTCAGGTGGCCTTGGATGGGGTCTCTCCTTGTGATTTCTTCAGGCCCAAATCGGGGCATTGGCTGGTTCCTAACGGGAGGCTTTGTGGGAGAATCCGCCCCCAGCCTCGTTCAGGTTGCTACAGAATTCAGGTCCTGTGGCTCTGAGGTTGAGGTCCCTGTTCTCTTGCTGGTTGTTGGCCAGGGGCTCCTCACTGTTCCGGCAGGCCACACACAGTCCTGCTCACATGGCCTCTGTCGTCTGTGACCAACAACAGTGAGTTGGGTCCTTCTCATGTTTCCTATCCCCTGACTCCTTCTTCTGCTACCTGCTGAGTAAACCCTGTGCTTTTAAAGGCTCACGTGCTCACGTCAGGCGCACTTGGATAATGTCCCCGTCATAGAACATAACATCATCATGGGAGTGACATCCCATCATATCCACAGGGCCCACCCACACTGAAAGGGCTGGGGACTGTATGAAGGTGAGGGTCCCTGGAGGCCTTCCCCTGTGAGTTGGCGAAGATCAGAAAGGAACCCGGGAGTTCTGATGCCTCATCTCTAACGTAGACGCTGCGGCTGCACCCTGGGATGATGTGAGTGGAAATCAACTCTATAACCCTGGCTGTGGCACCCGCTCCGTTTATGGAGCCCTGGTCTCAAAGCCAAGGGTATGATTCTGTGTCTCCGTGGCACCCAGTTCGTGGAGCCGGCAGTAAGTTGTTGAGCTAAGATGATGGGTGGAAAAGAGAGCAGTGCAGGGAAACCACAAGCCTTCTTTCCTTCCTTCCTATTTATTCTTACTGGACACCTTCTGCATGTCAGGCAATGGACTAGGTCCTGGTCACACAGCAGTGAACAAGTCTAGCAAAACAAGGTCACTGCCCACATGGTCTTGAGCAGTGGTCAGCAACCTGTTCCCGTAAAGGCCAGATGGTAAACATTTCCAGCTTTGCAGTCCTCTGTAACAACTACTCAACTCTGCCGTTGTAGCAGGAAAGCAGCCATGGACAATCGTAAAGAACGAGGTGGCTGTATTCCAATAAAACTTTATTTATAAAACAAGCGGAGGGCCACATTGGGCCTGCAGAACGTAGTTTACCCACCCTCGGTCTAGTGGGCAAGACTAACAACATACAAGTGAAAAATAAACAAGATCATTACAAGTTGTTGTAAGTCCCTTGACGGAAACACAAAGGATGATATGACAATAAATCGGAAGACGAGGTCATCCCTTTGGATAAAGTGGTCAAAGACGACATCTCTGAAGAAGTGACATTTAAACAGAGACCTAGAAAAGGAAATAAGAAGGAAGTGGACGACAAAGGGAAGAGCAGCAGGACCAGCTGGCGCAAAGGCCCTGAGGCAAGAGGAACTTGGAGTGCCCCAGCACAGAAAAGAGACCAGACACAGTGACGGGGGGATCAGCTCCAGGTGGGGCTGGGGAGGACGCGATGATAAAGGACTCCAGAGCCAGGGTGAGGAGTGTGGATTCTGCTCCACGCAGGATGGGAAACCACGGGGGCCTGAAGCGGGAGAGTGACAGGGCTGATTTATACAGCATCCTACAAACCCAGAAAGGGCAAAAACTGTTCTGGGCACTGTTCACGTGAGTTGAAACGACTTCTCCAAAAGGTGTGGACCTGCTAAAATCAAACACACGTGAAACCTTCAGACAGTCCTCCAAATGAACAGCCACTTACTTCTAATAACAGTTAGGAAGCAGAATTCGAGGCAGTAGGCATGGGTGTGCTGGGTGTAGGAGGGTAGGGGGTGAGGGAGAATGTGCAGTAGTGTGTTGTCCTATCCAGAGAGCTCAGTTTCGACTCCCTGCTGCTGACAACCTCCTCCCCTCTCCGCCCTGGCCAACACACCTGCAGGGAACCGCCTACAACGATCAGATCAAAGCAAGATGGCGCTTTTGCTAAAGTTGAGCTAAATGCCTTCCCGGATCAATCACAGGTCCCTTCATTGATTGCACATTCTACTTAAAAAAACAAACAGAACCAAAAATAAATAAATGAAGTGATCTGAGAGCTCAGAGCCATTACGATATGGATTTTGCTTCTTACAACCCCAGTGAAAAACTTTCAGAGCTGGGGCAGACGTAGTAATCGTGCCCTGGCACGTGAAAACTGTGCACGCATCTTGGGCTTACTCCTGGGCAGGCTCCATACGGAAGCCCAACTGCTCACTCCACTAACGCTCCTAGCTCTGCAGGATTCACGGAGCTGTGGAGCCCACGGGCTGTGGAGCTGCCACATAGTAGGTGGTCCTTTACCAGTGTCTACTGCACCATCCCCTTGTCCCCGGTCTATAGAAGTTATGCAGGCTCACGGGCATGCCCAGGGCTCAGGCAGTCTTCTCTCTTTTCGACTGACCCCTCCCTGCCAGTCCCCCGTATCCAGCACAGGGCCAATAAGGAGCACACAGGGCTTAATAAATGGAGCAAGAACTGGATCATAAAGCAGGAATGGCTGCCTGGCTCCCTCCATGTGGAGATGGCTCAGAGCCCTCTCTACACGCTCACTCAGAACAACTTGAAAGATGACCAACGCACCATCCAAGCACATGAAAATACCATCAGCAGTAGACCCAGGAGAAGCACAAAGAAATAAACAATGCCCCAGGATGGGGAGAATTCTCCCTAAATGGGAGGTGGAAAGCAGAGGTCTAGTTAAAGATTCCAGAGCATGGCTCAAAAGGAAAGTCCTTCTCAAAGAAACACCTGGAGGAGGGGAAACAATCTGTCACTTTCAGACAGCTGGGCAAAATCTTTGGCTATCAAGGCCTGGGGATGTGGTGAGTGACGGGCAAGGCTTTGCCTTCTGTCGGCACAGCACGTTGTGTGGTCTCTGATCTCTGGACTCTCCATTTGGGTGACATTTGTACCCAGTGCACAGTTATCAAGAGCTTTCTTTGTGCCAGGCATGGGGCTAGGGCTGAGATGCAGTAAAGAGTGTGGTAGCTCGGAAAAGGTGGAGAGACAAGACCAAAGCTAAGGAGATGGCAGACATACGAGAGCCCCCAGACCCTAGACATCATCAGCACAGCTCTGTCCCCACAGGGTGGGAGGGGAGACAATCCACCACTCTCCCAGCAGGATCTGCTCCTAAAAGTCAGGCCATCAAATCTCTGAACTGAGACAGATGACAAGACACAGAGACCCAAGGGAGGCAGAGGCATGTGAGCAGCTCCTCTCTCACCCACACGTGTTGGGCTTGCACTCAGCACTGAGCGGTCACGGAGCATCTCGTATGTTCTAGCAGCACCCTCAGTGCTGCAGGTTCGCTAATGAATATGGCAGATCAGGAGCTTACGTTCTAGTGAAGGGAATCAGGAAAACAGCAAAGAATAAGGTCATTTCAGACATGAAAAGAGGATAAAGGAGGCATCTCGCTGGCCTGCCTGACTGGGGCAGATCCACGGGGTGAGGTCAGACCTGGCAGAACTGGTCAGACTAGGCAGAGCTCTCAGCCTGGAGGGTGCCAGGCTCAGGGATTCGGGCCAGAGGCTATAAACTAGGCAAACAGTCAGGGCAGCAGTCATGGGGCTCCAGAAGCCACTCAGGTGCCCAGGACCCCTGACCCACCTGCTCTGTGAGGTCAGAGACAGGGCTGGTGGTGCCCAGGGACACTCTTGCTCAAGGTGCCCCGTTTGGATGAGTGAAGTCCCCAAGGGACATGGCTTAAGAGAGACTGCCCTCTGTGTGGATGAGAAGAGGGAACTGCATCCTTCAGGTGCCGCAACTCCAGCCCAGGACCTCAGCTCAGTGGGCAAGGCACAGTCTGGACTGCAACCACATTTGCCCTTGGGCCAGGCCCCCTGACACAGAGGTGCTGGGCAGAGATGCTGTTTATCCTGTCTGCCCTTTATCTCCAGCATTTCGCCTGACGCCCGGCACAGAGTAGGACCTCAGTGAATGTCTGTAGTTTGCATGGATATCGGGTGAACCCTTTGCCTCCCCCAGCAGCATTCACTACTTCAAGAGAAGGCAGAAACCATGAGGCCGTTTTAACCTCTATGCCCCTTAGCACATTGACTAGAACAATGCTGTGCAGCAGAAATATCACGTGAGCCACGTATGCAATTTACAATTTCTAGTAGCCTCATTAGAAAAGTAAAAGAAAAGCAGGTGAAATTAATTTTAAAAGTATATTCTGTTTAACCAACATATTCAAAACATTATCAGTGTCATTTTGACATGTGATCAACATAAAAAGACATTAATAAGGTATTATACACTCTTTTGTTCCGTACTGAGTCTTTGAAACCCAAGGTGTATTTCATACTTAGAGCACAGCTTGGACTAGCCACAGTCCAGGTGTTCAGTAGCCACACGTGGCTCGTGATTACCATACTGGAGAAGGCAGAACCAGAACCTATGACTGCGAGGGAAAAATTTCTTGAGACCTAGAAAAAAAATTTCTTGTTCTAAATCATGCAAATAAAATCCCCTAAGAGAAATGGGTAAACATACAATAGAGTCAAAAAAAGTAGAAAATTATTTGGATCATAAGAGCATTTAGCTCCTAGCACTGGGGTAAGTTGCATGTAAGTTACACCCGTACATGCTCAAGAGAAGACCTAGTCGGCACAGTGAGATTTATTATGTCAGCTGGCCAAATGCACCTCTAACCTAAATTCTTATATAGTTACACAAAATTGCATTTAAAGTGGGATGTGGATGCATGTTAATGTATCTTATGTGATGTGGGATGCGGCCTCCAAAACCAAGAGTTTCTAAGCTTTGGAAAGGTATTAAGCAACCCTGGAACCCACCCCTGAGTCTTGCAAGCCTGTAGTTTGCAGGTGAAGAGGAATGGAACATCTGGCTGATGCAGGGAGCTAAGGGCCAGGGAGCTAGACAAACCATCCTGCTGACTAAAAGCATTTTTCAAAAAATAGCGAATTTGCACAGCGCCACTGATGCAATGAATAAGATTTGCTTTTCTCCTGCCTGTCAAGCCACTTATTAATCATAACATATTATTGCTCTGCTAGTTCAATATGTGGAGCGAAACACCAGGATCCAGCTGAGAAGAGGACGGAAGAGAACGAAATTGGATGGCAAGAAAAGAGCAAAATTAACATAGGCTAGCGTGAATGAGGGAAAAAAAAATCCTCCATCCTCTTCGAACAGATTTTCACAGCTATCAGAAAAATAAAGGGAAACTTAAATAAAATTTTAGTATGGCTCTGACTTTCCGCTTCCGTCTTCTTGAGAAGGAACGGCATTCTGAGGAGAGGGCCCTGAAGGGGAAAAGTTTACGTGGAATGGAATGGCGACTCCAGTCTTCGCCCATCACCTTTCCCAGGTAGCTGCAAATTAGAGTGATGATCATCAGCTTCGTGCTGGGCTGTGCAGGTGGGAAATCAAATTTACCTTCCATGAAGAAATGCAAGAAAAATATCAAAGCATGGAGAAAGGAGGATCAGGGTCAAAATCACTCTTGACATAGCAGAAAGGACATTATGGATTTTAGCAGAGAATAAATGACAGGGAAGGAGTTAGGTTATGAGTCCAGGGAGGTACCTGCCGAAACTTCAAAACAAGCTAAGGAAGTGATAGTAGAAAAAGAAGGTTTGAACACACACACACACCCCTCAGATATACATCAAAGTCCTCAAGAAGTGGACCTCTCCTTGACTGTGGTCAAAAGCAACTTCAGAAGGAGAATGAGTTTTCACAGCATCATAAGGGTTTGAAATGGATAAATGGATCATTGCCAATACTAAATGTCAACCAGCCCACTCCTTCACAAATCCCCTTTGGCCCCTGCTGTGATTTCTTTCCCATGCAGAAAGGACTAGGAACACCTGGCCAACTCTCACGACCTTACTCTGGGCTTGATGTCTTTTGGTCCCTTTCACTTTTAAATCATCACCCAGGGATCTTTGGTACCCAGGTCTCCTGTGCTTTTTGCATAGCAGCACCTCTCAGCAGTGCAGCTTCTTTCCTACTATCAGACAGGACTGTGCTCCATAACCAAAGGCCAAAGGCCAAGAACGATTCATGGATGCAGGCCTGGCCATATTGTATTCAAGGCTCGGCCTGAACATTCCCAGTCTTGGCTGTGAAACACTCACACACACGATTTTTTTAAAGCATCTTAAAATCCTACGGCATATGTGGCACATATCCAGCCACGCTTGATGGAATTAGAAATATGTTGGGGTTGGCACATGCAAAGCTGTGTGTTCTCCTTCCTGCCAAAGACGGAAGATGATTGACTGAATGGGAACAGGAAATCAGCTTGCCAGAACGCCTCTAGAACAGGACGTGCGTGCCTGGTGGAGTGTTAATGTTGTGCTTCAAAAAAGGAACAAACAGCAAAGTCCACAGGATTCCCAGCTCATTCGAAAGATAGAGGGTCACTTCGGGAAATGTGAGAGGACAGGGCATATGGAGTCCAATTCCAGTCCCTGCGAGATAACTGAGTATTTGGGAAAGTAGAACGACCATCATTCAGAAACAGCCTGAATCAATTCACCAGAGAGCATCTGAGATGTGGTCCACTGCCTGCCTCCTGGGAGGGAGATCTATGCTGGCATATGCCATGTTCTGGGCAGCAGACAGCCTCTTAAAAATGGTTGAGATGGGGACGGCCTGGTGCATAATGATTAAGTTCACACACTCTGCTTTGGCCGCCCAGGGTTCACAGCTTTGGATCTCAGGTGAGGACCTACACTGTTCATTGTATGTGGTGGAGTCCCACAAACAAAAAAGAGAAAGACTGGCAATAAATGTTAGCTCAGGGACAATCTTCCTCACCAAAAAATTAAAAATAAATTAAAAAAAATGGTTTGAGTGACAATATTGCTTGTCTGCTACATGCCAGGTACTGCGTTAGGTACAATGTGAGCAGGACACAGCCTCATCCTTCAAGTCGCTTCTGATCCAGTGGGGGAGACAGAGAAATAAACAGGGAATCACACTATTCTATAGCATAGACTGTGACAGCAGCAGATCCAGGAGCATCTTGGACATGAGCCTCTGCCAGGTTTGGAGGGGGTGTTGAGAAGGATCCTCAGAAAAATGTCACTTCCAAGCTGAGACCTGAAGGATGAATAAGATGTTGCCAGTTGAAGGAGAGGCGGGACCGGAGGGGCTCCAGGTGGGGGGAAATAGCTCACAGAGACCTGGGGGCCATGGCAGGTGTCCGGAGCTTCATGTGATACAATACGGCCAGGATGCAGGCATGGGGGGAAGTGGCAGGAGACAGCACCACAGGGGCCAGGTCTTAAAGGGCCACGGATGCCCGGCTAAGAAACTCGGACCTCACCTTGAGGACAACTGGGAGCTGTGGATGTGCTGTAAGAAGGGGAGAGCCTTGGTCAAGCCTGTGTTTCAGAACCAATATTCTGGCTGCGATGTGGAGGACAAATTGGAGGTTGGTAAAACACAGACAGACTCAGAAATTTAGCAGAGAGAGGGTCCTAGAAATCTTGCCCAACCCACTTGCCTTGTCCATGAGGAAACAAAGTCATAGAAAGAGAAATTACCTGCTCAAGAGCATGAAGCTGGTGTGTGCCAGGCAGGCCAGGTAGGTTTCTTGGATTCAGCTGAGTAGGCTGCATTTACAGAGTTGGGGAGTCGCTGGTCCCTTTCCCACTTGGAAAGTCACCAGGATTTCTCTGGGGCGGCCAGCCCAGCATGCATTGCTGATGAGTTTGTGTGCCGTGATCCGTGATCCGGTGTAGAAAGGGCTTTCGTCCATGGGATCTCACAGGCTCACCAACCCACCCATCGTCAGGAGCCTCATGCCTACATTTCACACTCCTGGATGAGTGGACAATGAACGGAAGTGGCCTTGAGCGAAGCCTGTCAGAAAACTGCAGCAATGACACATGGCACCACACACCATGTGTCCTTCTTCCCCGAAGCCTGCCCAGTCCTTCAAATGCATTCGTCTCAGCCATGCTCCCATCCATAAATATGGGTTTGCAGGGCTGGGAAAAGAATTACTTTAATTAGGTGTCCCTGCCGTAAAGAGGGATCTTGATGCAAGAAAACGAAGGAGGCAAATAAGATCTTGAGCTAATGGGAAATGACTGAACAGCTGCGACACAAATTGCTGCTCGGGCTGTCTCCCACTGCTCTCATTCCACACCGGATCCAGGGGCTGAATTAAGACGGTGGGGGGTGGTCTCACCGACCGGTGACAGGCTCTTAGATTCAGAAAATGCCAGCCCTCTCACCTGGGCTCCGAAAGAACCTGGGGAGAAAAATCTCCAATGAAGACAAGCCAGCCCTGCAACCTGCGCTTCTGAGAACAGATACTGAGGACGCAAGGCCCAGAGCAGGAAGGAGGGAAGAGAGGAAAGAGGGAAGGTGGGGTGTATTAATGGGAAACGGGTGAAATAGGACTTACTCTGCATGCACTGATCACAGCGATGTTGCCCAAACACACACGCACAGGCAGAGGTTGCAAGATTCCCATTTTACGGCTTTCAGGGAAAACTCCTTATCTTAAAAAATGGCCCCCATCCCTTCTGGGATCCAACCAAATGGAGACTCACTTGTGTTAATCTACTTATCCAAACTGAAAATACGTCTCCAAGAATAACGGGGGTCCTCAACCATCAAACCTTAGTGGAGATCAATTTAAAACCGATTTTACTCTCAGGGTTAACACCACTGAAAATCAGCAGTTTGGACTGGAGGAAGCAGGAGAGGAAGAGGTTTTGGGGAGCTGGGCCCATGGAGGGAAGCTCTGGGCAACTAAATGATGCAGCTCTGGAAGGCAGGGAAGGCAGATAGCCGGCTGGAGGTAGCTTGAAAAAAGGGATGTGGATCATTCCAAAGGGAACACATTAAGCAGCCACATATGGGCACAGGCTAGCTGTCCTGGAGAGGATTTGTAAGTTTTGGCTGAGCCCCTGCCTCCCACCACAGTGGGTCAGTCCATTTTCTAGGGCCACCCGGGGGCTATGGAGACAACATCCCTTTCTCTGCTCTGAAAATACTGGAAAGGAAAGCGAGCTTGGGTCAGAGTTGTGATGGGTTTTGTCAGGAGGTTTGGAGAATCTTCAGAAACTCCTCAGATTTGCAAATAAGGTGAGTTTAGGCATTTTCTGCCTGGGCTGCCCCTTCTGGTTTCTTTCATGGTGGATGGAGAATTCAGCGCAGAGCATTGTGCCCCTAATTTGCCAATCGTCTGTAGTTTTTCTCTCTGAAATATTACGTGGCTAAAGCATAGAGCTGAAAACAATTTCAAATATTTTATGCCGAAAGATTGCTGCAAGGAGGAGGTGGGGGGCTAGAGGTTATCAGGTTAAAAATATCCTTCTTGTCACCCCAAATCCAACCGTGATGTCAATTTCTCAGAGCTCCTTTGGGAGAGATAGCTCATCCGGCATTCCAGATGGGAGTCTCAGCAGAAGCCAATCTTTTTTTTTTTTTTTTAGATTTTTTATTTTTTCCTTTTTCTCCCCAAAGCCCCCCAGTACATAGTTGTATATTCTTTGTTGTGGGTCCTTCTAGTTGTGGCATGTGGGACGCTGCCTCAGTGTGGCTTGATGAGCAGTGCCGTGTCGGTGCCCAGGATTAGAACCAATGAAACACTGGGCCACCTGCAGCGGAGCGTGCAAACTTAACCACTCGGCCACGGGGCCAGCCCCCTGCAGAAGCCAATCTTAACAAGCGTCCAAGAAGTTCAAATATCTTAACTCAATTGATCTTAAAGGCAAACCTTTGAGGCACCGAGTCACAGAACCCTACATGATTATGTTGATTGGAAGAGGTAGAGAATTGTTGGTGGTCATGGATCAGACTGGGAAAACCAAGCAGATGCCTATCTCCTTGGCTGTGTTCCATTTGGTCACTGTTGGACAGGAGTTCCTGGGTGAAGTGATTCCTCAAAAACCAATGGCTTCAGGGGATGATGTCCAGGCAAGGTGTGGATGGGACCCAGAAACACACAGTTCCCAGGGCAAGGCAAGGCTCAGTAATGTCTGGGTTAGGAACCAGAGAGCCGGAAGGAACAGAACGGTTCCATAAACACACCGAGCCCCTTTTGCACCCCAGGGTCTTTGCATATGCTGTTCCCTCTATTTAGAATGTGCTTTCTTGGCCCGACATTGTTCATTCTTTGGCCCAGTGGAAGCCCTCCCCAGCCCCTTCCCAGCCACCACCCCGGGGTCAGGCTGGTTCCTTTTGTTGTACACACTCAAGAGACCCCATTCCTTCCTTTGGACTGCTTCACTTGGTCCACAACTATGAGCTCATTCATGTGACTGTTTGAATTATGTCCTTCTCTCCCCACCAGGCTGACCCTCCTAGGTGGCAAGGGTCTGTGTCTCCTGCTTACTCCGGAGCTTCGCCCAGCAGATGCGGAAAAAGCAAAACTGAGCACAATGTATCACATGAGACAGAGTAACAACATTACACGAGTTCAAACAAGACTGCCCTCTGCAGAAAAGGGAGATGTTTAACCTGTTTATCTAATGATACTCCTCAGACCAGAGGACCAGGACTTAAGAAAAAGCACATACAATGGGCAAAAAAAGGTGAAATAATTTCAGGAATGAGGGCAAAAGAAAATCTGATTTAGACAAATAATAGAAATGCATTAGGAATAAAATGAAACCACCCACCAAACACAAAACAAATGGTCCATTCCTTCAAGAGGGAAAAAGAAATGAGTTACCAGCTCTGAACCCACCGCCAAGAATACAAACTCCTGGAAACGCTCTCAATAGAATAGCCACAAGTTAATATTAAATTGTTACAAATCTGTTACAAAGGTGGTGTGTGGTGGAAATAACGCTAGATTCGCTGTCGCGTCATCTGGGGTTCAGGTTCTAGGTTGGCCACAAAAGAGCCCACATCCTGAGCGCATCGTTCATGATCCAGGGGTTCCCACCTCGAAAAATGCAGGGGCTCCCGTCTCCTCTCTTTCCGGCTCTGCCGTTCTGTTCTGTAGCCACAGCAAGAGGGGGGAGATGTTCTCTCACCACCTTTTCTAAACCAGATGGCAGGAAATCTTTTTTTTCCCCCATCAGTGTATCCACTTGTGTGACAAAATGCTCCTCGGAAGGTTTTCAGAAGCAAAGTGGATAACTGCTTAGCTAAGGCGAATGGTTTCCCCTCAGGAGCAGAGAGGCTGTTTGCACAGTTCCCATGGGGGAAGAGCAGAGAGTTGAGGATAGACCCATCGAACCCCGGGAGCTGTGAGCAATCCTGCAGCGGGAGGGGCAGGGCCGCGTGGCACAGAGATGGTGAGCCGTGTCCCGCACCAGCTCCGGGATGGGATCCTTCCTCTTCACCCGCCCCAGTGAGTTACACCCCGTCTGGCAGGTATATGAGGGAGAACCCACCCTCCCTTGGTACTATGATCTCATGATGGCACCATTAGCGAGGCCTCACTCTCTCCTGAAATCCCCACAACCCCCCATAGGCACGCCTGAAAAATCTACATTAAGAAGATTGTTTTTGTCTATTTGTCTTCCTGCAAAAGAGAGCGATTTCCCTGCCATTTGGAGAGCATTAACACGGAGAGATGATCTGTGTTAACACGTAGGTTATGGGAGCGTGCTCAGCAGAATAATGGCCCCCCACAGAAGTCTCCATCCTAATCTGGGCAACCTGTGACCATGTCAGGCTGCATGGCAAAGGGCAATTAAAGTCACAGGTGGAATTAAGGTTGCTAATCAGCTGACCTTAAAATAGGGAGAGTATCCTGGGTTGTCCAGGTGGGCCCAATGGAATCACAGGGTCCTTAAAAGTGGACGAGGGGGACAGGACAGGAGGCAGAAGGGAAGGTGAGTGTGGAAGAGCTTGGAGTGAGGCGATGTGAGAAGGATTCAGCAGCTGTGGCTGTCTTTGAGGATGGACGAAAGGGGCCTCTAGAAGCTGAAAAGGGCAAAGAAACGGATGCCACCCAGAGCCCGGAGAAATGCCCTGCTGACACCTTGGTGTCAGCCAGCGAGAGGTGGGTCAGACTCCTGACCTACAGAACCGTAAGATCATGAATTTGTACTACTTAAATCAATAACTTTGTGGTAATTGTTACAGCTGCTGTTACGAGCGGAACTGTGTGTCCTGCCCCCCAAATTTACACGTTGAAGTCCTAGCCCCCTGGACCCCAGAATGTGATTGTATTTGCAGCCAGCGTATTTAAAGAGGTGGAACAGTCATTAGGTGGCCCTAATCCAATGACTGGTGTTCTTATAAGAAGAGGAGATTGGGACAGACACACACGGAAGGAAGACCATGTGAAGACACAGGGAGAAGATGGCCATTGACAAGCCAAAGAGAGAGGTCCCAGAGGAAACCAGCCGTGCCGGCACCTTGATCTCAGACTTGCAGCCTCCAGAACTGTGAGAAAATACATTTCCATGGCTTAAGCCGCTCAGTCTGTGCTGCCTGGTTATGGCAGCCTAGCAGACTCACACAGCAGCCATCGGAAGCTAACACATGGGGATGACAGAATTCACCTTAGAGGGCCCCCAACGAACCCGGATGGGAGACCATGATCCTAACGGAGGGACCTGGGAGATGCTAACAAGGCAGGGCAGCCTAGGCAAACATCGTGGCCACTGGACAGAGGACGCCAGCAATGGTCTGCAAACCAAAAGACACACAGGCAGATGCTCAGCGAGCACGAGGTGGGATTACCTTCCTCTCTCCCAGGCTCTCTCTGTCTGAGTCTGAGTTAACGAAGATCAGTGGTTCCTCTGAGCAGCACAGTCAGGCCTGGTGGATGGGTTAATCCATATCAGGGCGCTGAGTGTGGCTTCTGTAGGACCTGGGATTTTGTGCTGTTGAAAGTCTGCTTTGGGTCTAGTTTGGTTTCCTCTCCTTAACTTATTTAAATCTCATGAAATAACATCCCATTTGTGTGACACCAGGACCTCACTCACTGAAGTTGGTGAGAATTAAGCTCCATCCTTTTTCAGCTTAAGTTATTTAAAAATATCTAAAGTACCTTCCTAGTTTGGGAGGTTTGAGGATTGCTGGAAGATGGATCTTTGACTTGCGATGATTATTAATAAAGAGCATTACCCTCTGGGCTCCTTCAGCTGGGGCGAGCTGACGTTTACCTCTGCCCTATCTAGAAAAAAAGGTTTTGCTAAGCAAATGCGGTGTGTAAACAGCAACGCAAGGAACATGTTTAACCTCCTTAAGAGAGCAAACTGGCTTCAAGTAATTTATCAGTGTTCATACGCATCCCAACAGTTAATCTGTCTTTATAACTGGGTTTATTTATATATTAAAGGAAACTCACCAAAAACTCTACATAAAATTATTTTAAATTTTCTGATTAAACAATGTACATCCATTGGGGAAAAAATAGGCAATATCAATGCCCAAAGAAGAAACGCTAGAAATCATCCGTAATACTACCATCTGAGAAGAACTACTTTCCACATTCTCTTCCCCGCCAATCTCTGCTCGCCTCCCCCCACCCCCACGTAGCCTTCAATAGACTTTGGAGTCATTCCTGGATTCTAACCCTGCCTTTGCCACATGCTTGCCATATCACCTTGAGCAAGATAGTCTATCTCAAGCTTTTCATCTGCGAAAGGGGGTAAAAACAGTGTTTACCTTAGGTGCCACCGTTCAGAGATGATGGTGTTATTCTCCAAATGCAGAGGCTGGCACATAACAAATGGCGGTGTAGTGGGTATGCACGTGCAGAAGAGAGCTAACAGAGCAGGTGCGGCTGCTATTCTTTGAAAGTCCTGCTTGCAAAGCTGGCCCCTGGCTGGCATCTATGAGCCTAGATTTGGAGAGACTACCAACATTTCCTAAAGGATATCAGCGACTCTTGTGCTTAAACTGTGCAAACAATACCGTTTACGCTGAGCTCCTGCTTTCCTTCTGGGAGTCTGGAATCTGGGTACACACCGGGCAGAGGGGTGTGTACATCCACAGACCCTGAGAGAAGCTCCCGGACACTGAGTCTCTAAGGAGCTTCCCCCATCGACAACATTTTGGATGTGTTGTCACAACTTGTTGTTGCTGGGGAACTGAGCGCGTGCTGTGACTCCACTGGAGCGGACTCTTGGAAGCGGCGCCTGGTGCCGCTTGCACCTTCTCCCTGTGCTGATTTTGCTTGGTATCCTTTTGCTGTAATAAATCACGGTGGTGAGAATGACTATACGCTGAGTCCTGAGCTCTCCCGGCAAACCATCGCACCTCCCACCACGTGAGCGTGTCTCCAGAGCGGAGCTGCCGCCTCCCATCCCAGGTCTACGCCCCTCAACTACGTTCCGGTTCCTGGCAGGCCCTGGACGGCCACCTCAAGCAGGCGATCTAAAGAGCCTTTAATGAGGAGCTATTTATTAAGGTCTGGGCAGGATCTAAGGGAACAGACAGGGTACAGTGGAGTAGCATGGGACCAGCGGGGGACCGGTTGCCACTAACTGGTGAACTGATAGCGTCAGGAGCGGTGGTGGTAATCATCACTATTATTATGTTGGCTGTAGATGGGGTTATGTGACTATTTCTCCATTACTTTATGGCCATCCCCAAATAATATTCATTCTGCAAAGAGGGAGAAAGAAAGAGGAAGAGGAGGGGGGCGAAGGAAGGAAGGAAGGGTCAATCCTTGGCTTTTAAAAATTTGATTCTTCTACCTTGTACTGACCTGGGTGTTTCCAGAATCTAACATAACGCACAAGGGCCATCCTGAGGTTAGAGCTCCAGTCGGCCAGCAAAGGGCCCTGACTTTCCCTATGTTCACTTCCAGTCATCAAACCTCACCTCGGGTACTTCATGCCACCATTCCTGGAGAGTTGTCACAGGGAAGCTGCCATCCAAATCTCAAGTGGGGTTGAGGTCCCCTCTCTCCTCCACAAGCCTAAGCCCAGGTCCCAAACTCTGAACCCCAGTTTAAGAGAAGATGCTAAACGCCCCTACACGCAGGGCTAATGGGCAGATGTGAAATTGCCCCCTCCCTCGCCTTTTGAATCCCATGTGTGTGGCTTGGGTACCCAGCACACAATACTTTTAAACCCTGCTCCCCCTCCCGCCCACTGCACCCCCATTCATTCCCCAGAGAGGGTGGAAGCAGAAGGTATATACACAAGACTAAATAGAAGTAAATCAAAGATAAGCCTTGGGTAATGAGGCAGCTGGGGAGCCCCAGGGAAGCTCAGCGGAGTCCAGAACGCAGGAGATGTTTGTAAGAACTTAAAGGCACAGTCTCAAAGGAGCTGCAAGAGGGGAGGCCAAAGGGCCCCAACCCTGGAGCAGTAAGGATGGAGCAAGTCGGGCAAAGGAGAGATCAAGGGTAAGACATGGGGCAGGCAGTGCTGGAGGGCAATTGGAAGGGAAGCCGGAGGCAGAAACTCATGGGGAGTAGAGCCACTTCCTGAAACTCCCCAGCTGCCCACAGCAACCCTTTTCCTTGCGGTCATTTACATAATGTTGCAATTGTCACTGCTGTTTGCCTTCTATTGCAAAGGGAGACCCAGCATTAAAGGAACACCCTACAACTAACTGTGTAGGTTAATTCAACCCTCGCTAACCACTGGCAAAATGAAACCCACTTAATCACCTACTCAACTTGAACAGGGAGCAAAAGCCCTATTTTGTTTGGAAGGGGCTTTTGATGGGCTGATGCCTTCCAGCCGGCCACACGCCCACCTTCACAGTTACAGGATTGGTCTGCATCAACGGACACCAAGAGGCTGACATTTCAGAAGAGACTGCAGCCAGACAGTGAGGCAGGAGCCTCGCAGGCGAGACAGGCCCCACAACACAGGATTAGGAGCTCCAGCTCTGTGCTGGCCTGGGTGCCTTGGGCAAGTTAACACCTTGGGCCTCAGTTTCCAATTCTATAAAATGGGAATCATAAAAAATCCAGTTTATAAGATTGTGGTGAGGATTAAATGAGACATGTGTAAAACTCTCCAATGGCTTCAATAAATGCTAGCGCCATTATTTTTATTATCGCTAGTACTGCCATTGTCATACCATACCCCTATTCCCCAAAGACAGCCCTTTCATGTCCAAGAAGATGTAAGGAAGATAAGTTCTTGACTCATCTAAGGAACTGATTTAACTTCTCTGCCTGAATTTAGTGATGGCTTCAAATAGCTTAACTGAACTTTTCTGGATATTAACATAAACTGCGATGCTGGCCAAGATAAATACATCTGAAGGGCAGATTTAGCCAACCGACTGGTTCTAAGAGGGAATGAGGCAGTCCATGATCCAGGTTCAATTCTCGAAATAGAGAATAAACCAGATCTTCAGTGGAGAAAGTTCCCTCCATGTCAACACACACACGCACACACACACATATGTTATTCTGTAAGTGGGGTGTTGCTTACTTCCATTGCTGTCTGCACAATATCAATGCCTTTCAGGTGGGTAGAAATCCTTTGAACCAGAGCACTCAACTTGCTTTGACAGTAGAGTTTGCATAAGTAACACTACTGACGTTCAAGGTCATAAGAGACCATGAAGCTTCAGCCTATTAGCTGGAACATTCACCCTTGGAGCCCTGAAGCCACCATGGAAGAAGTCTGAGGCTGCCACATTGTGAGAACCCCGAGCCACATGAAGGAGCTGTAAGGGATCAGAATATGCCACTCTCTGCCTCCCCGCTACTTTCATAAAAACAGGCTTAGACTCTCAATCACTGGAAACAATTCTAGACTCTTCGTCTGCCCAGAAATGGCACTGAGAGGAACCTACATGACAAAACTTTATAAAGTAGCCCTTATGTTTCAGTATTTTCCCCCATGTTTACCTTCCCATTGTTTGCAGCCCCTCGAGGCCTAAACCCCTTTTCCTTTGTCTCATCACTTTTCTACAAACATATTGTTTTTTGTTAAGATGCTGTATAAGCTCCAAGTTCTACCCACTCCTTTGAGTTACTCACTGCTGAGCGTCTCCCATGTATATGCACGCTGCACGTGTTAATACACTCTAGCTGTTTTTCTCTTGTTACTCTGTCTTTTGTCAGTTTAATTTGCAGGCCCCCAGGTACTGAACCTAGAGGGTAGAGGGGAAAAGTTTTTCCTCCTCTACAAAACCGTGTGTACGTGGTCCAGCCTCTTTGGGTGGGGTTGACAGCCCTACCTGAACCTAGCCTTTGAGTTATCCTCGAAGGCCAGGGGCCCAGGAGACAGATAAGTGAATGAAGAAGCCTCCAGATGATTACAGACTCCTGTTAGAACTCCTGTATTGGCTTATTCTAGTTTTAATATAACAAAATCTCCAAGACATATTGTTAGATTTTAAAAACATTTAGAAATAATACGACTAGTCCATACCATTATAACTATTACAAAATCCCACAAGATCTGTATATTTTTATATATTTGTATTTATGGAATCTTTATATTTTATGGAATCTTTATATTTCCTTCTAGTAAAATTGAATGTCACATGGGAAAGAGGTTCTAGACAAGTCAGAGAGCAAGGGGACAATCAGACGTAGTCAAAGTTCACTTCTAAAGTCCCTTAGGAAAGAGCCACTTGGGGGTTGCACAGTCCGTCTTTCTAACAGAAGGTAAGAAGGGAAGCAAAACCAGCACATGTCTAGGTTGAAACCCAGGCAAGTTCCGGCATTATCAAAGAACACGCATAGCCAATCCTGGCTAGCAAAATGTAACTAGTTCAAAGAGATACCCGAAAAAGGTTATTCCATAAATTGCATCTTTATTGATTTTAATAGCACAGAAAAATGAATTTCACAAAGTACATTACACAGCACTTACTTGTAAATCGATGCAAAAATTGTAGAAATGTGTTGAAGACCTACTCAACCAGGAGATACAAAGTTGAGGGGAGAAAATAGAGAACAAAAACCACGTTTTCAGTGCAACTTGATGGTTATACTATGGTAAATCCTTTTTAAAAACCAAGCTATATGTGTACCTGCATATGTGTATATACATTTATATATGTGTATGTGTCTGTACAAGTTGACTGTAAAGTTAAGGAGGAATGAAACTGTTACAAGAAATAACCACTACATTTAAAAAACCACCAAAGGGTCATTATTACAAATGATAATGATGGTAACAATAGTAACAGTAAGCATCACAAAAAAATACAGTATATTTCCATGACCCTTTTAAACTTTAGTATATTTTGACCCTGCCAGTGTGGGCTTTCACAATAACCCTGCAAGGTAAGGCAGGGTAGATATTATGAATTTTCTTCTCACCAAGGTAACAAACTAAGCTAATATGAATCAGAGCAGGAGTTTTTCCCCTGGAGCCTGGACAGTCTTCCAAAATCCTCGGAGGAGATTCAGGGATTATTCTGCACTTTCTCATTTGTATGCTAATGTGTGTGTGTGACCATGTGCATATTTTAGAGAAGGGGTCCACGGATTCTCTAAGAAATCCATAGCCCCCCAAAAATGAGAACTGCTCAAAGAGAAAAAGAAATAGCTATGAGTGTGACATTAACAAAACATTGACATTAACAAAACGTTGACATTAACAAAATGTTTTGACATTTTAAAAAACGTTATAGTAAGATATATAATAATTGATGTTTTTTACCTGTAGCTACACAGATATATACAAATAAAGTAATAGACATGACTTCTACTTCTGAATATGATGGAGTACCCAAGGCAAAATTTGGCTTCCTATCTGATTACTAAAAACTGAATGTATATATATATTTATATAATAATTAAATTATATATTTAGTTATTAATTATATTTAATTATATAATTATATTTAGTTACATTTAATTTTAATTTATTCTTATATAAATTAAATTACATATATTATTATATATTGAACTAATAAATATATAGATATATACATAAATGTCTATCAATGGTTTTCTGACATTGAACAACAAGCCACACAGGAGAATTACCCTTGAAAGAAGGGACACAAACAAGGCGAGGCCTGCGATATCTTTAGCTTATGTCCTGCAGAGAGTTTCCAGACCAGAGTCCAGTGAGGGGAAACCAGACAATGTCTAGTGGTCTCACTTAGTTAAAGCAACAGAGTTTGGAGTTTGTGGAAGTCAAAGGGGCTGGGATTTGTGTGTCAAAGTACTAAAGAGGAGGGAACTGTAGAGGCAGAGAGCTCTAAAGATTTGTACCAGGTTCCCTTGAATCTTTGGCTGAGTATTGATCTGTGCATATATGGGGAAAAACTACTTGAGGCCAGGAAAGAACAACCAGAGAGGAGTAGACAGAACAAAGCGTTGTGCCTACACAGACCTGGGAATGATTCACGTGTCCATCAGCCGGTGTGGAAACGTGGGGCACTGGATAGAATTCTGGGGTAGGTACTGCCTCAGCAGTAGAGGCAAATTTGTCATTAGTGCCATTGAGCTGGTTCCAACTCCTAGCAACCCTGGTACAGCAGAGTGGAAACTGCCCAGTCTTTTTACAGCATCCTCTCACCTTCTGGCACTATATCAGACAATGCTCCACTGCTATTCGTAGGGTTTTCATGGACAGTTTTTTTGGAAGAGGGTGGCCGGGTCCTTCTTCCTAGTCTGTCTTAGTCTGGAACCTGTCTGCCATGGGTGACCCTGCTGGCATTTGAAATCCTGGTGGCATAGCCTTCAGCATCACAGCAACATGCAGCCACCACAGTGTGACAACTGACAGATGGGTGGTGTGGTTCCCTGACCAGGAAATGAACCCAGACTGTGGTGGTGAGATCAGCGAATCTTAAACACTAGACCCCAGGGCCAGCTAGAGGCAGATTAGCCTTAAATAAAGGTTGCTCTGGACCAACCCTAATTTGGGTTAAAAGCCAGTGCAACTGATTTCAATCAACCTGAATGTATTCCAAGACAACATCCAACAAAAATTAAAGAAGTACAATAAAATCCAGCAAGGAATAATGTAATATTCACAGGTATTAGACATCTAATAAAAAATTATGAGAAACGAAATGGGGAAATACAACCCACAACAAAAAGAAAGCTCAACCTAAATAGATCTAGAAATGACAGAGATGGTAGGGTTAACAAAGAAGGATACCAAAATCATTACTATAAATATACCCCATATGTCTAAAAAGGCAGAGGATACATGACAGAGAACTGTAAGCCATAAAAAAGATAAATCAAACTTCTAGAAATAAAAAATATAACATCAGACATGAAAAATATACTAGATAAGATTAACAGCAGAATAGACACTGCAAAAGAAAGGATTAGTGAACTTGAAGACATAGCAATAGAAACTTTCCAAAATGAAGCAGAGACTGGCAAAAAATGGACAGTGTTTCAGTGAGCTGTGAAATAATATCTAGTGGCCTAAAATATGTGCAGTTGAAGTTCCAGAAATGAGGAGTGGGTAGATAGTTAAAGAAATAATGGCTAAAATTCTCCGTTTTTTGTTTTTCTTTTTTGGCTAAGCATCTTTTTTTAGGAAGATTGGCCCTGAGCTAATACCTGTTGCCAATCTTCCTCTCTTTTTTTCCTCCCCAAAGCCCCAGTACATAGGTGTATATGCTAGTTATCGGTCCTTCTAGTTCTTTGATGTGGGAGGCCACCACAGCTTGGCTTGATGAGCAGTGTGTAGGTCCATGCCTAGGATCCAAACTGGCAAACGCTGGGCTGCCACACTGGAACATGTGAACTTAACCATTCGGCCACGGGGCTGGCCCCTGAATTTTTCCAATTTTGATAAAAACCACAAACCCACAGATCCAGGTAACTCAACAAACCCTAAGCAAAAAACACATTAAGAAAAACATACCAACTCACATAATAAGCAAAATTACAGAAAACTAGTGATAAAGAAAGGTTTATTATTATTATTTTTTTTTGGTGAGGAAAATGATTGTGCCTGAGCTAACATCTGTGCCAATCTTCCTCTATTTTGTATGTGGGATGCTGCCACAGCACGGCTTGATGAGTGGTATGTAGGTCAATGTCGGGATCTGAACGTGTGAACCCCAGGCCATTGAAGCAGAGAGCATGAACTTAACCACTACACCACTGGGCTGGCCTCAATAAAGACAAAATTTTACAAGCAGCCACAGAAAAAGGCACATTATGTATAGAGGACCAAAGACAATAATATAACAAACTTTGCATTGTTGAGTATGCAAGCTAGAAGACAATGTGGTAACATCTTCAAAGCACAAAGGAAAAAATCTCTAAGCCAAGAAATCTGAGAAAACCAAAATATCTTTAAAAAATAATGATGGAAAAAGTTTTTTTCCAGAGAAACAAATCCTGAGAGAATTTATCCCCAGTATACCAGCATAATGAAAAATATTTAGGAAGTTCTTCAGCTCAAAAGAAAATCAGATGGAAATTTGGATCCACGTAAAGATAAAGCACACCAGAAACAGTAAATATAAAAGGAAATGTAGAAGGCATTTTTATTACTTTTATAAATCTTTTTAAAAGATAATTGACTATTTACAGCATAAATAACAATAACGTGTTGTGGGGTTTAGACCATAGGTAAAGTAAAATGAGTGATAAAAGCAGCGCAAGTCATAGAAGGGAAGAAATGGAAGTATACTGTTGCAAGGTTCTTACGCTATAACATTATTTGAAAGGAAACTCGATAAGTTAAAGATATATATGGTAACCCTAGAGTAACTCTTTATGAAAGGACAATAATGAATAGCTAATAAGTTAAAATAAGGATAAAATGGGAGCCAGCCCTGATGGCCTGGTGGTTAAAGTTTGGCACTCTCCATTTTGGCGCCCCAGGTTGGTTTCTGAGTGTGGAACCATACCACTCATCTGTCAGCAGCCGTGCTGTGGTGGCCCACATAGACAGAGTAAAAGGACTTATGACCAGGATATGCAACTCTGTGCTGGGTCTTTGGAGAGAAAAAAAAGAGGAAGATTGGCAATAGATGTTAGTTCAGGGCGAATCTTTCCAAGCAAAAAAAAAAACAAGATAGATAAAATGGAACCGTAAAACTTAATCAATCCAAAATAAATTGGGAAAAGAAGGTAAAAGGAATAAAGATCAGTGAACAGAAATGATTAGCAGGATAGTATATCTGACTACAACCATATCAATACTTACATTAAATGAAAGTGGTCTAAATATCTCAATTAAAAGACAGAGATTGTCAGATTGGATGAAATAGTAAGACTCAACCATATTCTAACTATTAAAAAACACTGTTTTAAATATAAAGACATAAAAATGAAGAGTGAAAGGATAGAAAAAGATATGGCATGTGACCACTAAGCAAAGGAAAGCTGGAGTGGTGGAATTAATGACATTACTCTCACACAAAGTAAATTTCAGAACAAGGAATATTACCAGGGATAAAGAGGGACATTTCATAATGATAAAAGGGTCAATTCATTGAGAGGACAAAAAGAATGCTAATTGGTAAAGGACCTAATAACAGAACATTGAAGTAGATAAAGCAATAAATAGTAGAACTAAAAGAAGAAATAGGTAAATCCACAATTACAGTTAGAGATTTCAACATCCTGCTCTCAATTATTGATAGAAAAGGTATACAGATATTCAGGAAGGATCTAGAAGACGTGAACAACACTATCAGCCAACTTGGCCCAAATGCCTTTATACATCACTCTACGCAATAATAGCAGAATACAAATTCTTTTAAGTGCACATGGAATGTTTTCCAAGGTAGACCATATTGTGGAACATAAAACAACCTTCAACAAATGTATAAGAATTGAAATCATGAAAAGTATATTCTCTAACCACAACAGAAGTAAACTAAAAATCAATGGCTAAATAACAAAGATATCTGGGAAGCCTCCAAATATTAAAAAATCAAACAACACAGTTCTAAATAACCCATTGGCCAAAGAAGAAATAACAATGGAAATTAGAAAATATTTTGAATTGAGAGAAAAATGAAAACACAACATACCCAAATTTGTGAGATAACACTAAACAGGAAAATTTATAGTATAAAATGCTATTATGAAATATACATATAATAAAATATATATTTTATATATCAATTTATTCTTGATATATTATATATATCAAAAATAAAATAAAAATTTCTCAACCTCATAAAACACAGCTACTAAAACCCCACGGCTAACACTATGCTTAATGGGAAAGACTGAGCATTTTCCCCAGAAGATCTGGAACAAGATAAAGACGTCCACTGTCTCCACTCCTATTCAACATGGCTTGGGAGTTCTAACCAGTGCAATAATTCAAGAAAAAGAAATAAAAATAAAAGTGGGAAAGAAAGAAAGAAAACTGGCTTTATTTGAAGACTAAATGATTGTCTATATAGAAAATTCTAAGAATCCACCAAAGAGAGCCTCATGCCCTTCTCCTCTCTTTCCAGCTGCCTGCACTAACCCTAGTTCCTGGGGCTCCTCTCCCCAAGACTGCCGACGACTGGGGTGCAGCCGCCCCAGCTCTCCCTCCCTTCCTCACTCCTTTTGGCAGTACTGTGGTAGAGACAGTACTGACGAGGGACAGCCATTTCACTTCACTGTCTCAGTTTCCTCAGAAGCAAAAAAGGACCCACCTCCCTTTTAGGAGTTTCACTAAGTTCTCTATAGGAAGCAGCCAAGGGGGTAACAATGTGAGCAAATGTGAGAAAGTTATGAAGCTTCCAGAAAGCCCACAAACTTCTTATAGTCCTTGATTGCTTATATGGACAGACAGAAAGAATTAGAACTATATTATTGTGAAATATATGATTATTTATATTGTTAAATATATATGTTATATAATACATATTATATTGTTAAATATATACACTGTTAAATTTAAATAACAAGTTGTAGAAGAAGCTGAATGTATATATACTTCTGTACATGTTTGATTAGTTATAAAAATAAGGCAGCAGAATTAATAGTTAATAGTTTATCTCTAGGGCATGAGATTAGGATGGTTGAACGACTTCTCTTTTTACATTGTACACTTCTGCGTTGTTTAAAATTTCTAAATGGATATATATTGCTTTATATTTTAATGGGTATATATTGCTATTTTATTTTACAAATAACTATTATAACAAACAAAACAATAAATACATAAATAAATAGTGCTAATCAGTCATTTCTCTCCCAAAAAAACAATCTACATAAAAGTTATTAGAACTCATCAGTGAGTTTAGCATGGTCCCAGGACACAAGCTAAATATACAAAAGTAATCTGTATTTTTATGCACCAGCAAAGAAAATTATAGGTTGAAAATTAAAATATCATTTACAGTAGCCTTGAGATTGTGATAAATTAAATGCAAAATCTCTACACTGAAAACTGCATAATGTTGCCGAGAGAAGTTAAAACAGACCTAAGTAAATGGAGAGAGAGGCTATTTACATTGATTACAAGATTCAATATGATGATGATGATGATGATGATGATGACATCAATTATTCCCATCAAATTCCCAGCAAGGTTTTTTGGAGAAATTCACAAACTAATTCTAAAATGTGATGGAAATGCAAAGGGCGTAGAATAGCAAAATCAATTCTGACAAAGAAAAACAGTTAAGGACCTTACAGTACTTAATTTGAACACTTACCATAAACTGAATGTATCAAGACCGTGCGCTGTCTGCATGACGATACACACACACACGTCAACGGAACAGAATAGAGTGCCCATAAATAGACCAACACATATACAGTCAATTAATTTTCAACAAAGATGTCAAGATAATTCAATAGAGAAAGGATAGTGTTTTCCACAAGGTTCTAGAACTATTGGACGTCCAAGTGCAAAACAGTGGACATGCCCCCTTCTATACCATATGCAAATATTAACTCAAAGTGGATCGTAGACCTGTACGTAAGAGCTAAAGTATGAAACTTCTAAAGGAAAACATAGCAAAAAAACCCTTATCTGACAATCCTTGGGTTCAGCGAGTCTACTTAGATAAAGATTACTTAAAAGCATGAAATATAAATGAAACAAATGATAAATTATACATCATCAAAATTTTAAAACTTTTGAACTTTAAAAGACACTGGTGCACAACCAGAGGCATTCACAACTAGAATCTACAACTATGTACCAGGGGGCTTTGGGGAGGAGAAGAAGAAGAAGAAGAAGAAGAAGAAAAAAAAGAAGATTGGCAACAGACGTTAGCTCAGGTGCCAATCTTTAAAAGAAAAGAAGACACTGGTAAGATTCTGGTGACTGGCTGCACAACAGTGTGAATGTAAAACTGTTGAACTGTACACTTAAAAATGGTTAAGAAAGTAAATTTTATGTTATATGTATTTTACCACAATTAAAATTTTTAAAAGATTTTGATATGAAAAGATGCTCAACATCATTAGCTATCAGGGAAATGCAGATCAAAACTACAATGAGGTATCACCTCACTCTGGCCAGAATGGCTATAATCAACAAGACAGGAAACAACAAATGTTGGAGAGGCTGTGGAGAGAAGGGAACCCTTGTTCACTGCTAGCGGCAGTGCAAACTGGTGCAGCCAGTATGGAAAGCAGTTTGGAGTATCCTCAGAAAATTAAGGATAGATCTACCATATGATCCAGCTATTTCACTGCTGGGTATTTATCCAAAGAACTTGAAAACACAAAGGCATAAAGATACTTGCACCCCTATGTTCATTGCGGCATTATACACAATAGCCAAGACATGGAAGCAACCTAGGTGCCCATCAAAGGACGAATGGATAAAGAAGATGTGGTATTTGTACACGATGGACTACTACTCAGCCATGAGAAATGACGAAATCCGGCCATTTGTGACAACATGGATGGACCTTGAGGGTATTATGCTGAGTGAAATAAGTCAGAGGGAGAAAGTCAAATACCATATGATCTCACTCATAAGTAGAAGATAAAAACGCCAAAAAAAAAAAAACCACATAGCATTGGAGATTGGACTGGTGGTTACCATTGGGGAAGGGGGGAGGGGGGAGGGCAAAAGGGGTGATTAGGGTCACATGTGAGGGGACGCACTATGATTAGTGTTCGGGTGGTGAACATGATGTAATGTATACAGAATTTGAAATATGATGTGCATCCAAAAAAAATAAAAATTAAAAAAAAATTTTGAATAAATGAAAACAAGAAAAAAGACACTGGTAAAGAATGAAAACACAAGCCACAGACTGGGAGAAAATACTTGCAAAACATATTTGATAAAGGATTTGTATCCAGAACATATGAAGACCTCTTAAAATTCAATTATATGGAGTAAAAAAATAAACACACAAAAACAATATAAAGTGATCAAAAAATTTGAACAGACGCTTCACCAAAGTATATAGAAGACGGCAAATAAGAAGGTAGAAAGGTGCTTGATATCAATAATCTCTAGGAAAACGCAAATTAAAACCACTATGAGATACCACTTCAAACCCTTTGGAACGGCCATAATTTAAAAGTATTGGAGAGGATACGGAAAAACTGAAAGCCTCATATATTGCTGAGGGAGAATGCAAAATGTTACAGCCACTTTGGAAAACAGTTTGAGAGTTTTTTATAAAGTTATACACACATACACTTACCCTATGAGCCAGTAATCCCATCCCTGAGCATTTATTAAGAGAAATGAAATTCCACATAAAGACTTGTATGTGAATGTCAATAGCAGCTTTATTCATAATTGCCTAAAACTGGAAAGAACCCAGATGTCCTTCAGTTGTGAATTGTGATATAGCCACACGGTGGAATGTTACTCAGCAACAAAAAGGAACAAATTACTGAGATAGATAACATGATGACTCAAAAGCATGATGCTGAGTGAAAGAAGCTAGACATAAAAGTTTACATACAGAGTACTATTACATAAAATTCTAGAGCAGGCGAAACTACAGTGATAGAGAGTGGGTCAAGGATCGCCAGCCATCAGGGAGTGGTGAGAAGCGATTGACCTTAAAGAGGCAGGAGAGAACTCGTGCGGGTGGTGGAATGTCCTGTACCACAATAGTGGTGGCGGTTACAAGACTATATAGTTGTCAAAACTCATTGAGTGGTACACTGAAAATTGATTAATCTATTGTATGTAAATTATACATCAATAAAAGTGACAAAAAATACACCAAAAAAAAGCACAGTCCAATTTGCTAAAAATTATGTAATTAGAGTGAGAGCAAAATAACTCAGCTCATACAAACACTGTGGTTCTCAGAGACGGACGGATTTGTTCTAACGCAAAGGCGAGCTCAAGGGCATTTGGTGTGACTGTTTACTCAGGGGGATAAAGTGCAGGCAGACTACTGGGAATCTTTGATTGAAAGAACCCAATGATCACAGACACCTCAGAGGTTCCAGGAAACCTCTCTTTCCTTATAGGGATCACATTTACTTGCTCCACGGTAGCCCATGCCCTCAGCCTGTGCTGCCACAGATCAGGCAATGACGGCTTTTCTTCGTGATGGTCACAGTATCTGACGGATGACTGTAGCTCGTGCGTATGAGTGTCTATGTGGCCCAGGGGATTTAGGGATGCAGTTTTTCATTGCATATGGTCAGACAGAACGTGCCAAATAGTACAGGGAATTCCTCTGAATCCCCTACATCTAACATCTGACTGGCACCCCACCTGGATGTCCAAACGCCTCTCCTATCTTCTGCCCACAACCCAGCCTTCTTCTGGAGCTCTCTCACCCCAGGGCCACAAGCTAGAAGCCAGAGGGTCTCTCCTGACCATCTCTACCTCCACATCCAACCCATGACCTGGCCTTCTTGATTTTACCTTCTGATCATTCCTCGACACGCCCACTTCTCTCCATCCGACCACACAACTCTTGCCTGATCCACCATCGTGTCATTCCTGAGGGACTGCGTTAGCCTCCTCGTGGGTGTCCCTGCCTCACGATTGCCTTCCATCCCTTCTCCGCATTGTGGCCAGATGGGTCTTTAAAAATGTAAATCCGTGTGTGATTGTTGGATTACTGCCTGTCTGCTTCCGACTGGACTGTAGAACAGACCTTATCTGTTCTGCTCACAGGTCCTAGACACACAGTGGCCGGTTAATACATATTTGCTAAATGAAAGAAAGTTTAGGAGGATTGCTTGATTTCGTGAAGATAAAGGAAAAGGAAGGGGCTGGCTCCGTGGGCAAGTGGTTAAATTCGCGCGCTCCGCTGTGGTGGCCCAGGATTCGGATCCTGGGCGCGGACATGGCACCGCTCATCAGGCCACGTTGAGGCGGCGTCCCACATCCCACAGCTAGAAGAACCTACAACTAAGATATACAACTATGTACAGGGGGGGTTTGGGGAGATAAAGCAGAAAAAAAAAAAAAAAGATTGGCAACAGTTGTTAGCCCAGGTGCCAATCTTTAAAAAAAAAAAAGGAAAGAAAGAACAAGGCTGAAAACACCTGGGTCATCAGCCTCCAGCGATGCCAGGAGTGAGACCACAGTCTAATGTAAATCTGCCACTCCAGTCACACTGGGCTCAGCGGAAGCCTCTGAAGCTAATGACCAATGCGCGTGTGCCTTTCTAGGGAAGGGCAGAGATGGCTCCTAAAACCTTCGTAGGTCTAAGTTGCTCAGATGTTTCACACTCCAGGACAGATTGATGGAAACCTCTTTGTGACCTGAAAGTACATCAGCAGTGTTCTCAGCTCCCACCTACAGACTGCTTGTCCTGAGTCGGGCACTGTGCTAGGCAACCGGTTACACGAATCGCTTTCTCTTCAAATCCGTTCTTTCAGATGGTGTTCATCATCCCATTTTTAAGAAGAGACAGCTGAGGTTCCGAGAGATTAGTAAACCCGCCGAAGGCCCACAGCTGGCAGGTAACAGAGCTGGAATTTGATTCTAGGTAGCTGACTCCAGGGCACGCTCAGTTTCTGAAGTACGTTGCCTTCCACATTGGTCTTATACTAAATGTCTCCAGATCCTATCCATCAATGTTTTATCGACACGTGGTTATGCCTAATTGATAGCCTACGGGAAAATGCTACATGCGCAGAAGAATTAAGACTAAAACGCAGAGATCCTGGAGGGCTTGGGAGCGGCAGGAGGCAGGAAAGGGCGAGGGCAGTTAGGTTTGGTCCCCGGGACAGCGGACCGTCAGTGTCTGTGGCGGCAGCAGGGAAACCTCAGGTCAGCCAGGGACGCACAAGAAGGAGAAGCAGGGTGCTGAGGATGAGCGAGCTCCAGTGCACCGGGGTTTGGGAAAAACACACAGCACCTGCTCCTGGGTTGCTGTGAGTTGGCCCTAAGATTCAGTTACTGTGGCACCAGTTGCAATTTTATCAGCCCTGGGCTGCGCTTCCTTTCGGCACACGCTGAGAACGCTCCATGAACTCTCGCCACAGGATGCATTCAGGGTTGACCTGGGTCTCAGGACAGTCGTGTAAGAAGGCAGTTTTGGAAATTTGTCCCAGACCTGGCCCTTCTTAGCACAGCAAGCAGGGGTGTTCACTCTCATTTCCCCACGGTCGGTGCCTCTTGCAATCTCGATCCTCACTCTCTCTTTCCTGGACTGCATGGGGAAAAGCTAGTTTTCTCCTCCTTCAGGAGGGGGACAGGTAAGAAGAGACTGTGAGTTTGAACACGTCTCTGAAAGGGAAAGTTGATTCACATATAAAGTTCTCTTCTCACAAGACCACAGTTGACTCGCTTAGGAGAGGACAGATGAGTTTACATTATGATAATACAGCTTTATCACTCCAAGGGATAAACATGCCCGGGGACGTTTGGTGTCCAGGCAGCCCTATGGGAGAGACACTAGGAGAAAGGGCAGAATGCATGTGCGTGTGTGACCTCAAATTGAGCTGCACTGTCATACTGATGATTTAAATCAGGGGTGGGACATGGACACTAAGTAACTGAATGATCGTGGCTGGGTACCTATAAAACTTTATTCAAGAACACTGAAATTTCAATTTCATGTAATTTTCACATGCCGTGAACTATTATTCTTTTGATTATTTTCAACCGTTTAAAAATGTGAAACCATTCTTAGCTCACGGCTTGCACAAAAACAGGTAGAAGGCAGGATTTGACCCGCGGGCCGTAGCCCTGGTTGAATCATCCTAAGAATATGTGTCATCATTTGGGAGAAACAAGAGCTGTGCCGTATATATATATCAAACTCAATCTTAAGTCTCTTTCTTATGTCCCAGGGAGGCACCAAGTAGTCATGCTGTGGATAACGTATTATAATTCAGGGCCATCTTCAACAATGGGGCCCCAAGTGGCAGACTGATCCTTAGGAGTACTTGGACGTGGCCATTTTAATTAACACCTACATTTAATTGACAACTAGTAGCTGGGAGGCTTTTCTGCTTAATAAAGCAAACAAAGGATTTATTTAAAGAAGGATGAGTTTTTAAATCTAATTTCCTTTGGAAAAAAACCCCTACAACTCTATGTGTGCTCACAGAGTGATGGAAAGAGATGCATCCATTGGATAATTTCTAATTAAGGTGAATGAACCCTTGCTGGCTAAAAGGTTTTCTTAGGGGGAAGGTCTCGAACTGTTTACACATCAATATGTTTCTGTCCATTAGCTTTTCCCAAGGTGACAAGTATGACCTTAATGGCAATTTCAAGGAAGGTTCTTTCTGTATCTTCAGGGCTGTTTAGTGATGAGGTCTTAGAAACCACGGAAACTTCTCTAGGGGGTCAAATTTCAACTGTAGCTGTTAATTACAAATCGTTACCTGGGGTTGTCAAAACAAGTTACACAAGCTGGTTATGTGCTGAGCCAGGATTCAGAGCAGGTACATATGACCGAAGCTCTCCATGACACTGAGGTTTTTACAGAAGGATCCAGGAGGGGAATCAAGTAGAAAACACTGATAGCAGCGTTTCCCACATGCTGTGCATCCTGCTGCATGTGCAGTGTCTCATTTAATTCTCACAATGACCAATGAAGTAGGGACCCTTACTATCTCTCCTTTCCAGACAGGGAAACTGAGGTTCAGAAATTATACGTGACTTGCCCAAGGTCTTTCAACAGATATTTATGGAACGCTTGTTTATTGTGGATAGAACTCACATCTAGTAAAAGAAGGAGACAATCAGATAACTATGCAGACACATACATATCATTCCAATTTTGCTAATTGCTAGGAAGAAAACGTACAGGGAGCTGAGAGAGTGTCTAAGAGCTGGTAAGTGCCAGCAACGTGTCCTGACCTAAAAACCACTCTCTTGCTTAGCCACACTGAATAGTATAAGATGCAGAAGTACATGTTTTTCATAATAATTGTTGCATCTCTTTTTTAGGGCTGTCATAATGAAGTACCATGACTGGGTTGCCTAAAACAATAGAAATTTGTGCTCTCAGAATTCTCTGAAATCAAAGCGTCTGCAGGTCGGTTCCTTCCTGGGGACTCAGGGAGAACCAGTTCCATGCCCCTCTCCTGGCTGCTGATGACGGCCCGCATCCTTGGTGCTCCTTGGCTTGTGGCTGCCTCACGCCAATCTCTGCCTCCATCTTCACATGGCCTTCTCTCTGTGTGTCTGTCTCTGTGTCTCTTTTCCTTTTCTTATAAGGACACGACTCATTCTGGATTGGGGTACAGCCTAATGACTTCGTCTTAACTTTGAGAACATCTACAAGGCTTATGTTTCCAAATAAGTCACAGTCAGAGGCAGTGGAATTTAGGACTTCAACGTATCATTTTGGGGGGATATAATTCAACCCAAAATAATTGTCTATATCATCTTTCCTGGTTTTGTTTACTCCCCAAAGTTTTCCGTATCGCTTCAGAGCCTGAAGCAAGCAATACAGAGTTGACCTTCTAGGTCCTAAAAGCAAGCCAACCCTGGTGGAATGACGGACAGTTTTCAATTACTGCGGCTGTAACCAGGGAGGCTGAGGTCTGGAGAGAGACAGGAAACGATGCTGAAGAAAGAGCTTTTCAGTAACATGTGCGTTTTCCGTCAGCACCCATCCCCAAAGTGGATTCTTTGCCTACCCAAAGGCAGAGGTTTCTATAAAACCCCTCTCATGACACACAACGGGGACAGCATTTACAGGCATTTCTCGCAGAGGGCGTTTATAGGAAAGGAGGTTCCCACCACCAGCATTTCAGCCCTCTCTGGATGGTCACAGTAGCAAGCCAAGAGAATACTGGAGCCACAGAACTGCAAAGAAAAAGTCCATGAAGGGATAGCCTACAACTCTGTGTAACACGGAGCTGAACTTGGGGAAACTGAGAACCTCCCCTACAATCACAGACTGGTACAAGAAAGCCACGAAAAACGGTCCAACCAGAGATGTCCATCCCAGGCAAGGGAGCTGAATAGCAATGCGAGGGGCAGGAAATAGAGCAAGGGCTGAGAACGAAGATTCTAAGTCAGGACACCTGGATGGACTCCGGTCCAAGGTGCACCACTGGCAGCTGTGTTCAGGGCAAGCCTCTGTCCTCCTCTGCACATCAGCATCCACACCTTGCATCTTTAGTTCCATCCTCCGCAGCTCATGGACCAGTTCCGCAGCCCCAGACAAGCCCAGTGTCCCTGTGAGCCCCACAACAAACTCTCGACCGGGGGTCAGCCAATGTTTTCTGTCAAGGGTCAGATGGTAAATATTTTAGGCAGTCTCTGTCACAACTACTCAGCTCTGCTATGGCTGGTCATAAGCAGCCGTGGACAATACACGCTCCAGAGCATCTTGGGCAGGGGTGATTTGCCCCCAGAGGACATTTGGCCACGTCTGGAGGCATTTGAGGTTGTCACACCTAGGGAGTGTGTATTAGTTTGCTAGGGCTGCTGCAACAAAGAAACACGAGCTGGGCAAGCTGGGTGAGCTGGGCTGCTTAAACAACATAAATTGATTGTCTCCTAGTCCCGGAGGCTGGAAGTCCAAAACCAAGGTGTCGGCCAGGTTTCTTCCTTCTGAGGGTTGTGAGGGGAAACCTGTTCCATGGCTGTCTCCTAGCTTCTGGCAGTTTGCCGGTTATCTTTGGCGTTCCTTGGCTTGTGGATACATCACCCTCATCTCTGTCTTCGTGTCCACATGGCATTCTCCCTGTGAGCCTGTCTCCAGATTTTCCCTTTCTGTAAGGACACTGTCACACTGGATTAGGGCGCCCCCTACTGACCTCATCTTAACTAATTGTACCTGCAACAAACCTATTTCTAAATAGAGCCACTAGGAGCTAGGACGTTAACATATGAATTTGGGTGGGCACAATTCAACCCCCAGCAAGGAACTACTGATGTTCAGTGGGCGGAGGCCAGGAATGCTGCTAAACATCCCACAATGCACAGGGCAGACCCTCACCAAAGGACTACTCAGTCCAGATGTCAGTGATGCCACGGCTGGGACCTCCTGCTCAGGCTCGTCTTAGGTGCAACAGGATTGCTCGCTGGCAAAGGGCGGAACAACCATTTGCAAAGAAACTTTCCATTTTTGTTCTGAGCTTGCCCGTGTCCAGAAGCTTTCATTATTATTTTTTAAAAAGGTTTCCCCAAATCAGTTTTTTTTTTAAGTGCAAAATTCCTTCTACCATCTTCACGTTCAATTCCCAACCCTTATCTGTACTGCTTCAAAATTCTCACCGAGTACGGCTGGTGTTTTATTTTCTGTACCTTGATGTGTGCAGAGGTAGATTAATACTACTTCTAAAGAAATTCATTTTCTCCTCTCTCGCAACAAAGGTGACACACTGGAGAAATAAATCACAGGAAACAACCATTAGCACAAGAGTGAGCTTCGCCAGCATTTGCCAGAGACAGCAGAAGAAACCCCCACTGCCGTTGTATTAACTTATGTATATTTCAACAGGGAGAGCAAGCGGTAAATAAAAATTAAAATTAACATTTAAATGAACTCTGATTTTGGTTGAGGATTTTTGTTATTCACATGGTTAAGTGTTAGACTAAAAAGAGAAAGGATTTATACTCAAATTTCCCATTAGACGACCGCTTAGAAGTAATTAGCAATATGAGTCAAATATCTCACTCCTGCCGTTCCCCACATCCCGACATTTTTCCCCTTAGTGACCAAAAACACGAGGAAACTGTTCTCAAATGAGAAGGAAAATAGCAGATTTAAAATTATTTCATCTCTTGTGCAAAATCAAAGTTTTTCATGAGTCGATGCAAATGAAAGCAAAGGTTTCTTTTCAGGGGGTGGAAAAGCATATTACAGATGACTAGGTCATCACCTTCATCGCATTGATGAGACAATCGAGGCCCACAGAGAAGCAGTTTGTCCAAAGGCAGGAGAACGTTAGCGGCAGATGCTGGCCTGTAGCTGAGTCCCCACATCTCATCCATGGCTGTGCTTTCAGTGGGGTTCTTTCAGACATCTCTCAGTGCCTGGAAGCCCCCAGACACATTTGAGACCAGTTCTGGAGGAGGGGCCCACCCTGGGCTGCACACTGTAGAGGACCCTGCTTTGGTCTTCGCCCAGCTGAGCCCCCGCTCCCCACAAAGCAAGGAGTCCACACGGCTGTGGGGAGGCACCCACCCAGGGGCTGCAGCCCCCAGCTGTCCAGACCTTCAAGTACCTGGGATGTCAGAATTCCTGCCAAATGACCCTGATTCTACGCCCAAGGCTGGGGCAGGCTCTTCCTAAGGGTCATCCTCAGGAAAGGGTCACATCGCTGATGTGCCCCCTCCCAGCCCAACAGATGGTGAAGAGTGGTGGTTTACAGAGGATGTGGACAGACCTGGGGCTACAGGTTGGGATGTCCCCATGCTGTGCTGGAGGCTCCTCGTGGGGCAGAACAGAGCCAGGGCGCGGAGAGGGGGCTTAGGGCTGGGGAGTTAGGGAGCTTGGGGCTGGTGGCCAGGAGCCAGCATTCCTTGAGTAACCCCCAGCCACTGCAGACCTTAGAAAGGCCTAGAAGCCTATGTTGGAACCTGGCTGTCCAAGTCAGTATGTAATTGCATCTGCAAGGTGGGAGGCTGGAACATATCACACTTAACAGTTCATTAGCTTGATTGATAACTTCTAAATATTTAGACAGAGCATGAGGGTTTTCATTTGTACTAGTGTCCTGGGCCCCACAAATGTTAGGGGTGATGTAATTTGAGATACAGTCATGGCCTGAGGGCTGGATTGGGCCAGCATAGGTGTTCTGTTCTGTTTTCGGAATATTTGCCAAAATAAATAGATAAATAGATTAAGATAAGATGATAAGATGTAATAAAATGAAATGAAATAAAATAGAAGATGATTTGAATGTCTTTAGCTCCTGGCCCCAGAGCTCTCTGCACACACTGATTCCTGGGGCCCTAGTCGTGGTCGCTGCTCGGTTCTTCAGCTCTGCTGGCATCTACAGGTTAATCATTTCGGTCTCCTGGTCTTCGTGATCTTGCTGTCTTGGGTTCTCAGGTTTCAGAAAGCATTATAAATATTGACAGCCTCTCCCCCTCTCAAATGCGCTTCTGGCTGCCTTCCTCTGCGGAGTCCATCCCAGGAGCCGTCGGAGGGAGTCTCCTTGCTCCCGCATGGTGTTAACCCCCGTCAGTCACCGTGTTTTAGCCCCTCCTGGCCTGACTGAAGAAGAGTAGCTATTGTCCATTCAGGACCAGCCCTGAGTAGGAAAGGCTCCCCCAGAGCCTCCGCCCAATTGGAAAATGGCCTCTACAAGCACGACTTTTGCCCAGCAGGAGTCGCCCAGTAAGGTCAGCGCATCTCTGCGTTAGAAGGTGAGGAGAAAGCATTTGCAGGTGCCTAGTAGGCACCAGGCACTTGACACGCATTATCTCGTTTCATCCTTACACACCCTGGGAGGGAGGTGTCATTGCCCCAGTTTGCAGGGGAGGGAAAAAGAAGTCCAGAGATGCTGAGCAACTTGCCACAGGTCACACAGCTAACAGGATCAGAGTGCCTGAGGCTCTCTAATACAGAGGCTCATAGTGTCAGAGAGGTCTTGCCCATGGCCCCACTCCCGCTAAGTGGTGAAATCCCCAGCAACATGGAGGCCATCCCCATCTTCTCCAGTCCTCCCCAGAAGAAAGGGACAGAGAGGCGCCACAGCTGGGGCTCGCTCTCTCTTGACTCAGAAGGAAGTCCTCCTGGCCCACGGCACATTGGGGATACAAAAACACAACACGAAGCTAAAAACACTAAATGGTATTTAATTTACAATAACATAAATTCACATCAACTGAGCACTCGCCACATCAGGATCCGTGCAAAAACACAAGCCTATAAGGTAAACAGCAGCAGCAGCATTATACCCATTTTGCAGGTGAGAATATAGAAGCATGGGGAGCTCATATTACTGCTTCCAGGTAGCAAAGTTAGGCCTTGGTGGAGATGGCATCTAATTCAGATGGTCCTACCAGAAACTCTGTGCCCGTAATACCTAGCCTAAGAAAAGGGATATTGGGGACATAGCCCCTTAAGTCCAAAAGAGCCAAGTTTCCACTAGATACTACAAATGTGGCTGATGAGATAAAATAGGAACTCAAATATATCCCAAGTGTTCCCAAGCCTCACAGTCATAGGGCACAGAATTCTTAGAGCTCAGATTCCCCCAGTGGGCTGTTCCTACCTCCTCATGCAGAACCGCCACGCATCCCCTCTCCCTACCACAAGTATTTCTGGGATCCTCAAAGGGTACCCAGCTCAGCACCAACTCTTCCATGGCCTTCCTCCAGAGCTCCTGTGGAAGCTTGCTACCAGGAGGGGCCCACTGGGGACACACCAGTGTCCATATGAGGACGCTGCCCCCATGTTCCCAGAGCTGCCAGCCCTCACAATGCTAGCGTGAGGCTGACTTCCTTGCAGAAGTAGGAGGGTGCCCCTCCCCAGCATGCTGGGCACTATCCCGTCATATGGACCCCAAAGCATGCTTGCTGAATCTTAACAATCTTTCATGTAGAGTTCTGGAAGCTCCTGACTGTAGCATCCCTTTGTTCTCTTGGAATCCACGGGGTCGGGCAAAGCACGGACGGCATGCCATTGTGCCCAGCCCAGAACGTCTCCCTGCTCCTCAGCTAAGCGATCCCGCCAAGCTCTAATGCATGGTGACAGGAGCATAGCCACCAGGGAGTCGTGACCTGCTAGTTCCCAGACCAGACTGTGAATTTATCTGCCTTCATCCGAGATTCGCTAAACGCATCTGAGTGGCTTCTGCAGTTAAACTCTGTACCCTGAGCCCCTTTTCTGCAACTGCCTTGTGCCTGATCTCTTCTTCTATTATACTATTGTACACCTGGGCTTCAATCTGGCCCTGGAAGAAAAAGAAACCCTGGAGTTCTCCCGCAGGTGGGGTTCGTGCCTGTGCGAATCTGTGCAGGAAAACAGAAATTTCCCAGGTTGCAGTCAGGGGAACACGGATTCAAATCTCGACTCAACCTCTTACTGGCTGTGAGATCCTGGGCAGATTGCTTAACCTCTCTGTTCTTCCATGCCCCTCTGCTGCACCAGGGAATGCTGATGCCTCCCTCTCAGGATGTGTAACATTCAGGGAAGGGATGGGCCATGGCTGTTATGGTGTAGGCGGATCTAACATAGTTCAGTAACACATCAGTGCTATTAGCCAAATGCCTTCAAATCATCCGTGCAGACCACAGCCTTGCAAGTAGGTGAGACGTGTAGAGAAGTAGGACCTTTTGAACAAGCACGTACGTAAGATGAACGCCAATTATTTCAGACGCTTAATATCAAGCATCATTTTCATTATTGATAATAGCAGCCGAAGAGCCATAGAAATGACTTTTTTACAGTGGGACGGGGCAGGAGGTATCATTTCTATCCTAGAGTCTTGCCCTAGTAACTTTGCACTGTTTGTCTGTCTCCCAAGGATCCTGCAAATGGAAGACTGTTATCTCACCACCCCTGAACTTCTGGTACCTTTTCGATTAGGGTGTACTCAGATGCCTTTCCTTTCTGTATGAATTGAGGGATCTGTGAAATTCCTTACACATATAAGACCATTTCTGCAATAAATAAAAAGGTGCCATTTTTGTCCAGGTTTCAAAATAAACAAATAAAAAATAATTTAACTCGGTCACCAGCATTTTCCTCCTCTCTTCCTTCCTTCCTCTCTTCTTAATCACACACAAAGACCAACAGGAGACAGAAACTTCTATGGGTTCCCCAGCTTTCTCTTAGGATGGCCTTGGCCCGCAGTCAATAAGGAATGAAAAGCAGTGGTAGCAAATCCTGAAAACCATTCATGAAATCCAAGGGACGTTTTTCAGACATAAAAATCACAGATTAAAAAAGATGAGGTACGCAAGGCTGAAAACATGAGGCTTTCAATGTTTCCCCTGGCTGCAATTAGGTCTGCAGCCTCTCTGAAAGCCTGTTAAATCTTCTGGGTAACACAGACATGACCCCAAATAACTGATCACTATCATTTGGCTTTATTCCTACAGTAGAGATGACTTGATGTTTGTAATTACATCACTTTGCAAGTAAGCAGGTCTTACTTTTACAGCTTGAGTAAAAGCTTTCTGAGTCCCGAGGCACTGAGCATGGATCCCAGCCTCACAGACCTCTCCCCACCCTCTTCTCTGAGATCCTCATGGTTGTTTCAAAAGGCGTCAGGACAGAATGAGCACTTTCTGTCGGGGAACCCTGCTACCAACGTCACGTAATTATTCCACTCAACGTGCCTGAGAGACAAGCTATGAGCTTGCACTGATGAGCACACACAACGTAATGCAGCCACAGATCTACTTTCTAGCTTCCATCCTGCCCTGTTGACCCACGTCAGCTCCTGGGTCAATAAGGAAAACCATCAGTGGACAATTAGCTGAAGACCTTGGTTGACGACTCAGCAACTTCTCCCTCCCTCATTTCTGGTCAGACGTGAAACCTTGAAGAAGGAACTCAGGGCAAGGCTTTTCTCTGTGGTGGGGAAAGACTGCTATATTTATTACAGGAATGGGGGGGGGTGGAAGACCCTGAAACCCCCAAATTTCTCTCCCACCAGCCAGCCATGATATCAGCCTTGCACCTGCTCAGCCACAAAAATTGACCATCAGAGGAGGCCAATGGTTTCCTAACGTAGCTACGTGTTAGGACCCTCTGATGAGGTTTCTTTAAATGCATGTCCCCGGCCCCATACAGACTTAAATTCTCGCGGAGCAGACTGAGAATCTGTATTTGAAAAAGTGCCCCGGCTGGTTCTGAGACCACCCACCTGGCGCCTTTACTGGTGGGTGCTTGGGAAGCACAGGTGAGAACACTCCCTCTAGGCGACAACAATAAAATGAAAACCCGCTTGTAAATGAAGGAGCTGCTTCTTCCAAAAGCTCATCATGTGGATTAATTTATCGGACAGACAGGGACATCTTCTCCAAGACTGAGCTCAATATGAAGAGAGATTGGTAGACCGGAAGACATTCGGTTTTTTGTCCCCTGCATCCACGTGTTTGGAAACAGCACCTCAGTTTTTCTTTCGGAACACCACCATCCCTTCCTCCCTCTCCTGCCAGTGGATAGAGTGGGCTCCACCCACCCTGGCTCCAGGAGTGGGCGTATGATCCAGGGTTGGCCAATCGAAAGATTCCAGGCCCCTAGGGAGCCCTGACCGGGTCAGGAACGAGTGCATAATGAGTGAGGCTCATCCCAGGCAAACTGTCTGCGACACTAGGGAATGAAACCTCCTCTTCCTATGGAACTGTTGGCTGCAAGGAAGAGGGCCTCCTGTGTGTGGGATCTGTCTGACATAGAGAGACTGAAATGAGGCAAAACCAAACCCTGACGGCCTTGTTGGAGCCCTGGTCCTGCTGTGCTTGCTCCAGAACTTTCAAGGTTTTGAACCAATGAATCCTGCCCCCCTTGTTTATTCCTTAGCAAGCTTGCGCTGGATTCCTGCAAACTGGAGTCCTGGAAACAACAGAACAAGCCCAGAGGCCAGAGAGCAGCATGGGGGCGCTGGAGCAAAAGGGTAGGAGACGCCAATATTATTTAAGAAATGTTTAGAGAGCTCTGACTAGCCACTGGGTACCATGCCAGGTACTACGGGCACTGGGTACCATGTCTGGCACTATAGGCATCGCGTACCATGTCAGATACTATAGGCACCAGCTACTGTTCCAAGCACTATAGGCACTGGGTACCATGCCATGTACTATTGGCACTGGGTACCATGTCTGATACTATAGGCACTGGGTAACATTCTAGGTACTATAGGCACCGGGTACTATGCCAGGCACTGGAAATACAAGATAAATAAGGCTCAGTGCCTGCTTTGGAGGAGCTCCCAGTCTCGCAGGGGACCCAAGCGCAGTCAGATGACGGGGGTTCTGTGAACGTCATAGTTTGGGGGAGGGGCTGGTAGGAAATCTACGGTTCTGTTCCTCCAATTGTAGGAAACACTATCTAATAACATTCAAGCTTTAGTCTCCCCACTGGTGCAGCTGAAATAGCTCTCACCTCTTTCCCCAAAGGATGGGGGAATGGGTCACTCTCTGTGTCAAACCAAGACAGTAAAACCAGCAAACAGAAACAACATGAGAGACTTCTTTCATTCACTCAACAAACATGTACTCAGTGTCTACTGTGGGCCAGGCACTGTGCTGGGCTCTGGGCACACAACAGTAAAGAAGATAGACAAGTCCCTGTGCCCACGGGTTTTACATGCTTTTTTGGGAGGCAGGAAAAAAACTGAGCAAATAAATAACACTCGATAGTGATTTGATATGGAGGAAATAAAACTGGGTAACGTGGTAGTCACCCCATCACCGGGGTTGGGGGTGAAGGGAGCTCCTTGAGACAGGACAGTCAAGGAAGGTGTTTCAGAGCAAGTGACATTTAAGCTCAGCCAAAATTACTGTTTCTTCCATTCAGAAGGGAACCTGAGGCTGGGTTCTTGTCGCAACACATCAGGACAGAAAGCAAGGACGTCGCTGAGCTTCCAAGCACAGGGTCTCGACTGTCTGTGCCTGACTGCTAACACATCTTGTACAGGTGGCAGAATCTGATCCAAAACGTACTTTCCTATAACATAACGACTAGTAAGGAGCTTGCAGGGGAGGGACCTGAGACGCCCACCTACCAATTACCGATATTTCCCCACAAGCCTGGAAAGTCCATTGTCTCCAGCACTGGAAGCAAGAAGAGGGATGCCACTTGGTGAACGGGACCCAGCTCAGAGCCCTTATGCAGCGAAGGGTATTTTCTGATGGTTAAGGGACCTAAAACATGCTCCAACCATAAAATTAACACATGCTCTCCTGCCTAGAAAAGTGAAGCAAACCCCATCGTCACTGGGCAAAAGACCCCCACCTCCCCAGAAGCAGAGATGAGAGGAGTCTACACCCTTCCCCCTCCCACCCTGAGGTCAGTTCCCGTCATGTGCGCAGCAGAGCTGTGGACAAGCAGGAAGACACTGAGCCCACTGCGAGGGATGGAGCCTCACGGGAGTTTGGAGTGGCGCGGATTAGGTCCCCAGCTGGAACCTGCCGGAGTAATTGGGAGATCAGACGTCCCCTTTCATGTGCTATTTGGAGCAGTTTTCCCTCGGGGCTTTCTTTTTTAATGCATTTCTGATTTGGTCCAGGATTTTAGAGCATCGGCAGCTTATGTGTACTTAGAATGATAGGAAAAGAAAAACAAAAGATTCAAATCGTGCTTTTAGCTTTCAAAGGCAAACAATCTTTCTGGCAGTGCCTGTTTCAAATGCATTAGCCTCTTTTACCCCAAAATGCTGTTTGTGCTTCCTGTTCTCATCGTGTGTGTGTGTGTGTGTGTGTGTGTGTGTGTGTGTGTGTGTGCGTGTGTGTGTGAAGCCTCATGCCTTCTGTTCTCAGGTTTCAGGACCTGCCAAAACGATGCCAGCAAACATTCACCCCAGTGCCATTCGTCCAAAAACCCTGGGTCCCTTTGCCATCCATGTGTCTCCATGAGCTTTATCATGCTATCAAAACAGAAAGTGACAATGAATGGTTGCCCCCCCCCCAACGAGAATTTTGCAATACTTTTCACAACACTGCATAAAACTCCACCCAAAGGGTTGTGATTCCAGAGTAGGTCTCACCAAAACATTTGCAGAGGCCGGGGCAAGAATACAAATGGAGCCTTAATCACGCCACATCTAAATATTTAAAAGTTACAGGCAAGACCCACCTGGGCCTGGCCCTCGTTCCCACCCAGGTCCCCACAGCCTGTTCCCCAAGACCCACCTTCTCACCTGGAGGCCAAAGGAGCTGTGCTGGCCCCTCACTGGCCACTGATGTGCCTGAGTGGTGGGAAGAAGTGGTCAGAACAGGGTGGGATGGAAGCTGGACCAGAGGCCAGGACTCCTGGGGGTGACTGGACCTGCCCAAATCTGGGACAGGGACTGACCTGGACGAGCTCCCCAGGGAGCGGGTGTGCAGGCTCCACTCTGCTGCCTGAGGATTGCTAGGTAGTCGTAAGCACTTCCCAAACTGCACCACCCAGGCAGAGAGAAGGGTCAAGCTCGGTCAGCTGGGGAACCCAGTCTGGGTGATTTGGGGCAGGCAACCTTAGACAAAAGCACCAGTGTCTTCTTTGGTTTGCAGGCTGGGCCTCTGATTATCTCCTTATCCACCACGCCTATGCTTTCAGACCCACATGCTCTGGAAGCCCTGTCCGCTTTCCCAGCTCTTGCCCATAACACCCCTTTGCTCAAATGGGTACCAAACATTCAAAATGCTTCCTTACAAAACCAGCACAAACAAATAAACAAAGTCTTTATTTTGGTGGTTCTGACCAACAGGGCCTCCAGAGCCTGGGCCAAGAGCAGGGGTCCCCCTTGCCCAGATCAAGGAGGGCCTGTAGCAGAGTGGACTGGATTGGCTGTTGGCCTGGCCAAAGTTTGCTGGCCAATTAAGGTGGACATTGGTTGACGGTACCTATTTGGTAATAGTTCTTTGATTTTCCATTGAGGATGTGCTGTCTTACCAACGGCAAGAAGCCCTGGTATCACCATCAATCAAGATACCCTGGCCTCCCCTGGCCGGGAAGGGGGCTGCTCAGAGATCTCTGCTGGCCATTTTGGTACCCGGACAGAACATAGCTGGAGACATTCTACCTGGTGGCGACACCCTGGATGGACATACCTGAGTATCCATGGGATCCTGCTTCCTGGATCCTTGCATCTTGCACAGTTTTTCCCCTTCCAAGCCCTGTTCTTCAGCTTCATCTTCTACTCTGTGAGCGACTGCGTGTATACTTCCAATAAATTCCATCGTATTAAGTTACCCAGAATTGGTTTCTATTGCTTGCATCCAAAAAGCCCCAACAGATACATCGATCATGCAGCCTTTGTGTTGTAGAGGAAAGAGAGCTGGACTTCATTTACTCCAACACAGGAGCATAGAATCAAATTTGAAAGGATATTAGTTTTCCTTTGGACCATGTCCCTTGCCTGCTAAAACCCACCAATAGAGGGATTCCCCTCTCCATCGCCCCCGATCCCGCCAGCCCAGCCACCACCATGGCCCATTCCCCTTCAATACAACCAAAATGCACCTTAACCTGGCTCCCTATCCTTCTCTACCGCTTCCCTCTTACACAAACCCTCCATTCGAGAAACACTGATCTACTTGACAAGCTCTGCGTGAGTCCCATCGTAATTTACTTTTAAATACTTCTGCATAGATGGTGTGATCTTAGGAATAGAGCAGGTAAACTTTCAACTCTAAAGGCAATTGTTCCAGAAGATGTTGGCTATTCTATCAGAAGAATCTCCCTCCAGACCCGATTGTAACAAGGAGACAGGCTCAGCATGGCCATCGGTCTTCACACCTCTCTCACGAGTACATTTGATCTCCATTTGAACAAAGGGACAGCATGCCTTGGGCTGAAAGTCTTCCACAAGCAACCTAACTAGTTAGGGGGGTAATTACACGGCATTTATTTTTTATTCTAATTATTTGTGCTGTTACTGTCTAGCTACGGAAAACAGCATTCAGGGGGCGCTCAACCAACTGAAGTTTTCAGAAACACTGATGTACATTACAGCTCCCCGATTAGCACACGAGCATCCAGAGGGCAGTGAGTATGTTTGACTCATCTCTGTAAAACTAAGCAGCTGGTCCAATGGCTGATACATGAAAAGTAATCAGGAGTTCAATATACAACGGCTGAATTAATAAGTAAAAAACCATTAATTCAGTGTCAGTGATTCGGAATTGATAATGTAACTTAAGCCAAACAAAATCACAACAACAACAATGTAAAGACGTGTGTATTGAATTTGCTAAAGATAACACGCTTTTTAGCGTTTTGTAATGTCTTTGCCTACAGACCATTGCCCCCAACCACATCTCATCTATTCACAGGAACAGACTTGGCCAGACCTTAATTGCTCATCCTCAAGTGCCTGGTGACTGGATTCCTTGCATGTGTCGGCCCGAGTGTCGTATCACCTGGGTTGCTCTCCCTGAACGCTGCCCCACCCCCAGAGCCTGTTAGGTTTCCCTGTGAGGTGATGCCCAGCTCCCTGCACTATTCCCTCATAGCACAGATTGCAGCTTTTAGTTATATACTGATTTGGGCGGTTGTTTGATTACTGTTTATCTTTTGTGCTGGACTCTGAGCTCCCTGGGCAGAGAGGCTGCGTCGTTTTCCTTCCTCCCGCTGACCGGCCCCCAGCATCGGGCTCTCAGGTAGCAGGTGCTCAATAAATATCTGCAGATTAACGAACAACTGGCTTGTGTGTGTGATTTAGTTTAAACAATTAGCCAATTCAGCCTTTTGCGGTAATTCAGACCAGCCTTGCCTCCAATTTTCCTGAATAAAGAAACAAGGTTTATAATCGCCCATCAGACAAGACCCCAACAAAGCCATTTGGAAAGTACGAAGTTTAAGATCTCAAGGGGAAAACACCCTTTGGCACGGTCCAGCGCCTCCCAGAGGGCAGGCTGCTCTCCTGACCGAGCGGTTGGCTAGAGTGTAAAGTGATGAAGGACAGACCCTCTGGGAACACCAGGAACCATGACGCCATTTTGCTCTCGGCTCTGCCCGGTCCTCTGCATCACACTCGAAAGCACATTGTTTCGACCTGAATCTCTCCAGTTTTATGCTCCAAGGATGACTACTCATCGTCGGCCCCATGCCGCCTTCTTCTGTGACTAACATTCCTGACGCAGAATCGATCCTTGCTCTGATTCCTCTTCTTTCTACAGGGCTGCTCTCCAGGGCGCACTGTTTCATCCACCTCTGTAGTCTTTGCATTGGGATTTCCAAAACAAAGCAGCCCACAAGACTAACCTGACCTACCCCTGCCTCCTTTTCAAGAGCGAGATACGCACCTTTGCAAAGAGTGTGTTGGACACGGTGTCTGCGACCCTTCTCAGGAGGAGGGGACTTTGGCAGAGGAGCTCCATTACCGCTTAGATCTTTATGTGTGAATTCCAGAACACAGTGGCACACATTCTTCTCCCCCAAACTAGCATGTCCACACGGCAAAAGGTGACCATCCACCCCACCCACCGCCAGCCTGCCTCCTGGTGGCCACAACGGCCTCCTGGTTTCTCACATCCATTCTCCCCTCTGCAGCTACATGACATTGCTAAAAGGTAAATCGTGTTCAGCCCCCTGTTTAATCCTCTTCCGTCTACTCCTTCTCTTGACCAACATTTAGTAAGCTCCTACGGTATACCAGGCACAGGTACTGTGGCGAACAAGATGACAAGTTTCTGCCACAGAGGAGTTTCTTTCTTCTGTTGGAAAAGCCAGACTTGAACAGGTATCAACACTCCCTGTTGCCCTTAAGGATGAAACCCGAACTTTCTTTGGGAGGCAGTTGAAGCCCTTAAGGATGGGGGCCTGCTTGCCTCTTTTTTAGCATTTCTCACGTATGTTCTAGAACCTTCCTCAACGTCACATTCAATGCCGTTGGTATTCCGCATTACTTGCAATTCATCAGACGTGCCATGCTCTTTCACAGCTTGGCCTTTGCTCAACTCTGGCCCTTTTGTGTGTCTTGCTCTCCCTTTTTTTCCTTCTCTGACCCATTCTCTAGAAATCTCCTATTCATTCATCAGTACTCAGCTTACAGGCCACTATCTCTCCTGAAAGTTGTCCTTATCACCTCCCACCCATTGCCCCCCGCCCCTCGCCTCCCCAGCTGGGCAGAGGTGTCTCCCCTCCATACTCCACAGCACCCCAGCACACTGCATCATGGCACAGGGTTTATAATGGCGCACTGTCATCCATTGTTTATGCTCCCCATCTGTTGGAAACTAGCAGCGTTAATCTCATCTTTCATCTTGGATCCACTATACTTCTAGACTTTTCTTTAGGGGAAAAGTTTATACAGAATTTAAGAGGCCCGTTGACTTGTCAAAGGCTATCAGCCGATGTGAAGTGGAGATGGGACTTGAACCCACATTTCCTGTCTCTGGATCTTGCGCATGATGCACTAACCTGCAAAAGCAGGAGATCACATTTAGGAATAGCTGATATGGATTCGAGTGACTCTCCGTAGCGTGATCAAACATCCCAGTTTGCCCAAGACAGTCCTGGCTTATGCCTGTTGTCTGAGCATAATCATTAACAACTCCTTTCTCTTCCAAAAGGGTCCTGTTTTGACACTGACTTACATGGTCACCTATTTACATGGCATCAGGACATGGTCTGAATCTCACTCAGAAGCTATCCCAAGGGTATTTGCTGAAGGGTCACACAGGGCTGTTGTCACAGATGCAGCAAGTGGTTCCAAGAGACCCAGGACCACAAGATGGTAAGAGCCCTTGGTACGGCTGCACCACGCAAGGCTCCTTCAAGTCCTATGTAACAAAGCCCGTTTGGAGTGAGTATTTAGGGCTCATTTGCCTGGAAGTTTACACGGCACTCCAGAAAACTTGCATAATGACTGCCAGGAAGCCAGCTGGAGAAGCATCCAGACTTTGGAAGTGAGTATGGCTGTGGTGGAAAAGGAGTCTGGTCCTTTAAATAGCATCGAGAAGCCCTACAGATGGTACCAGCCACTTGGCGGACCTCACTGCTTAAGCAAAGCCAAGAAAGAAAAGTAAACCAAGCAGAAATGGTCCTCTCCAGCTGAGGGCAGAGAGGTTTTCCATGATACCCAGTGAAGAGCAGATTGGCTGGTCCCCATGAGAGAGACACCGGAGGGGCAGGTAGAAAGAGAGAGAGGAAAACCTCTGTTTGATGAACCTCAAGCCAGGACTGCCCCACAAGACGAACCTCCCCATTTCAACAGCTCCAGGAGTCATTCCTTCAACTGCCCCAGAGGATAATGGAGAGGAAGAAGAGAAATCAGACATGTTGTCTCTGCCCTCAGGTAAATTCAGAGGGGAACCACTGGCTCTCTACAAACACTTGACTTACACCTTGATCATTCTGATGACATGGCTCTGAAAAGACGCTGTCAACATTACGAGAAAATATTCTAGAACCAGCGGAACTTTCGTCCTTGTAGCTCCTGTGTAAATAGAGAACATGAAATTCTCACTCTTAAGAGAACTACAGAATCATGGAAATCCAAACCATTTTTTCCTAGACAGTGGCGAGAAATCAGAGAGTTTAAAAGATGGGGGCAAAAACTTTCCCACTAAATGGGTCTGGTGAATGAAGGGTATTGATGTCAGGATATACTGCCAGAAACTGGTTCTGGCTCCTCCAAACCGAGCAGGGGAAATAGTGTGGATTGTCGGGACTCGATGAAGGCATCTGAAGTGTGTTGCAAGATGTTTCCCCAGAAATGAGCCACCATTAAGGAATTTGAGCCCTGAAGGAATCCTAGCATGCTGTTTTCACCAGCTCCTGAAGCCTATACCTTCTGTGTTCCTTGTATTGTGGGTAAAACATAATAAAACAATCATAGTACCTTAGAACACTGAGGTTAGAAGATAGTTCTAATTCAACCACAAAACTCTCTCCCTCCTAGTTCTAAATTCCCAAAATTTAAAGAGATTGCAACTTCTGTCTTTCCTTCATCCCAAAGCAGTCATTTGAGGTAGCATCATAGTAATACTTCCAGCCTCATTTTAGGCTGCTGCCAACACTAGGCTTCTTTCAGTTCTTTGAATATCCCAAAGCTTTTCCTGCCTCAGGGCCTTTGCACAGGCTGATCCCTATGCCAGGAAAGTCCTGTCTATCCCTCTCTTTGCATGTTGGCTCCTCTTCATGACACGAATATTAGCTTAAATATCACCTTCTAAGAAAGGACTTTTCTGACTGTTCTATCTAAACTGGATCCTTCTTCCTTTTTTTTCTCTTATCTCAGCACACTAGTCATTTCTTCATGGCACGTACCACATTACTTGTTTTATATACCACTGCTTCGGCAGACCCTGAATAGTTACTGAACAGTAAAATGAATGAACTCACGTTTCTTTGATTCTAATCAGTCTTCTCTCCCAGATTGTCATTTCAAGGCCACATCTCCCTTATTCACTGTTGTATGTTAGCATTGAGGACTGCATCTAGGACAGAGTAAATGTTGGCCAAAAATTTGTTGTGTGTCTGGGCATCATTTGGAGATACAAACCTATAGGGTTTTTCTTCTTCTTCTTCTTCATATGTTTTCCCTTTCCCGTGCCCATTGCCTTAGGGAAGGCACATAGGAGAGAACAGGATGGAAGTAGCCCCATGTCTTCCTGGCTATGTTTTTACAAAGACCTAAGCTCTTAGTGGATTTAGAAGTAAAGTGAAAAGTCATAAAGAAACGTAGAAGGGAAAGGATTTCTCCCAGACTAATGGAGGATTCCCTGGAGAGAAGAACAGAGGGAGAAGAGAGGTGTGCATGGGGGTCACTAGAGCCGAGAAGACTGACCCCTTGCTTCTCAGTAAGACCTATGGGTGGGGTGGAGAGGGAAGGAGAGGACTAAGACCCCGCTGGTGTATTCAGAAGGGGAAGGACTCTCATAAAGCCCCACCTGGGCATGGAGGCAGAAGGAAGCCATGGGACCAGAGGACGCCCATGAGGACAGAGATCAAGGATGGCTCAAAGGCAGTGTATGTGGACGGACGACAACCAGATAAGAAACCTCCCACTCAGATGCCTTCACGCTGCTCAAGGCACCAGGACTGCAATAAGCTGCAAGGCACAGGGAACCCAGGAAGGACTGAGGGCTCAGAATATAAAATGAAGTTTGGATACAGAAAATTAAGGGAATGAGTTTGTGCATGGTGAGTCAGACCCACTACAATAGAATGAACAAAAAATATACGGATGGGTGAGCTTTCCATGAAGTTTAGGGGTATGTCCTTTTGAGACCCCATCAAGAGCTGTCAAATTCATGGATGCTCTCAGAGACCACGCACAAGGCAAGCCTCTCTACCCTTTAATAATTCACAGTGTGGGGGAAGGGAAAGAAGTTCAGGCCTTGGAGTCAGACTGCTCTGTCACTTATATGTGTGCACCTTGGGCAAGCTCCTTAGCCTCCCTGAGCCTCGTGACTTTTAGGGGAATCTAATGAGCTAAGGCCTACATTGTACCCATGTGACATTTAGCACATAGTAGTGCTTCATAAATCATGCTTACAAAAATTCTCAAGTGAAATACGCGTATGTATCCTCCCCCAGATCCCAACAGATGGTCAAGAAAGGTCACGCTTTTTCCCATCACCAGTGATTACAAGAAGGGACTGAAGGAGTTCAGAGTAGATAAGACACTTGCTCAGAGGCAAGCAAGTGGCCAAACTGGATCTTGAACCCATAACTGTGAGACTGTTAGTCTGGTGCTCCAGTCAGACTTCTTCAAAAAGTTCTGTTGACGACCTACTATGTGCCGGGCACTGGGCATGCAGCAGAGAAATTGAAACAGCAAAAATTCGCTGCTATCATGTAGCACACGATCTGAAAGAAGCACCAGGTAGCCCGGCCCACCATTAGCGTGTCATTGGAGTGGCCTTTCCTGCAGTGAGGACAGATCCTACCCGGTCATCAGCTCTCTCCCACGGGTTCCCTAGAAACACGGATTTGCTGGCTGCATATTCGTTACGCACCTAGGATGTGTTAGGCATTTTGCACGTACCCTCGTATTTAAGGGGTGAACTGGAGTCAGGACCACAGAGCCACGCTTCAGCACAGAGCAAAGTGGCCCACGCAAGACTTGAGGCCGAGACCTTGACCGCGTTCTGAACACACCCAAATGAAAGAGCTCGTCAGCCATAAACTACCAAGAATGCTAAATATGCAAGTCGTCTCCTGCAACCAGCCCCAGCTTTGGGAATTGACTTTCAAATCTGAATGTTTTCTGCTTGTTTTACGTTTGAGAGACTTGATGGTGCAATGTGGGACAAGGCCACAGTCAGTTTGAGTCTCCCCCCGTGTCTGAGAAAGATTGCTTCCAGCCAGGTGTCTTGAGACAAACACGGGCTTCAGGGGCAGACATGTTTGGGTCTCAGATCCTCCCTCACCTGCTGTTTGACTACGAGGAAACCCCCTCAGAACCTCTCTGACCCTCGGTCTCCTCATCAGTGATATGAGGATGGTGTATTAAATTATAACAAATTATCACAAACCTGGTGGCTTAGACCAGCACAACCTTATGATCTTACAGTTCTGGAAGGCAGAAGTCTGCAATGAGTCTCGCAGGGCTAAAATGAAGGCGTCCGCAGGGCTGGCTCTTTTCTGGAGGTCCCAGGGGGAATCTCTTTTCCTTGCCTTTAGCAGCTTCTAGAGGATGTCCACTTTCCTTGGCTAGTGGCCTCCTTCAAGCAGTTAAATCATTCTGACTTCTGCTTCTGTCGTCACATCTCCTCTGACTCTGACCCTACTGACTGTGTCTTAGAAGGGCTCCAGTGATCATATTGTTCCCAGCCAGGTAATCCAGGGTAATCTCCCCATCTCAAGGACCATACCCTTAATCACACCTGCAAAGTCCTTTTTGCCATGTAAGGTAACATATTCACAACCTCTCTCTGAGGATTCAATGGAGGCAGAAGGGCCTCCCTGTATGGATGCCTGAGAAACCTCCACACCCCACTAAACACAGCTCAGAAAGTGTCAAGAACCCCATCACCTCCTGACTCAGAGCGCAGGTCTCTTCCTTCGGCAGTCAGGGCTCTCCAGAACCTTCACTCACTCACCCAGCCAACACGTGTGTGTCTTATATCCCAAGACCCCTCAACACATGTATCACATACCCAGATCTTCTCTAAGTGCAGGCTCTGGTCCATTCCAAACCAGGTGCCAAAGCCTTTCCCTCAACAGTGACGCCAACTACCACTTACATTTACTGAGCATTTACTATGTGCCAGTGATATTTTAAGCATTTTACATGTATCATCTCATTTAATCCTTGCTAGAAGGCTGTGAAATGCATTCTGTTTTGTGCCTATTTTATAGATAAGAAAACAGAGGCACCTACAAAGTAAATAACTCACCCTAGGTCACACAGTAAATTCTAAACAGGTGGTTCTCAACCAGGAACAAGTTTGTCGCCCAGGGGCCATTTGGCAATGTCTGGAGACATTTTTGGTTGTCACAGCTGAGGGATGGATGAGAATACTACTGGCATATAGAGAATAAAAGCCATGGGTGCTGCTAGACACCCTACAATGCACAGGAGAGCTCCCCACAACAAAGAGTTATCCAGTCCAAATGCCAGCAACGCAAAGGTGAGAAACCCTGCTCTGGATCCGGGTTTCACATCAGGCAGGCTTCCTGAGCGTGAATTTATTATATCCACCGCCACATTGTATTAACACAATTCGTCTCCTCCACTAGCTTGTGAGTTTCTCAAAGGCAGGGACCACCTCTTATAAACATTTATATCTCTCAAACATGACCTATAACTCAATAAATATTTGTAAAATAAATGAACCAACCAATAAGCAAATGAACGAATAATTCCTGGAACAGAATCTTCTCCTTCCTTGAATGGTTCATTCTCTTTTCTCTCATTTGGCCCTTATCATCTTCTGTCTTAATTTATCCTCAGCTGGGTACTTGTCTCATTTCTGCTATTGCAATAGAATGTTCCAGAAGGCAAGAACTGAGCCATCCTCATCCTGTGGCCTCTGTAGCTCCAGCACTTGACCCACAGGAGAGCTTTAGTAAATATTTATTGAGATAGAATGTTCTTCATTTCTTCCTCACCTTCCCGTTTTCTACTTTCTCCACTGTGTTCTCATTTCATCTTCATTTACTCATTCAGTCTACTGAAAATTCTAAAGGGGCCAAGGAGCCGGCAGCCAGGGCGGTTTATCCACCAGGCATCATAGGCACTGCTGGGGACCCAAGAAACTTTTAAATAAAAATGCTTTCATTTTTTATCAGAAGAAAAATAAATAATTAATATATAATAATGAATTCGTCCTGGATCATATTCATCTTTGTAGCAAAGCAGGCATAAAGCATAATTTTTACCAGTCTTTTATAGAGGATGGAGCCCATGATAGCAAAAAGTGCCCAGGGCTCATGAAAGCCATAATGCATAGCTGGGTTGTGGTCAGTATTTGGAACGTTCTCATCCCTATCTCGCTTAGTATTGTCCGACAGGTTTCCTCACAGCCGAGCAGAAGAAAACGTTCAGCACCCAGGTTACCAACTGTATTAGTTATCTATTGCTGTGTAACAAATTACCATAGAACACAGCAGCTACATGTCTGTTATCTCACAGTTTCTGTGGGTCAGAAGTCCAGGCATGGCTTAGCCGGGTTCTCTGCTTCAGTGTCTCACCAGGCTGCAATCAAGGTGTTGGCTGGGCTGCATTCTCATCTGAAGATTTAACTGGGGAGGGGTCCACGTCTGAGCTCACTCAGGTTGTCGGCAAAATTCAATGCATTGTGGTTGTAGGACTGCACTTCTTGCCACATGGGCTCCCCCACAACATGGTTGCTTGCTTCTTCAAGGCCAGGAGGGAAGCAAGAGTGACTCTTGTAAGATAAAGTCTTATACATGCAGATGGCCAACAGGCACACAAAGACATGTTCAACGTCAATGATTATTTGGAAGATGCAAATCAAAACCACAATGAGATATCACCTCATGCCTGTTGGAATGGCTGTTATCAAAAAGACAAGAAATAACAAACATTGGAGAGGATGTAGAGAAAAGGGAATCCTCGTACACTGTTTGTGAGAATGCAAATTTGTGTAGACATTATGGAAAACAATATGGAGACTCCTCACAAATTTAAGACCAGAACTACCATTCTACTTCTGAGTATTTATCTGAAGAATATGAAAATACTAATTCAAAAAGATATGCGCTCTCCTATGTTCATTGTAGAATTATTTATAGTAGCCAAGATATAGAAGCAACCTAAGTGTCCATCAACAGATGAATAGATAAAGAAGATGTGGTATAAATATATACAATGAAATACTACTCAGCCATAAAAAAGAACGAAATCTTGCCATTTGCGACAATGTGGATGGACCTTGAGGGTATCATGCCAGGTTAAAATAAGCCAGATGGAGAAAGACAAACACCACATGATTTCACTCATATTTGGAAATCTAAAAACAAATAAACAAAATAAATGAACAAACAAAACAAAAAAACCCCACAAACACATAGATGCAGAGAACAGATTGCTGGTTACCAGAGGAGGGGGGCGCAGGGTGAGGGCAAAACGAGTAAAGGAGGTCAATTGTATGGTGACAAATGGAAACTAGATTTTGGTGATCACTTTGTAGTGTATACAGGTGTTGACTTATAATGTTGTACACTTGAAACTTACATAATGTTATAAACCAATGTTAGCTCAATAAATATATATACACACACGTATATATTCTGAATACTAAAAAGCAAAGATAAAATTAAATCAGATCATAAGAGCTTCTCATAGAATAGTTGTGAGGAAGAAATGAAATGAAATATACTACTTAGCAAAGTTTTCTGCCCATCACAGGCATTTACTCAACACTAACTACTGTTACTTTTCCTTTTCTATCCACTTACTTTTCTTCCTTCCTAGAAAATAGATTATGCTTCAACAGCTCCATTAATACACACTGTCTTCTACCACTGCACAAGTGGATGATGTTAAACATACCCCAGCAGATAGCTATCTCCGGCTACACCTATTTTTATAAACAAATGAATTACAGGCCATTATCATGCTGTACAACTGAACTAATTCTTAGTAAGTGTCTTAATTATATATTATGCAAGAACAGGTAAGTACTTTCTGATGTTCTGAGAGAACAAATTTAATATTAAATATAATTATATAGGACTTTCATTTGTCAAGCTTAAATTGTTATATATATAAAATCTGACTAAATCTTTAAAAAAATTATTATATAATATAATGTAATCACAGGGGTGATATCCCATCACCTTTGCCATGTCACAGAACAGAATTCTGGGAGTGACAGCCCATCATCTTTGCTGTGTTCTATGGGTCGGAAGCAAGTGACAGTCCCGCCCACACTTAGGGGGGAGGAACACACAAGCGCGTGCATACCAGAAGATGGACATCATGGCGGTCAACTTAGGCTCTATCTATCACACCAACCTCATGGACACTGCACAAGCAGTAGGACAGTGAGGCTCCGCCCCCTGCAGGTGGGTCCAGGAGCATGTCACTGGCTGTTCCGGCTTCCTGGACGCCTGGCTCCTCCTTGGGATACACACGGGAATCTCTCCCTTGCTTCATCCAGGTCTCTGCTCAGTTGTCACTTCCCATGATGTCCCCCCTCTGCTGCTCTGGCAGAGATGGTCAGAACTGACCAAACAGTCCTTTGCTCTCTTCCCCGTCCCAGCTGCCTGGGTGGTTGACGGAGGGCCAGAAAACTTGACCCCGTACAGCACACAGTGCGCACACTCACCTCCCCAGGAATTTCCTCTTGTGATCCACACCTCTGCACCCTCTCTGTCTTTTAATCAAAGAGCTTGTTAGCAAAACAGCACCTAAGTCTCCCGTGGGGCATCCTATGTGGTATAGTATGGCAGCAGCCACCAGCAGCCCACATGACATGTGGGATGAACAAATGCTTTTTGATTATTTTCGGGAAGCCCAGGACCACTTCTCCTTTTGACCCACTTCTGAAATACTGATGAGGTTAGCTAACGGAGAAGCCTCAAAAGGATTAATGTCTTTGCACAAAGCAGAATGTGTGAACATGTAGACAATTATCATGGACATTCTATGTAAAACTCTTGCTCCATCATTCAGAGGTGGGGCCCTGGCTGGCTTAGGGGAACTCAGCTCCCTGGCTGGTCCCTGAGGGGAGCAGGGATGAGGCGTAAGCCATGTGCCTGTTGGTGTCAGGAACACCTGGAGAGGCGGGCTCTGTGTTCAAGGTGCTTACACTCCGGCCAGAGAGAGAATGGGACCATGAAATCCAAACCTCAGGGCTAAGCAAGCCACAGGTGACCGTCACCATGCCCAGAGCCAGCCTTAGCCTCTGTGCCGGGCAGCCTGTGCACAGGGAGGACCAGAGTACATACGGCTTGGCAGAGTTCCTGCACACAGTATGGGCTTGGTGAACACTAGCTATTCTTGGACTTCTTACATTTCAGGAAGTTGAAGAGAGACAATTCAATACATTGCAGTGCATGATGCAAATACACCACTTCCCTGTGGATTTTGTCTTGGACTTTATTTACCCTGAAGGCAGCACAGAAGTGGGTGCTCAGGAAAAAAAACAGACTGACAAAGACTCTCCCTTTGACCAAACTCAAGTCCTCTGAGCCCTTTCTCAACCAGGCCTCGTCCTTGGACTCTGTCCCCAGCCTGCCCAGCCAGTTTCAGCAAGAATCCTGCTAAGTCAGTTTAGCAAGAATCCCCATCCCTCATATCTGATCGAGTTCCTCATCCCCCCCTTTGATGTCTAAGCCCTTGGCCTGCCTTTAGCAGGAATCCTATTAGGTCAGTTTAGCAAGGATCCTCCAAGCCTTGATGTCTCCTCTTTGTAAGTTTCTATCCACTGAGCCCTCGCTCTGCACCGGCTGTAAATCCCCAGCTGTCCTGATATCTGCAAAGTTGAGCTCAGATTTAAGAAGCCTCTCTCCCCTCCTGCACTGGGACTGAATAAAATCTGTCTTTACTGCCTTGAATTAGTATCCAGCTCTATTTCTTTTTAACAAAACACAACAGTACAAAAAAAACCCAACTTTTGAGATAATTTCAACCAAATAATGCGTGTTTGTTGTAATATCATGATACGGGTTTTCTAGATAATGCTTTCAATCTCCTGCTTTGTTCTGAGGATGAGGAGGTGGGCCTGGGCTGGGCAGTCGAAAAGAAGATTGCCCAGCTGCACCGTCACACGGGTAGGCCTGCCCACAAGGCTCCCTGAAATCTTGGTAGAGACAGGGGAAGGAGAAGCCTCTGCTGAGTTTAGAGGCATAACTCAGTTGTTGGACTGGCCATCATAGAGGTGGCCAGTACTTCAAATTACAACACACACACACACACACACACACTTGTGCACTTGCACACACAAACACACACATCCCCTTCTTTGTCTCTACCTGGTTGACTTCTCAATCAAGGCAAAGTTGCTTCCTCCAAGATGCCATCCCTGAGCTCCTTGACCAGGTCAAATGTCCTTACCACCTCAAGCGCTCTAGGTAGAGTGTCACAGCTCGATTGGATGCTTGTTCCATGATACTTTGATCGATGTCAGGATTCCCATCTGTCTATCATGTGAGCTCCCTGAGGGCAGGGGCACTGTCTGTTTTCCCTCACCATCACACCCCAGGGCCAGGCAGAGCTCCCTGCACGTTGAAGGCCTCATAAACCTCAGATGAGCTGGAGAAAGAAGGACAGAGGAAGGAAAGGAGGGAAGAAAAGGGGAGAAGGAAGAAAGGGAGGGCGGGCAGGCAGGGGGCATGGAGTGTTGGTACTCAGGTAGGAGAGAAGAGCAGAGGTACCCCTGGCAATTGCGGACAACCTAATACTCCCTGCTAAGGAGGGGGAGATTTTCCAGGAGGCAGTGAGTAGTCACTGAAGGGCTTTACCCAGGAACTGGACGTGATGTGGTCAAATATGTATTATAGAGATCAGTTTGGCTGTTAAGAGCAGGATGCCGTTAAATAATCCAGACAGGGAAATATGGAGGCCTGAAGGAGACAGTGATGGTAGGCATGCAGAGGAGGAGACAGACTGAAGAAATGTTGAGCTACATGGGGCCAGAATTGTGGATTGGGAACTGACGAGGAGGGTCAACCAGTGTGCACCAAGCACTTCCGCCATGCCAGGCATCATGCTAAGGCTTTGCAAATACTGTGCCATTTAATCCTCAAAAACCTAACAAGGTAGGTACTCTCCCATTTTGTGGTTGAGAAAAATGAGTCCTAAAGAGGTTAAGGAGTTTGTACAAATCACATAGCTATGGATTGGGAGAGCTGACTCCAGATCCACACCATAGCCACAGAATCAGAGAGACCCCCATGAGATAGAGTCACACCAGACATGAGTCCTGTATCCCTTCGTGGAGCTCACAGTCCAGTGTTTTTAAGCCTTTTCTTTATAAGCAGCAGAAATATTGGACAGATGGGCAAATCAATGGATGGATGGATGGACGGATGGACAAGGGGCCAAGAAAAGTGGACCCACTGGACAGAAAATTCTGTGGTTCAAAAGGCTCATACAAGTGCCCCAGGCACCCCGAGCCCAAGTCAGGTGCATGCCAAAAGATTATAAGAGTATCCCAAATCATCTCTCTCTGGGAGGAGTAAACATCTGGCAAAATGGCCGCCTTGGGAAATGTTTGCTCAGGAATCAATAGGGAAATTCAGAGGCTGCCAATAACAAAACACAGGGCCTGCGGTCAGGTCATCCCGAGAGAGGCAAGAGCCAAGCCCTTGGGCTTTCACTACACCCTCATCCTGGGAAACCCAGGGACTGAAGTGAGGAAGAGGAGCGTGGTTAGTCCAGGATGCGGGCCAGGTCCATCGTGCTAAATGAACCTCCACCGTCTTCCACAATAATGGTGCAGGGAGACCGGCTGTGGGCCCGCTCACGGGGCTGACCCATGCAGCTGTCTTCAATCTCCGAGTGCTAAGTTCCAAGCAGGAGGAAAAACGACTTCTCTTTCGTGTCAGAAGCCAGCAAACAAATGTGACACTGGAATGTATTGGGATCATACACATACATCTTTGGGGGCCTTTCTTCCTTCTTTTTTTTTTGGTGAGGGGAATTTCTTTTATTTAGCAATAAATAAAAATATATGTGCACCTATTCCTGCGTGGATTTTCAACAGCAGGCAGGGATGTAAAACCACAAGGGCACCACCCCCTGGACGTACCTTGGATGTATTTTTCCGGTTTTGGCTCCAGGAATGTTTGTCCTGGCTGCATGTAGGATGCGGATTTTTAAATTAATTTTTCATTTGGTGAGAAAGAGTGTGTCATATTGAAAATGGTTCTCAGTGAACCTGTAACAGATGCTGTCGCCTCACAGCCATCATTAGATGAACCCACCATCCACGACTCCTATTAAATTTTTTATCAAACTGCTGGTAACGTCCAACTAGATAATTGAAACTAATTTTTTTTGAGACTTCACATAAAAAGTGCTTCTCTAGAAATAGAAAAATCGGGGCCAATGGACCTTGTCTATTCTCTGTACTGTGAGATAAAACTTGCAAACTCTCCTTCGATGGTGTGTTTCCTGTCTTTTCCCGCAATTTCAGATCACACCCGTTTGTGAGAAGGAAAATAGTAGAAGTCGTAGTTCATCTGTACAACAACAACCCTGCTATTATGATCCCCACTTACAGACAAGGAAACTAAGGTTCAGTGATAAGCAACTTGCCTGTAGAAATGCAAACCAGGAAGTGACAAAGCTTGGATGGAAAGCTCTGTAATTCCACACACATATACACCCCACTGCAGGTTGGTTCCGATCTGCTATCAGTTATCCTTGGTAATAATAAGCTACAATTATTATTTACAATTTACAATTGTAAATAACTACAATTATTTAGAGGCATAGTGGTTACTCTATGTCAGTCATTTGCAAATATATTATTTCATTTAATTCTTACAATTGGATTAGGAGATTTAAGATGAAGAATCTTCCTCAATTAACAAATGATAGAGCTTGGATTCAAACCCAGGCAATTGAGTCCACAGTCCCTGCTTTTAATTCTCACACCAAACTGACCTCAGTGGGTGACCCTGGTGGCTGCTTCGCCTTTCTGGACCAGTATTTTTCCATGCAAACACTCAACTGTTGCATATATTTCCTGTTCCAGTTATCTACAGCAGAGCTACAAACTACCCTGGGACTTAGTGGCTTAAAACAACTCTTAGGAGGTTGTTTTAAGTGGGAGGAGTTGCTGAGAATTTGCAGCTGTCCTTAATCCACGATATGTCCTCATGTGTAAATCGAGAGTACATTCATCCACTTCAGTGGCTGCACAGGTAATGGAGAAAGACGAGTCTCATTTACCAGTTCCCCGTTCAGAGCATCTCCTAGTTTATCCTGTGTTACTTATCAATGCTAATAGTAATAATAATAATAATCGCAGCTGTCATCTATTGAGCACTCACTGTGTGCTGGTCACCATTCTCAGCACTTACATATTTTAATTCATCTACTCCTCTCGCAATCCTGTAGTAAGTATTATTACTATTATTTCCATTTTACAAAAAAGAAAACTGGGACACATGAAAGTCAAATAACCTGTCTAAGGTCGCATGGCTTGGAAGGAAGAATAGTGAGTTTCCATAGCCTGTGCCTTTTGTTTATTTGCTATTATCTTAACTGCCTCATAAGTTATCATTTGAGGAAAGGGCTCAACCCGTTTTTTAATGGTTTTGAAAACCGCTAGACTGGTGATCCCTAATGATTCTGCTTCTTTAGACTTTGGAAATCCCAAGAATAAAGATAAAGCAACAGAAACATGGTCTTGAGTGGTGGTTAGGCAAGCAAGTTCTGGAGCCAGCCTTCCAGAGGCTCAGATCCTGACGGTGAGAGGTTTCATTTTCCAAGCATGGCGGTGCTAGCATCGTGCATCCCCCATGCTCTTTTGTGCTGTGGCTTTGCTCTTCCTCCCTTAGAAGGTGGAGTCTCTTCCTCCACCGCCTTGAACCTCTTGGACGCTGTGACTACTTACTTTGAATGTGATGGAAGGGATGCTGTGTAAGTGCCCAACACAGCCCTTACCTGACCTGGCAATTTCCACTTCCTACCTCTTGGAGCCCACCTAACCTCTGTGGGCATCAGTTTTTTCATCTGTAAAGTGGGGATAGTAACGGTACCTTTCTCAGAGAGTTGGTGTGAGGATTAATGGAGATAAGGCATGTACTTCAAGTAGCACTCCTTAAAAGTGAGTATGTACTTTTAAAAAGTCAATTACATTCACACCCATTAGGACAGCTGTTATTAAAAAAAAAACAGAAAATAAAAGTGTTGGTAAGGATATGGAGAAATTGGAACCCTTGGACATTGCTGGTGGGAATGTAAAATAGCACAACCACCATGGAAAACAGAAAGGCAGTTCCTCAAAAAAATTAAAAACAGAATTACCATTTCTGGATGCATACTCAAAAAAACCTGAAAACAAGGACTGGAACAGATACTTATACATCCACGTTTACAGCAACGTTATTCACAGTAGCCAAAAGGTGGAAGCAACCCAAGCATCTATCGATGAATAAATGGATAAATAAAATGTGGTATATACATACAATGGAATATTATTCAGTGTTAGAAAGGAAGAAAATTCTGACACATGCTACAACATGCATGAAACTTGAAGACATTATGCTGAGTAAAATAAGTTGGTCGTGAAAGACGAATACTGTATGATTCCACTTATATCAGCACCCGGAGTAGTCAGACTCACGGAGACAAGAAGAAGGATGGTGGTTGTCAGGAGCTGGGGGGAGAAGAGAATTGGGGGTTATCGTTTAGTAGGTACGGTGCTTCAGTTTGGGAAGATGAGAAGGTTCTAGAGACTAGAGACGGATGGTGGAGGTGGTTGCATAACAATGTAGATGCGCTTAATGCCGTTGAGCTGCGTGCTTAAAACTGGTTAAAATACTCAATTTTCTGTTATGTATATTCTACCATAATAAAAAAAAAAAGAATTTTTAAAAAAGTCAATTACCATGATTATGGTGAGAGATAATCGAGGCCAGTTAGGCAAGCAGGAACACCACATTCATTCTCCGTTAAAATTCAGTAACATACAAAAGTTTTGGGAGGATGATACTTTGGGGGCATTTTTGATATTTAAGGAAAGCTGAAATCCTAATAAACAAAGTGTGTAAAACTAGGGATGGTTAAACCTGTGTCAAAAAATTCATTTCATTATCCAAACAAGTGGCTTCAAGAGCTCTTTAAATTGGCAGCCTGACTTCCAACTTCAGGATGGCAGAATAAATAATTCTCTGTCCCCTTCTGTCACAAATCAATTTACAACAAAAAGGAGAACAAAAAAAAAAATAGAGACTCAAATGCAGCTTCGGTGAAACTAGATGTTATCTGTACCACTGATCCGCAATATAGAAAATGAGAAAGTAGATTGAGGGAGCACAAGACAGTTCAGCTTAAGTTCTGGTGGAGGGAGACTTGACTGAAAAGTGAGTTATGGGACCTGGAAATCCTAGAAATGCTCAGGAATCTGAGGCACCAGGTACAGAGGTGGAAAGGCTGAATGTGGGCTGAAAATGACACTACGGGAAAGTCTGGATGAGGAGCTGTGGCTGTCCTAGTTTTCCTGCTGGCCCCGACCCCAGCATAGGGAAGGGACTGCCCCTCCTCTATGCCTGCCGGACATGTGGTTGTTTTTCTGAAGAAACTGAACTGGAAGGATTCTGAAACCAAGAGCATAATGCTCTATGAAAGGGAGAGACAGTTATGCTGATGAAATTTCCTAGAACAGAAGGAAAAAAGAAAGGAGAGGAAATAGGAGAGGAAAAATAAGAAAATGGGAAGGTCGATCCAGGAGGTCCTTCCTACCAATAACTAAAAGATTTCTAGAAGAAGAGAACACAGAAAACAGGGAATAGTTAACAAAGAAATAATACAAGAAAATTTCCCAGTACCAGACACGAGCCCCAGTACCAGACACGAATAAATGCAAGAAAACCCATGCTAAGGTCCATCATTGTGAAGTTCCTGAACCAGAGATAGAGAAGATCCTAAAAGCATCCAGAGAGGAAGAAAAGGTCACATACAAAGGATCATGGATCAGGATGACACTGGACTCTTCAAACAATGCAGAAACCGGAGAACAATTCAACAATGCTTTCCAAATTCAGAAGGGAAAAAAAGAAAATCGAGAATTCCATACCCAGCCAAACTATCCATCAGTACACAGGTAAAATGAGACATTTTTAGACATGCAAGGTGACCCACAAAGTTTCTTCTCACGTACTTGGTAGGAAACTCGGAGAAGGAGCTCCACTGAAGTAGAGAAGTCAGTTAAGAAAAAAGAAGACTTAGGATATTAAGGAAACACAGAATGCAACAAAGGAGAAAAAGACAAAAGGAATTCCAGGGCAACAGAGGGGAGTCCAGGATGAAATCTGTGCAGCAGTCCACGTGGGAGTCGAAGAAGGGAGGGCTCCAGGAGAGACATAGCAAGGAGAAGAAATGGAACTGAGAGACTATCTGACAGGTTTGACTGAGTGGAGAATTGCATTGAGAGGCATTTTATAGAGCTGTTGGCGAATACGGGAAGACTGAGACAAAGATTCAAAATAACCCTAGGGAATGGAAGAAGGAAGATTTTATTAGTAGGTTGAGAAGAAGGAAATCATAGGAGTATAATCGTAATATACTCCCTGACTCAGCAATAAACAACATTTGCATAGTCATCATAATGGAAACAACAATAATTACAACAAAATGTGGAATTATACTACTGGGGGCATAGGGAGAAAGGAAGGAGGGCATAAGAATGCCAGAAATCCTCCCTTATGCATAGTATGAGAGCAACAGACAATACTAAAACTCATAATTCAAGAGATCATACACTGATATTATTTAGAAATACGGGAGCAAATACAGAAGAAACAGCGAGAAGAATGCAGAGGTGGTTGCTTCTGGGGTACAGGATGGAGGGAAGGTGCAGACGAAACTGTTATTTGTGGGAAGTCTTTCAGCATTATTTGATGTTTAAGCTACATGGATGCATTACTTTGTAATAAAAATTATTTTAAAAATAAAAAGTAGCTTCTCTATACTTTAAAAATCTAATTTGATTTTCGCATCCATTGTACTAATTCCCAATATCTCCAGAGAATATCTCCAGTGAGCAAGACCAGCAAGGCTTCCTTAAAGACCCTTAGGAACCTCACCCAGGCTTTGAAGTCTATTCAAGTCAGCTGCAAGACCTCTACCCCACTGCACAGCCCACCTCAGCGCACCCCCAGCCACAGTGCCCGGGGCTGCGACGGCTTTCAGACTGGGCTCCTTCCACCCGCTTCAGCCTGGCCCCTCTTTCTCCATGAGCTTCAGTTTCCTGCTTCAGAGTCAGCTGTTTTCAAACTGAAAAGGTCAGGTGTGAGTACTATTTCTGGGCATTCACATTTGGTGAAATGATTCAGGCGGGTTTAGGTTTATTGGCTGAGCTGGGTAAATAGGACATCTCTCCAGTTCAAATATCACAGGCAGAAATCTCTCCTTTTCCCTCTCTCCCTCTCCCTCTTTCCCTCTCACACACACACACAATTTTCTACCCAGTCCAGCCAACTGAATTCATTACCCAAGCAAGATTTATCTAAAGTTTACATAAAAATCCCCAGCCTAAGGGTGATGTGCATGTCAGTACTGTTGCCAGCAATTTGATGTTAGAACAGATTTGCAGTACAAGCTCATCTACCTAGATTGATTGGAAACAGACATACACGACAGTGTAAAAACATCTAGATAATCCACGGTAATCCGCACTCCTTTCCCCCGGGCGGAAGAAGGCTGGCGAAGTCGCCCAGCGCACCAAGTGCACTGATGTGAGGTCTGTTCTAAATCTCCAAGGACGCAGCAACACAAGGCTGCTGATATTGATCAACGGCACGCATGGAAGTTAACATAAATCAATTAGTAAAACGTCTACACAGCAGCCATTGCTAAACCGTACTGTGTAAGTCATGGTTTTAAGTGCAAAACGTGTTGATAAAAATCTATTAGCCGTGCTCAGCCCGGCTGAGTTCCTCTGCCACCTTCAGCAGCAGAACATCCAGCTGTCACTCAAAGGCCACTGCTGACTGATGTGGACAATCTCACGTTGCTAGATCCCAGGGTTATCTCAGAACTTAACCTCCAGTCTCATCTTTACTAACAATGGCAGTGTACGTTTATACAGTACTTGACCATCTGCCAGCCCGTGAAAGCACCTTATGAGCTGACTTAGTCTTCCCTGTAAGTCTGGGGGGCTTATGAGGGGCATGAAGTCGTGGTGGAACATGGAGGTGGATAGATTCGGGTCAGCCCTTGGCTCTTCCACTTAGGGGCTAGCATGAATACAGCAAGTTCATTTCCCTCCAGTAGATACACTGTTATTGCAACCCCCACTCTTACAGTACAACCGAGGTTTGGAGAGGGTAAATAATTCACAAATATAAGTGGAAAAATTGGGATTTGAACCCAAATCCACTTGTCTCATTTCCAGTCCCATGCTCTACCTCGCATTGCTCCAGTCGTGAGTTCCTGGTCCCACTGCACCTTCATCACAGGTGTAAGGACACCCTGCCCCGCAGGACTGTTTTCAGTGGAGCCCAGGAAGGAAGGTGCTGGTGTCCAGAGCTGGCACTCAGCTCTCCACTGTCCCCCGCCCACGACCCAGTTGCTGCCCTTTGCTGTGCTAAAGTTACCGGCAAGTGAAAGAGATATTGAGATGGGAAGACACGCCGGAGACCTTTGCTCAGACCTCATCTCCTCTTGCGCTTCCCAAAGCTCATTCTGCCCAGGTTATCGGTCCCAGGGGCTGTTCCTTAAACACACAGGATGCTCCTGCTTGGCTTGTTTGCTCTGGTTGTCCCCTTTGCCAGAAACTTTCTTCCTCCTGATATCCACCTGGTCAACTCCCTCACTCCTTCAACTGGTCACTGGAGGGTTAACTTCTCAAAGGCATCTACTGTTAAAAAATTCTTTGGTGACACTCGTTAAAGCATGGTAAGGAAACCTTTATTCAAGGGGAGCTATCTTGACAGGTGGGGACCACTGCAATGAGGTCTTGGAGCAGGGGAGAGGGATTGGGCTCAGCTCCAATGTAACCAGGACAAGTGGGGATTTATAGCCAAGGAGTGCGGTGAGGGCCAGCGGTTGGAGAATTACTAAGAGGAAACATCAGGGGTAACGGGGGATTCTGGCTAAACGAACCTAGCAGGATTCTTGCTGAAGGCAGGCCAGGGCCATCAGACAGCCCCTAGGGTGGGGGGGAGGGGGAGTGGAGGATGAGGAACCCAATCAGATATCAAGGATGGGGGATTCTGGCTAAACTAACTTAGCAGGATTCTTGCTAAAATTTGACAACGCAGAGACGAACTGGAGTCTAAAAGTCAAAGCCTGGTTGAAAAAGAGCTCAGGGGAGCTGGACTTGAGTTTGGTCAAGGAGAGAATCTTTGTCACGACACTAACCCCTCTACTTAAATTCACACCTGTGCCTCCCATATCCTCTTTGCATACTCCAGATTCCCCCTCCCTCTTCTGCTCTCTCCCCAGCCCTTAGTACCTTCTAAATACTATGTGACATTTGTTTATTATGCTTATAGCATACGGCCTGTCTCTCATCACTAGATTTAAGTTCCATGAGGGCAGGAATTTTTGTCACTTTTGTTCACTGAGTATCCTAAGTGCTTAAACCAGAGCCTAGCATATAGTAGGTGCTCAAAAAGTATTGCTGAATGAGTGATTAAATGAATAAATGGAATAAATGGATGGATGGATGGATGAAGGTTCTGGATAAGTGGATAGATGCACTGATGGATGGGAGGATGGTTGGATGGATGGATGTCCTGATGGATAGATGGATGGACAGACTGATGGATGGGAAGATGGATGGATGGATAGATGGACAAATGGACAGATGGATGGAAGGACTGATGGATGGATAGAGAGGCAGATGGATGGATGAACGCACAGACAGATGAATGGACATAATTTTTCTACTTTCTCCCCCAGGGTCATACCAAGGTCATACCAGGCTTCTCCCTGCCGGTCACATGGATACTAGATTTTCAAGTCCTTCATGAAGCTGGTTCCCCAGGCAGTCAGTCTCTTATACCAGAATCCAAAGCCTTCTGTATCTACACAAACATGCCAGGCTCAGGAACACACACATGCACACATTTGCGCACACACACGCACACACCATGGCACGCACATTGAGTGGATTCTCAAGCTTTCAGTCAAACACAAGCCCATTAGAGAGCAGCCTAAACAAACTCACTGGTGCAGAAACCTTATTTCGCTTGGCCAAGGTCTGCAGAGCACCGACACAAATGGAAAAACCAACTCAGGCAGCACGGCTGGGAAACTTGAGAGGCTTAATTGAACCTCATTTCTCCACGAAGTGGGTGGCCTGTTTCCGGCCAGGCTGCCACCATGCCAAAGTTACTGTGACAAGCTGTCGGCTGCCTCTGTGCTGTGGTTCTTAGAAACAGCTGGAGGAGGGGAACAGATGCTTCTAAATCAAAGATTCTGTCTCCCTATAAGTGGAGCTCTTGCTGCTGCTGCAGGAGCCGTGCACCGCAGGACTCAGGGTTCTAAATTCGGTCCCTGTACCTCCACTGACCAACAAGGGGGGTTAAGATAGAACAAACAGCAAGGAAGAATAGCTTCAGACAATAGTCAGTGGAGAGATTTCCCTGTTTTATAGGAAAGCCTCAGAAATGATGTTTCTGCACCAGTGGGGACTGCTTTAGGTGGGCTCGGAGAACAGGAAGATTCAAGCACATTGAATGTGGGTAGAGGGATGCAGTGGCCTGTCCTGCAAACTGAATGCCTATCAGTCAGCAACCGGCTAAACAGATCGTACATCTCACCAAGGGGCTACCGAGGAGTCGTGAAAACCAGGATGGTAGACCTGGTGTGTTGGCACGGAGGGACGTTTTTGATGTATTCAGTGGAAAAAGCAGGTTACAAAATAGTCTGTGCTCTATGATCCTATTTTTGTTCAGAATATGTGTGTCTATAAACAAGAGACCTCCAGAGATTACTGTTAACGAACACAAGCACAGGTTCGTTTACCCACCACACAGGAGGGCCCAAAACTGGAAACGCCAGGCTGGTGGCAAGGAAGGGGGTTTATTGTCGAAAGGCCGCCAGATGAGGAGATGGGAGTTAAAACTCAGATCCAACACCTGGAAGGGAAAAAGGTAGGGTGTTTTTCCTGGGGTTTTAGGTAGGGGAGGGGGAGCACGTGGCCCTGCTGGTTGGTGCCTTCCCACCAGCCTGCGGTTAGCCTTGCAGACTGAATTTCTTTTTCCTTGCCGGTCTGGACTTTTCTGGTTAGTGTTCATCTTCAGCCTGCGTTTGGCCTTGTGAGGCTGAGTCTTGAAGTCTGGACCTGGACTTCCTGGGAACAACAGCTCCCTCATAGACTGAGGAGGGACAGAAAGGCCGGTTAGATTTAAATAACAGTTGATTATGCTGAATACGCACAGCTGCACTTAGCAAAGCGCATCTCAGTTTGTCCCCTGGGGAAGATTTTTTAACTTCTTCGTTCTTGGTCTCGTCACCAGCAGTTACGCGTGGGTGATGGGATGATAGCTGATTCAAATATCTATTTTACCGCATTTTCTAAACTTTCTGAAATGTGTAGAATTTTGTCAAAGAGTCTAATGTTCAGATTTCAGGCTAATATATGGAAGGAACCTGCCCGTGCATGGAACAGCACACTCAGCCAGCGTGTTCAGAGCACGCAGATGCTCCACTCACTGAATCACACTCAGCCTGGGGAGCCACATGATTTTGGCCTCTGGAGCTGAGTCGGTTCCTCCCAGTAAAGGTCTGGTCCATCCCAGCTTCCTTCCTCGCACCCGAAACTGCTGAAGTCCCCACATGCCTTTGACCTGAGGCCAGCCAAGTTGGGACATAAACCCCTCTGCCTAGCTCAGCTTCTTCTCCACCATGCCAAACTCCAGCTTGTCCCAAAGGCATACTCTCATGCCTCGTCTGCTTTGCATGTTCTGGATCCCTTGTCAGGGATGCTGCTTCCTCCCAAAGTTTGCCTAGAAAACTTCTCTTCATGCAACAAAACCCATCTTAAATGACACCTCCTCCATGAAGCCTTCCCAGATTCTCTCAGAGAATCACTTCCTAAGACCTTTGTATGTACTTCCAGCCAAAGTGGGCCTCAGACAGGCCTAAAGCCTGAGGGATGCTCCTAGGAAATGGTTTCCCTCTATCTCACAGTAAATATAGTGGAGATATTTTTCCCCAGAAGATGTTTGCATCTGATGAGTGGGCAGACACAACACCAGAAACTCTAGCTTTGGGGTAGGAGGTGGATAAGAGAGTCAAAGAGTCCCCATGAGAATGGCAAAAGAAACTTTTCACATCGGGCCAAATCCTTGCTTGGGGACAGTGAGTCATCTTCAGCTGTCGGTCCCCAGGAGGCACTTGGAGGACCTGGGAAGCCGTCCTTATTTCTGCCTTATGAAGCTATAAGCTTTGGTGGTAAGGAAGCCGTACACCCTTGAATGCTGCCTATTGACAAATTTTTGTCAATCACAACACAATTCCACGTGGCAACCGCAGACCCCCCGAAGCAGCCCGTCACACTGTAGTGGAAGTTGCAGCCTGCCTGTCTGCCCGTCCCGTCAGATACGACCACTGGAGAGACCAGAATGACAGTGTGGCTACACCTCCTGGTGTCACTGTAGAATGAGCAAAAGAAGGTGTCTGCTGGGGGCAGGGAGGCGCCTGCCAGCACATTCCTCACCCCTTGTCAAGGCTCAGCCTGGGGAGTGGAAGAGGAAGGAATTTAAGACTGTGCCTCTCTATTCTCTCTCACCTAACGAGAGCCTTTCCCACCCCCGGGGCTGGGCTGAGGCCACAGAGCCTTCCCCATCATTGTCACCTGCCCACTAAGTACCATGGGGATGTCACCACAAGGCCCACACTGTCTTCAGGACTTGATGCTTCTGACCAGTCCTTACCAGGTGAATAAAGAGCAGCGAGCGGGCCCCATCTCTTAATCACAGAGAGCGATCAGGAATAACCGGATCGGTGGCACTCTGTATTCTGATCAGGCACTAAATGCGCCCAATGAACCGTGGACTCTCTTGTCTGGCTACGCTTTAACTCCGCCAGTGGCAATCTGTAGCATTATGTACATAATCTTGGGGGGGGAAAAATAAATGCACTGAAGCCCATCAACCAACATTCACGGCCACTAGGATTTTCAAACCCAGCACATTTAATTCAGAGTGTAATTGGCAAACGCCTTGCTCAGTGAGAAAACAAAGAACCAAATTGTGCATGACCCAGCTCGGCACCTTCGAATTACGCCGTTTGTTAAGTTTACTCTGCATGCATGTAATTAATCCAATTTGGCTCCGTGAAAAAGAAATCACTTCCCTTAATGATGCAATATCAGAATTAACCAATTCTGTCCTTAGCCCACATTCTCTTATAAGCAGCCATGTGGGAGGATGTCTCCCGGGGATGCTCAGAAAGTTTTTGCAAAGGTACAAGGAAGAAATAAAAAAAGGATTAGCTAAAAGGAAACACTGCCACGTCTCCTGTGACATTTAAATTGGCTTGTGATCACGTACATTTATTTTTCCTTCGTGCTTGGGTCTGGGTCTAGTTTTGTCATTATGTACAGCCACCTGAGATCGGTCGTTAGGAAAAATCAAGGCAAAAAAAGGAGGATTATCTATTAGTCATGGAAGAGATTTACGTGTAGGTGACATTCTTAGTGTGGCTAATAACTCAGCTCAGTGATCAAACACACACGATGGAAACACAGCCTTGCTGGGCCCAACGTCATTCCAGCGCAGAGATTCCCCAGCACCTGCCCCTGACGCTCCACCCGGCCCGGGGGGAGGTATAGATCTGCCTGTTCTGGCTCCGGCGAAGTTCCAGCTGGGTTAATAGAGAACCAAACACCGCTCCCCGGGCTTACTTCCCTTTAGGATTCTGAGTCTCCTTTGCATGTGTTTGGGGAGCGAAAAAGTAAAAAACACCTGTTTTTGCCAGGAGAGGATTTCAATTTCAATTTCACCTGCTTTGCTTGACATGGGCTTCTAGAAGTTTCCCAATGGCTGCTGTGATTGGGTATTAACCTAAACTTCACCGGTAGGCTGGGGAGAATGTGCATATTTTAGATTACCTTTCAGTCATTCTCCATGGCTTGCAAAATAAAGCCGGGAGCTCCCTGGCAGGGCTTTTCACACGCCTGCCGTTACAGCCTTGTCCCGTGTCTACCTCAGTGCTGGCACCACCTTGTCTCCAGGAACTCCACAGCAGCTCCCACCCCAGGTTTGTGGCGACCAGGGCCTTCCAGTTTGATTCCTGACCCAGTTGGTACCTTGCTGTCTAATTCCAACATTACTTCTCAGGTTGGAGACAAAATTAGTCACCCACCTGTGGCTCTCAGGAGCTGTCCTTGCCTACCCCCGGTCTCCCTTGCTGTCTCTGGTCAATCCTCCCATTACTGGGTTCTCATTTGGCTTTGTATGGTTTTACTGGGCTTGTCTCCCCCTCTGATACGTGAGTGGCAGCAGTGGATTCTGAACAATATGGCATCTTCTATGAAGTTCTTCCATTCATTCAGCAAGCGTCTTTATGTATCAGGCAGAGCGTTAGGCAGGAGGAGGTTCAGGGTGGAGCCCCAGAGGGGAGAAAACACACAGCCCTCGGGGAGACCACAAGTTGCTGGGTATACCCAGGGTGTGGAAGGCACGGGAAGCAGAGCGAGGTGGCTAAAAGTCCAGGGCCTGGACTCACACTGCCCTCACCAGAAGTCTCTCCAGCTCCGATTGGAGTTGTTGGGAGGGTGCAATCAGATGATCCCCATGATGCGTCTGGCACTTTGCTCATGCTTAGTAAATGACAGCTTTCGTCGTTATCAAGAGTATGGACATCTTCGCTATCATCGTAGGCAGGAGTCACATACACGTCAAGGAGTTAGGGCTACTCCAGAAGGCATTGAAGGTCCAGCAAAGGGGTTGAGCCAGGATGGCATGGGGTGTGATATGATGGAAACTCGGAGCAATCACTCTGGTGGCTGAGTGCAGAACAGACTGGAAACGGGTCTGAGGGAGAGAGACAAGTTCAGGAGGCTGTGGCAGTAATTTCAGCAAGAGACGACGGGGGTCTGAGCCAGGGTGCTGGTGAAGGGTGTGGACAGAGGTTGGTGGACTCTACAGAAAGGGAGGAGGCAGAACGGGGGAGCTGCAGGCACCGTGGGTAAGAGCACAGGCTCTGGGATTGAACTCTGACCCTGCCATCCCTGTTCTATGTGACCTTGAGCAAGTCATTTGACCTTCCTAGGCCTCCATATTCCCATCTAGATGTCAAGGATAATAAGGAATGTTACCAGCCTCACAGGGTAGATGCCAAGGTTAAGTTTGTTAATGCATGTAATGCACTTAGAATGGCGGCTAACACCCAGAAAGCACTCAACAAACGTTGCTCATTGTTCTAAGAGATGACAGGACTTGGTGACCCATTGGATAGACCAGAGGAGGGGCGTCTAAGAAGACCCAGGTAGCTGGGGGATGGGATACAGTTTTCTGAAAGGGGGACCCCAGGAGGAGTAGCAGGTTGGGCGGGACAAAGAATATAAGGTGTCAGTGATTGTTCAATAGCCACTAGCCAGCAGACGTAACAAGCATGTTCCCACATTGGGAAACGATTTTGTTTGGGGAAAAAAAGTTTGGCCTAGTGTTTCAGGTGAACATTAAGTGTGGAAGGTGGTTTTGTTCGACAAGAAAACGGGGTTTCTTTAGATTTGTCTCTCAGGCACAGAGACTCAAGAGTTCCACTCTATTGACAACGCCTGAGAAGGCAGGCAGGCCACATACCCGCTTCTTCATCCGACATCTGAAGCTGTCAGTCCTCGTGCCCTTGCAGCAGAGTTTCAAGAAACTTCCAGCAATGCTTGAAATAAAAGTAGCATCAAGGAATCGGCCACAATATCGAAACGACGACAGGGGAGGCGTTGCCATGACAACCCAACTCCATTATTTTCAAATCCTATGGCAAAAGTCTAGCGAGCGATGGAACTGAAAGGCAGCTTTCTGCCTTTTATTCATGAGAGGGAACAGTGCCATCCTAAAATGTGTCTTCTCATTTTCCTTGAAAATTAGACGAGGCCAAAGCAGCAATTTCGCTGTGGGTTTCCAGAACAAACAGAACCATTCTCTCTGTCTACATGGGACAATGAATTCCATCAGTGCCAGTCACCTGCAAAATTCTCACTGAGCATCCTTCATCTGGCCATAGCTAGCCACTGAGTGGGACTTAGCTCATGAATCCTCATGATGAGGAAGGAAACAGGAATTATTTGTTCTAAATATCCTCCTTGTCCTAGTGGGCAATTTTCTGCATCTAAGTGTATTAACATAGGACCCTATTGAGGTCGACTTATTGATGCACACACGATATTCGGACATACCTCTCCATGTATGAACCTAACGCTGTGCAATATATGCCTGTTCATTACGACTAGATCATAAGTCAATAGTAGCCATGTACCCCATTATGAATGCTACGATTTGGTGTGCCAGGTGGCGTGTAGAAATCCTACAACGGCTTTTCAACCAGTTCCTGATATATCTTTGAGGAAGGACAGTATTGCATCTATTTTTACGTCAGGAGAAATGGCAGGCACAAAAGAGACATAAAGAAATTCGAGACCTTAAAATAAATATTCATTAAATATCACAGTGCAGCAGTTGCCGGGTCAAGAGGCCTAGCTGCTGGTTTAGAGGAGACTGTAAATTCAATTTTCCTGCGTACATAAAACGGGTAGTTCCCCTTATACTTGTGAAAGCTGCAAAGTCATTTCTTTTAGCTCCCTGTCCTGAAATCTTTAGTAACTTGTGCTGCCCTCATTCCCTGAAACTCTTTTCCCGAGTAATAAACATCCGTCTGCCCAAGCCGGAGGAGAAGAGGTTGTAACTTGAGGGAAACAGGTAGATTAAAGTGTGTGCATGCACGCACATGCATGCCATGCATATGTTGGTTTTTTTCTTTCTCTCACATCCCAAGACAAACCTTTGGAAACCACAGATAGGAGCAAGCTTTTACAGAAATATTTCACTTTGGAAGATAAATGTCTTTAACGAAGGTAAAAAGTCAAAAGAGGTCTCCACAAATCAGTAGCAGAAATGATAACCCTGTATGGCTCTTTAATTTTAAAAAATCTCAATGATAAAGAAGGAGGTCACGTCTCAGCTTTAACATAGATGGACTTTGGGCAAACTGTCCTTGCTCACCTCCCAGACCCCAGAGCTTGACGCAGAGGCAGGTGTGGGAGAATGCACTGGTTAATACCCACCTGGCTGGCTTGGCATGCACAGGGAGGCAATTAGATGCTACGCAATTCTGAGCTCCAGGATCCACCAGGATCTAATGTATCATATCTGAGGCTACAGCATAGGCAGGTCTCTGGCATGCCCAATTTGAAAAGTGCAACTTAGGATCACTTGTAGAAGTCTGTGCATGCCCATCAGCCCTCCAACAGCTCCACTTCCCACCAGAATGAAGAAACAAGCCGTCGGGAATGTCAGCGGCGTTCACCTACCTGTGGTTTCTCAGACACCAGCTTTTACCATAAAGAGTCATGCCCAAAGCTTGGAGAAAGAGGCCAGTACATGCTAGAAGCTGTGCAGACAGAGTTTGGGGAGAGAGAAGCTGCTCCAATAAGATTAGTGAGGCTCACACTAAGCTTGGCAGCATCGGCGCCCCTCCAGCAAGTGGCAGATTCTAGGAACATAATCTCATTTGGAGGAACCAGTTTTCCCACCATCTCTACAAAGACAGAAAATAAAGAAAGGCAAAAGCTGGCTCATCTGGGGCCAGATGAAGCCATTGGTGTGTCCAACTTTTCTCCACGACTAACCCCCTGGGAACCGCGATTCCTGAAACTAACACCACAAAGTTGCAGGAGGGAGCCTTAGGGAGAGACGGTTGGGTGTTCAAGAAAAGAAAAAAGATCGAGAAAAGGGAGATATTGAGACGTTCAGCACAAGTTATTGTATTAGCAGCCACGGCTTGTCTTTCCAATATTTTGGCTACATATTTTATTTTTAAAAATCCAAATGGTTATAATTATAAATTAACTATCTGACAAGACAGCTGACTGTAGACCTGTGAAAAGCAATTATTTTGACATTGATTACTCTCTACACAGGAGCAGAGTATTGTAATTGCAGTTTGCTAGAAGCTATTGCAAGCTTCTCTGATGTGTTCCCAATTTGGCTGGAGTTAATTAATGGGTTGTGGGGGGAGGGGAGGGTGAAGCTGGCATGCAGTTTAACATACAAATTAATTGACATGAAATAAATTAATATGTTTAATTTAAATGCTATTAATTTACCAAACAGAAAGAAACAGACACAGGGCTTGGGGAGGCATGGTATTAGCATCAGCTACAGGGATGTCACCCGGTTACCATGGCAACTGCCTCATTAGGCTTCCAGGGGATGCCAGCGCATCGCATGAGGCTGAGGCGCGGTGGGCAAAGGATCCAGACATCAATCGAGAAATCAGAAATATCCACTAGAACCAAGCAGTGCTTTGAGGATGGGACTCAGAGGAAGCTGTTTTTCTGCAGGTGAACTGGACTCCAGCCTGCGGCCAAGAAAAGGCAGCATTCGAAACCCAACCTGTTGTTCTTTAGATAAGGTATTTGCCCTGGGAGAAGCAGGTGCACCATAGGATGCCAAGACTGTTTTCATTCCCCCCGAAGCCACATCACTGCTTGAGCCTCCTATTCTTTGCACATGCTGTTCCTTCTTCCTGGAACGCCTTCCTTTACATTCTTCACCTGCCTCACCTCCTGTGCCTGTTTCAAGTCTCAGCTCGGATGTCACTTTCCCCAGGCTGGCTGTCCCTCCAGGAGCCCCACAGCACCTACTGCATCCTAGCAGAGCACTGCCACTCTGCCACGTCACTGTGAACTCCCTCCCCTCCACATTGCTCCCACCTCCACCCCCGACTGTGAGCTGCCTGAGAGCAGGGCTGAGCCACTTCTCTCTCCAACTGCAGCTCTTGGACCAGTGGCACTGCCATCTCCAGGAGGCTTGTTAGACATGCAGAGTCTCAGGCTCCGCCTCAGACCTGTTGAATCAGAATCTGCACTTTAACAAGACCCCAGGACATTTGTACGCGCAGTAAAAGTTACGAACGCTGCAAACCACCATGGCTTCCCCAGAGTGTGGCAAATGGCAGGCATTCAACAAATGTTTTAAAATCAAGCCTTCCCTTTGGATCTAAACTTTGCCGCTACCTCAGGTAGCAGAGATGAAGCCAAAGGAAGCAGCAGCTGGACCATCAGTTATACACGCTGTGCAACAGGCTCGCGCGGTGCCGAGATGGGATCTGGAGCCCACGCTGTTGCGGTTTAAATCCCTGCTCCGACACTCTAAGGCCTCAGGCAAGTTACTTAAGTACTTTGTGCTTCAATTTATCCTCTGTAAAATGGGGACAATAGTTCATCCACTCAACAAGTATTTACTTGAACATCTACTATGCGCCACTCACTGTTCTAAACATTTGGGAATCAACAGGGACCAAAAAGATAAAAATCTCTACCCTCTTGTCGTGAGGATTTAAATGAAATGATGGATATAAAGAACTTAGCCCGTGGGGCTGGCCCCGTGGCCGAGTGGTTAAGTTCGCGCGCTCCGCTGCAGGCGGCCCAGTGTTTCGTTGGTTCGAATCCTGGGGGCGGACATGGCACTGCTCATCAGACCACACTGAGGCAGCGTCCCACATGCTACAACTAGAAGGACCCACAACGAAGAATATACAACTATGTACTTGGGGGCTTTGGGGAGGAAAAGGAAAAAAAAAAAAAAAGAACTTAGCCCGTGACACAGAGAAGGTTCAAAACATTATCATTCTTATTCTCTAAAGCTCTTTAAATATCCTTTTTCTTCACACAAACACACTTGCTTGGCTTCCCCACATCATTTTACAGTCATTATTGTGGTCTGTGTTGCTGGCGTGAGCTGAAGGGGAACTCAGCCGAGGGCAGAGAGTGAGAACGGAGGTCACTCCTCTCTCATACTCTTAGCATCCAGTTGAAGAGTGCATAGCTGGAGGGTGACTTTCTTTTTTCTTTTTTTGAGAAACAAGTAACCTTAATGCAGATGGCTCACTCGAGAGGGAAGATGGAGCCAAATTTTAGAAGAGTCTAGAGCCGTCCAATATGTAGCCATTTAGCTATATGGGCTATTTAAATTTAATATGATTAAAATTAAATTAAAAATTCAGTTCTTCAGTCACAATAGCCACATTTCAAGTGCTCAATAGCCACATGTGGTCAGCGGCTACCACATTGGACAGTGCGAATATAGGACATTTCCATCACTGCAGAAAGTTTCATTGGATAGAGCTGATCTACAGCTGTGTTTCTCCAACTTTGATGTGGTTGTGAAATTCCTGAGATCCTGTTAAAACGCAGATTCTGATTGAGTAGTGTTGCAGTGGAGCCCAGATTTCTGCATTTCTGTTCCCAGGTGACGTTGACGCTGCTGATCTACCAACCACACTTGAGTAGAGAGGATCAATTGTCATAACGAAGACACAGAGACAGAGAGGTAAGGAATGTCCAGATCTTATTTAGACAGACCGGAGTAGAGCTCCCTTATAAACTGCAGTTTATTCAGCACTTGTCTCCTGATCTTTGGTTGAGAAGTGGCAGAAGCCAGGGCCTTCAGAGGAGCTGTAAGAATCTAGTGAAGAATCTGGTTGAATGTCATACATGATATTCAAATTCTTGACCACCCCCATTTCTCCAAATTCAGATGAAGAAATATCTTCCTCCATGGGCCAACTCATGAGTGGCCTGTGCTGCTCAAATCCTCAAAGGAACTAAGGAAAACTTTAGTGGAAGGACAGGGAAGTTATTCCAAATGATGTTAACCCTAAGACAAAGAAGGCATACTTTAATCTGACCTAATTTTCTTTTAATATATCACCAAAAAAAATCTCGTTTGGGATATTTTCTAAGGCTGTTCCTTTCCTCTTTGGATCCTTGGCCTTCAGTCCCAGGAAGACACTATAATCATCAGGAGACATTATTAAAAATACTCATGCCTCTAATATATAAAGAACTCACACAACTCAACAACAAGAAATCAAACAACCCGATCAAAAAATGGGCAGGGAATATGAACAGGCATTTCTCCAAAGAAGATATATGGATGGTCAATAGGCACATGAAAAGATGCTCATCATCACTGATCATCAGGGAAATGCAAATCAAAACTACACTAAGATATCACCTTATACCCATTAGTATGACTAAAATAACCAAAACAAAAAATAACAAATGTTGGAGAGATTGTGGAGAAAAAGAAATCCTCATACATTGCTGGCGGAAGTGCAAACTGGTGAAGCCACCATGGAAAACAGCATGGAGATTTCTTGAAAAATTAAAAATAGAAGTACCATATTGACCCAGCCATCCCACTACTGGGTATCTACGCAAAGAACTTGAAATCAGCAATTCAAAGAGACCCATGTACCTCTTTGTTCATTGTAGCATTATTCACAATAGCGAAGATGTGGAAGCAACCTAAGTGCCCACTGACTGATGAATGGATAAAGAGATATAGTGTATCTATCTATCTATCTATCTATCTATCTATCTATATAGATAGATAGATAGATAGATATAATGGAATACTACCCAGCCATAAAAAAGGATAAAATCGTCCCATTCACAACAAGATGGATGGACCTTGAGGGTATTATGTTAAACGAAATAAGCCAGATAGTGAAAGACAATCTCTGTCTGACTCCACTCATAGGTGGAAGTTAAACAAATACGTGGACAAAGAGAACAGATTAGTGGTCACCAGGGGAAAGCGGGGATGGGAGGTGGGCATAAAGGGTGAAGTGGTGTAACCACAATATGAGTGACAAATAATAATGTACAACTGAAATTTCACAAGGTTGTAAACTATCATAACCTCAATAAAAAAAAATACTCATCGCCACTCCCAGTGATTGGTTTAATTGGTGGGGGCCGAGCCCACGCATCCGTGTTTTCTCAAGCACTCCCCAGGGTATTCCAATGTGCAGCCAGGGTTGGGATCCCCGACTTTGAGTAGCTAGCTTCTTTGTACAAATGTGCCGCTCTCTCCCCTGGGTTTATCCCACCCCTTGACTCCATGCTCTGCTGCCCTCTATGCTGACAGCCTGGGGTCTAACTTGCTTTGAGCTCCGCACCTGCTCCAGAACAGCCCTGCAGTATCCACCTTCCCGTTCTGTGAACCCTGATTTCTGATGAAGGTCACCCTCCTTCTGTCCCTGCCCCGTCCCAGGGGACCATTGTCACAGGGAGAGGGACTGAACATATCCCTTGATTTTTCTAAATTAATGAAACAGACCTGATACCAACTAGACTATTTTTAAAAGAAATAAATCATCGCTGTGTTGACCCCTGCCAAGGGATTGGTTACTTCATTTTTCTGTTTCCTCTTAGTCCTTACGCATGAATACGTGTGATATGTACTTTTGATATTTAGAAAGAGTTTTATATTAGCAACATTTCCCATGATGCTGCATGGTTTTCGTGGCCATCCCTTTAAATGCCTGCGTAAACTTTCATTGAGATGATTCATCCTAGTTTCCTTGCACGTTGTTGGGCACTTGGGTTGCCCCCAATTTGTCGCTGTTGATAAACAAGGCCACAATGCAAGTCTTTCCTCATCGAGCTTTTTCTGGGTCACAAGCTTTAAATTTCTCTCTTGTCAGTACACGTGCATTTCCTGCTTCGGCCATGCCACACTTTCTCTTTTTCACCTGATCCACGTCTCTAAAGAGACGAGCCAAAGAAGAATTTCCCTTCGTGTTTTTCAGTGGGGTGCTCTAGGTATTTGGGTGGGACGATGCTTTACTGTGTGGGCTTTCTCTACACTCTGTAGGAAGTTTGACATCCCTGCCCTATCCATTACATGCCAATCACGTCCCTCGGTTATTATGACAACACAAAGCCCCCTTTGGTCTGAGAAGTCAAGATTTGGTGACCTCAGCACACTGCCCACTGGTGTCTATCTTGATTTCTCAGACTCTGATCAGAGACCCTGAGAGGAAAATCTTGACAGGAGACGTTTCAAGAGTCAGCCCTTCCTATAGGATCAGCTCCTATCCCCACGCAAGAAGGAGACCTCAGCCTCACTCATCACCTCTCTACCCAGGATCTTCGTTTGACTTCCGGCCACTTGATTTTGCCCCCTATTGCTTATTGAGAAGACGATTTTCTTTTTATCTTTCTTTAATTTTTCCTCCACTTAACATCTCCTCCTGCATCCTTTCTTATGAAATCCACATGCAGGTCACTTTCTAGCCAGTATCCACCCAAGAGACGTGGCACGGCCCGTGGGCTAAGACCACAAACTCAGAACAAAATCACTCAGGTTTGAGTCCTGCCTGGGCTTTTTTAGCTGTGCCCCGCCCCCATGGGCAAGGAGGGTATTTAAGACCTAGAGAGGCACATTTCCTTGTCTGTAAGATGGAATGATGATATGAATAAAACCTCCTGGGGCCAGCCCCATGGCCAAGTGGTTAAGTTCGCACACTCTGCTTTGGCAGCCCAGGGTTCACTGGTCCGGATCCTGGGTGTGGATCTACACACTGCTCATCAAGCCGTGTTGTGGTGGCATCCCACACAGAAGAACTAGAATGACTTACAACTATGTACTGGGGCTTTGGGGAGGAAAAAGAAAAGAGGAAGATTAGCAATAGATGTTAGCTCAGGGCCAATCTTCCTCACCAAAAAAACCCAAAAACAAAAACAAACCTCTTTAGAGGGATTCAGTTAAAGAAGATGCTCAAAAGTTACCAAGATACTTCATGGTGGAATTAGGATTTAAACCCAAGCCAATTACAAGCCAAAAAAATCGGTATCTTTCCACCAAACTAGCCCACCTCTCTTTTAAGAAAATCTGGAAATCTTTATCATGTTATACTGTCATTAACCATTTAAGCCTTTTGGAAGAAGAAAGTACAAAACAGTCTCGGGAGGCGTAAAGAGAACGTGAACATTGTTCATGTTATCAATAAGGACCACTCAAGGCCTCGGGTCTTCAGATACAAACACAATAATATAGAAATGCTACACTGCGTGACATCTAAAACCCACAGTTTGTTTGTTTCTTGCTTTAAATAAAAGCAAGAATGCTATAAGGCACTTTGCTCCTTTTGAGACCTGTACCCTTATAGGTCAAAAGCCTCTTAATAATCAAGATTGCCATCGTTCCTCCTATCCTTGCAATTCTCTTATAATTGCAGCCCTCGGGCTAACATTTATACAAAGCTTACAGTGGATTCGCAAAGGTGAAGTTATCGAAAAAGATTTTAAACCGCTCAGATTAGCTATAAACACCATGACTGGATTTAATGAACTGGAGAAAAAGAAAAGTCAATTTTCAGCATATATAAAGAACAGGCTAGAAAGAGCGTGCGTTTACACAACACACATCCAACACACACCCGCCCTCCCCCCCATCCAAGGTTCCTGGTCCTCACCTGTCCCCACCATCGCTCAACAAGATATGAAATCAATTGTCGTTCTTTATCCATCTACCAGGCGAGGCGTGGGAAGTCTGGCTGACATCGATGCTTGTTCAACACAGAACGGACAGACGCATCACACCTGAGGGGGCTCTACCGAAAAAACACTGTGTTTATTCATGTTCCATTTCCTCTTGGAGAATAGTGACCCCAGAGAAAACCATTTCTAGTTCACATCTTATAACTGCAAACATTTTCTGAATTTCTATTTGGAATGCAGCCCTCAGAATGAATGGGCTTTCCCCAGGGGATGTGAAGAGTCTGTCCCCTCCAATGCTTGAGACGTGATAAGATGCTGACCACCAGGACTGCTTTCTGGGGTCCTTCAACATGATACTGCATCTAAAAGTTTCCTTCCAGAATTTTAAACTCGTGTTCGGGCATTGACCCCAGTATACAAGGTGGTTGACTTTCTGGTCTTGTGATGTTTAAGGAGGAATTCTCAAGCTTTGGTCAGTATCAGATCATCTGGGGAACTCGGTAAAAATCCAGAGACCCAGGCTTTCTCCTGCCTCAGCGAGCCTGGCATCTGTGTTCTTCATTAGCTGTCAACGTGATTTTGATACGTACCAAAGTTTGAGAACTACGAGTTTACGTCATTGAACTACCCAGCTCCTCAAGCTTTTACGTGCATACAAATCACCTGGGAATTGTGCACACAGATTCTGATCCAGTAGGTCTGTGATAGCTTCCAGAGTCTGCATTTCTAATTCCTCCCAGGTAATGCTCATGCTGCCGATCCTTGGTCCGTGGAGTAACAAGGCTCTAGGACAGTGGTTCTCAACTGGGAACGATCTGTCCCAGCAGGGGAGATTTAGCAATGTTTGGAGACATTTGGGGTTGTCAGAAATGGAGGGGAGGGATGGCATCTAGTGGACAGAGGCTAGGGACGCTGCTCAACATCCTACAGTGCACAGGACATGCCCTCCCCCACCCTGCCTAACCAAGAATTTTCCTGCCCAAAACGTGAACAGAGTCAACATTAGGCAAACCTTCTCTAGGACAAACACACACACACAAAGAAAAAAGATGGTGAGAGACCTGGCTGACAAAGGAGAGGTAACATGGTGAAGTCACCACATGGCTTAATTAGAAGGAATGGTAAAATTAACATCCCTCTCTCAGAGCTGCAGCCACAGGAGGATCCACGATTTACAGAAAATGATAAGAAACCTACCAGTTTGACCCTCAGCTTCTGGAAAGGCTCAGATGCCTAAAGGAAAGTGGCAAGTGCTGCCAATCATCGGTTCTCACAAATATCCCACTGTTTCTGGAATTCCACGTGATGGCCCACAGTTTTCACTTTCTACCAAGATATTGCAACATCATGTAGACCCACAGAGGACAAACGCCCCCAGAAAACGGATTTTGAATGGTCCCGCTGACTCAATTAATTAAAACTCAAAGCTAAGGATTGATAGGCACACCAAGGTGAATTATCTTGCCTTTCCTGGATTGTTCTAAGAAATGAACTGGACCTTCACCGTGTATGTCCAGCTTAGTATATCCGGACTCCATTGCTTAATTACACAACACAGTTTGCTGGTCACCTTGACACACTTAGTTTTATAGCAAGAATTATGCTGGATTCCTCGATGATTTTATGGAGAATTGATACTTTCTGTTCATCCTATCTGAGGGTGGAAAAGGGCTCTGCCCCACAGCTCTGGGGGTGGGGTGAAGTGAGGTGGGAGGAAGAGAGTGACTGTCTAGCCTAAGACATTTCCAGGAGCTCCTGCCCAAGCTGGTGAGATCTCATGACAGCAAGGGAAGGGTTGACCTAGAAAACTCTGGAAAACTCCTGCTAGTCAAGAGTAAGGCAACCTGGCTCCCCGTGGTCAATAAGAGTGGAGACTGTGCTCACCTGCTCAGCTGTCCATTCAGGTGAAGAACTCTGAAGGAGAGTTCTTGACAACCATGTGGTGGATATATCCACTGTTGGCATCACCCATCGGCTGGTGGAGGCCCTGCTGGACGAAGCTGGGGTGGTCACGGTGAAGGAAAGGGAACCTGGCTGAGGTGTGTCTACAGAAACTCGGGGTAAGATAAGTAAGATAATCTTACTCAGGGGTAAGATTAACGAAGAGGGGATGGTCAGGAAAAGAGTGATCACACATATCCCAACCCACCCCAAATGTGCTGTGCTCAGCCTGCATGACCCGGTTCAAAGGTCCCTGCCTCCAAGAACACCCTGCGTCCTCTCCCAAGAAGAATGGCGGTTTCCCTGTTTGTGTTCCCAACAGGTCTTGGTACACAGCTTGATGGTAGAGCTTATCACAGGTATTGCAATTGAGTGTGTGTGCGTGTGTGTGTGTGAGCGAGCGAGCGAGCAAGAGAGAGAGAGAGAGAACAGACTATGGGTTCTGGGTGGGAAAGGCCTGTGCCTTTATTCACCTTTGAACCTACCCCAGCACCCATCTCAATAGCAAATGTTCAGTAAACATTTGGGGATGATGGACGTATCAGAGACGGGAAAAGAGGAGGGAACACAGTCATGGGCTCCATGAAACACTGCAGAATCAGTCAGACCCGAAAGCCCAGTGACCCCGTGGGGAGGCCATCTTCTTGGCTAAGCCCAGCAACTATTCCTTCCTTCCTCTGATAAACGCACCCTTCTCCTTAACTTTCCTCTTGAGGAACACCCAGCTCTCAGTCGATCTGGCCCAGGAGAGACTGCCTCTGCCCTCTCTGGATCTCAGAAATGGGCATGTGACCCAAGCCCGGCCAATCAGGGTATTCCATTCCCCTGGGCTCCGTGATGTTCAGACACGGATCCATCAGCCAGGTCAGATCAGCGAGCCTCAAATCTGGGTTTTGTTGGAGGCCGTCTTTCTGCTGGGCTTGCTGTCTCTGAGGATGTCACTATGTAGGGTCTTCACTACGGAGAATGTGTGTGAAGGTGAAGCCAGCATGGAGCAGGGCAGAGCTGAGAGCCGAAGGGAAACCAGGTCCTGAAGACATTGTCGAGCCTCTGAAACCTGCTCAGTCTCGCCAGAGACTTCTACTTACATGACCCAATAACTTTCCTTTTTCTGCTTAAACCAGAAAGCAGAGTTCTGCTTACAATTAATAGATCCCTAAGTAATCACTCCAACTCCCCGGGTGCTTGTAGAGGACCCCAAAACAATGCAAGCTGTAGTCCTCCTTCTCTTGCCAGCAGCCACAGGCCAGCCAGGCGAACCCTTGAGCTACATCCAAATCAGCCAAGGTATGGTACAGCCACGGCACGCACCCCACCAAGCCCTCGAGCTGTCATTTAAGGGTTTGGGAGCAACTGGTGTTAGCTGGCACACCGGACCACCGAGTGCAATGGGCTTGACACGTTTTCTCCACTTGGCCGTGTGGCCCACCTATCACATAGGCAGCGGGTTCTGATAAGGGAAGGTCAGAACTGTCGATTCTAACTAACGGTGCACTGGGGTCTTCTTTTACTGATATACGTTGCTCTTTTGACCAAAGCAGACACCTGGAGGCATGGCATCTAATATTTTTAAAACAGCAGGCAGCCACTGTCAGGGGAGGTGGTTCCAATCACACCGACACACTGGGAATGTGGTCACTAACAAACTATTTCGAGGGGGCGGGGTGGTAATTTTCAAGCATCTAAAATAGGCTTAAAACTACGTTAAATAAATCAAGTCATTTCTAAACACTAAGTTTGCAAGTAAGAATTAAGTTTCTCTTGGCCTTCTGCTGGCCAGTACTAATTAATTCTACGTATGAGAAAGAGGTTTTGAAAGTTAAAATGCCGCATATGCACAAATTATCACAACTATCACAATAGACCTGTTGTTATTAGCTCTGCAGTGTCTCTCAGAAAGGCTAAGATCAAGTTTACATTAGGAGTTAAGAAGCTCTCTCTCTCTCTCTCTCTTTATTTTGCTCGTCAGTAAATTTTGCCTAGAAGCAAATATCATCATATCATGACATCATTCATCCACTGTGTGTTGGGCCATAAGCTCTCAAAACAAACCTTGCACTGCAGACAGGCACCACAAAAACCAGGCGTAAAGGTCAGTAGTACAGCCAGCTCAGGCACATTAAAACGTTTTTGTTTTATTCTGAATCCATTTGTCAGAGGAAATCTACCCAGTTATACCAATCAGAATGCCTCTGCTCACCTCTATTGTAGATTAAGCATCTTACAGGCTCACTGTAAAGACATCTGTCTTGGAATGAGAGGTTGTGTGTGTGTGTGTACACGTGTGTTGAGGAATGGAGCCAGAGAAGAGAGAGACTTGCTGCCCCAACCTCCTCCGCAGGTGGAATTTTGTTCCTACAAGAATAACCTGGGTAAATTCTTCAAAATTGGGCTTATCTGGTCAAATGAGCCCTCTCATTAATCCTTGGGGAAAGTCTTTCTATATGGCACTCATCCCCATGACGAAATGAGACCCCTTCCAATTATGTACATAATCTAAACACAGCCTCTTTTGCTGTTTAAAAAAATCTTGCAAATCTAAATGTCAATATAGGCTTCAAGGAAGCTCATTTAGTTTTGTTTGGAGAATTTTTATTGGTGCTTGTTTTTGAGGAGTTTTTGCTAATCATTCAAAATCAACTGACAGGTAAGAAAATACGTATGATCTATGAGAAATAAGTCAGAGAAAGACAAATACTGTATGATTTCACTCATATGTGGCAGATAACTAACAAACACAGATGTGGAGGACAGATTGGTGGTCACCAAAGGGGCTGGGACTGGGGCAGGGCACAAGGGGTAACAGGGCATGTATGTATAGCGACAGATGGAAACTAGCTTTTGGTAGTGAACATGACATAGTCTATACAGAAGTCAAAATATAAGGATACACAGCTGAAATTTACACAACGTTATAAACCAATGTGGCCTCAAGAAAATAATAATAAAATAAAAATTAAAAAAAGAAAATATATACCATCTAAATGACTGAGGGAAGAAGAGATGGAAACGTTTATTAGGAAAATGTGTATCAGAAAGTGTGGCAACTCGGCCCAGGTTTGATAAAGGGAGGAACAAAGATGGTCGGAAGGAAAGGAGGGAAGGGAGACAAGACAGGTAAGTTTCCTAAGGGATTTTTCGTTTGTTGTTGTTGTTGTTTTGTTTGTTTGTTTTGCAAAAAGAACACCTTCTTCCTCTATATTCTCCTTTTTCCTTGCCTTGATTATAACCTTCCTTTCTACTTTGCAGAGTTATGTGCATGAAATTAACCATAATTGAGTGGCTTGCCTATTTGGACAAACAGTTCCTGGACAGCTGTGACCTAAGCAGCCGTGTTCCTCCAGGGAGTGCCATCCAGCTTCAGTCTCCACCCCAGACAGATTCCGGTAAATTTCCACTCGGCAGTTTCTCATCATTGGAATTATTCATTTATTCCTTCAAGCAGACAGATCGTGCCTACTGAGTGCCAGGCACTGTACTTGACCCCAGACAGTGCCTGGAAAATACCGGTTGTTACAGAAAGAGGCAGCTATAGGGCAGTGTCCGTCTTGCCTCCTCAAGATGTCCCTGGACAATGGGTCAGTTGAGTGGATTGGCCAGAGAACAAATAAAAACATGGAGGCTCTGGAGGTCTGTCCAACTCTGCCTGTGAGTGGCTTCGCTCCTGTTTTATTCTACGTGAATTCATGCATTCCACGTTATTTATGGGGCACCTACTATGTACCAAGTATCTTTCTCAGCAGTGGGGATAAAACAGTGAGCAAAACCAAAACCAACCAAAAAAACCCTGCCCTCATGGAGCTGACATTCTAGAAGGAGAGACAGAAAAATAAGTATAAAGCAACTATATGCTAGCCAGTGATAAATGCTAACTTAACTTCTCTGTGCCTCAGTTTCCTCATCTATCAAATGCGGGTAATAACGTAATCACAGGGACGTTGCAAGGATCAATGAGTTAATTCACAATAAAGCATTCTGACCAGTGACTGGGGCATGCGTGCTCAACAAACGTCAGCCATGATGACTGTGATCACTATCGCGGCTGCCACCCAGCATTCAGGTGTCCACAGCTTAGCAACAACATGTGGCTCCCGTGGAGTGTTGGCGAGGGTGCTTGGCACCCATGTACCCAGGCATGACAGCTCTGGGTGAAGATAAATCACACTTTGTTTAGGCTGGGCAAGTGGAAACAGAATACCGACAGAGTCTTCTCCCGTGCTGGAAAGATTCCACATGGCATGCACGACGCTTTTGCAAATTAGTGGGGGGAAAGATGACGACATAATGGAGGATTTTAGTCAAGAGGACAAGAGCTGCATTTAACCCAATAGGGAGCCTTATGAAGCAAGGCGAGGAATCAGGGCATCATAGAACGCACTCTGTGGTCAGACAGGCCTGGACTAAACCCCAGTTTACAGTTTATTTGGTAGAGTGACCTGGGCAAGTCATCATTCCCCTTGAGCCTGTAAAACCAAGCTCAAAAGATACACAGTCCATGGTGAAGAACAAATACACGTGTCCGGAATAGAGGATGCGCTCAACAAATGTTGAGCCTCTCCTAAGAAGGAGAAATGGTCAGTTTCTAGATTGGAATTGCAAATGGTGTACAAGCCACTTTCTGAATCCAGGCCTGAATCAGAGAGTAAATGTTTATAGACAGATTTGCGGCTATTAAGCCTTTTATAGAGAAATAAGAATGAAATTAAGGAGTAAAGACATAAAATCAGGTGTAAGTTGGGAAAGATGGCATTTGCAATGGAAAACAGGGTGAAAAGGACCCAAAGCCTTTGCCTCCAGTTGGCCAAACATCCTGGAGAGAAAGTAGAAGGCACGTGATCTATTTCTTCAAACATACTACCTACCACTGAGAACTAAAAGGAAAGATACATGTGCTACTCGCCTTCTCCAGACTGACAGGAAATAGAGCAGAATTGCTGCCAAGGCATCTGAAAAAGACATTTTTTAAAGAAAATATAAGAGGAGACAAGCCTGATCAAGATAAGCTTGTTCCAAAACTCTGCCAAAGCGCTAAAGGCATTTTTATTCATGTTTGCTGCCTCAGAATTAACCCGGAAAATAAAATCCCAAACGCACACACAAAAATTACTGCACTTATTTTCTAATGCAGTAGGAACAGCATAAGGACAAAGCCCAGTTTCTCTGCTCTCTTTCTGGATCTTCACAGAAATTGGAGGCTTTTGTGAGTTTTGTAAAATATGCATGCTCAGCAACGTACCAGCTCTGATTGGCTTATGGGGAAGAAAGGCCATTAACTAAGGACAAAAGTCTAGGGAAAGCAAAACCACAATAAAATCTGTGTGGATGGAAGCCTGCAAAGGAAATTAGGAAAATGCGTCCTGAGGGAGCTTCTCTGAGATGTTCTAATAACTCATGGTACGTCCGCAGTGGGTCATGTACGGCTTCATAAATGTGCCCCAAACATTGACCCTTTGGGAGTCGGGAAGCCCAAGGGTCATGTGCTCGTGTGAGCGACTATTAGATCGTGCACAGAGAGGGAGATTTTCTTGCATTTTTCCCCAGCACAACATGGAATGTGTGCAAAGTATTTAATAAATACAGCAACAGTTAATCTAGGAGCCCCAAATTGTCCTTTTTATTTAACACCAGGCTTTGGCAACACTTCATGCATTGGGAGAGAAGAGAAATGAACACCCCACCCCGAGATGTGTAGAACTGAGATATGCTCTAATTAGCTTGCCTGGAAACACAGCTAGCCTAGCAACGAGGCTTAGAACGATCACGCTCTTAAAGAGACACGAACATTTCAGGTTTGAGTGCGTGTGGCCCTTCCGTTCCAAGCCTCTAAGGTTCCGGGTCTCTGGTTACACGGAGGTGACTTCTAGAGGCCCTCAGTCCCAGGGTGGTGGGAAGATCACAAGTGCTGGAATCAGATAACCTGGTCTTGACTTCCCATAGCATCACGTACCGGCTGCTCGAGCCTGGATAAGTATTTCAACTCTATGCCCAATCTCCCTCCTCCAGGATTACATAAAATCATACATGTAACGCACTTGGCCTATCAAAATAATTTAGGACAATAGGAAATTGCTAAAGGGTTTTGCCAGCAATCCCTAGGCCCGCTGAGGGAATGGGGTCTTCTTTCCAAGTAGCTGGACAAAGCCCTTCCCAATAGACAGGCCCCTCGTGGCGGTGTTCCTGTCTTCTTTGGCTCCCCCTTTAAGACAAAGGAAGACCAAGGAGAGAGAAAAGTCTAGCAACTTAAAAATGCATTTTTCTCTATTGGCACACACACAATCTTGGCCAGCAGTAGGAAAATATAATTATCATAATACGTTTTCTTGAAGGTTGGTTTTTATATCTTCGACTGTGTTAAAATGTGAATTTTGTCCAAATTAAGAAATAACTTAAGTGTAAAAAAGGGAAAGAGATTATAGTAAAATCAACATTAGCAAGAGAGAAATTGCGAGACTACTGGCAATAAAATCTTTCCCAAGCCCAGGAAAGAGATCTCATCGTAAAATTATAATAAATTACTGTAGTTTTATCACTTGGTAAATTACTTGAATATTGGTATCACTGAGGCTGCTTTTCCCTTCAACCTGAGAGCGCATTTCGGCCGTGGCTCCAGCACCGATCAGATTCGGGGAGCAGCGTCCTGACAACATCATCTCGTTAACTTGTACGGAGCTCATCATTTTAAACAGGGCTCCACTTTCTCGCCCTCTCAGACTTTTTTCCAAGACATCATTTTTATTTAGCCGCTGCACCCTGGTGCTTCGAACAAGGCTATTTATGAACATTGATATTTGAATTTCACATCATGTTCATATGTTACACAATATTATGCTTCTTTTGATCCATCCTTAGCTTGGAGGCTGAGAGAACAGGCAGTGGCCCAGAGCTTGCTGACTCTCGCTCCAAGTGTTCTGAAACGGGCCCTGCTCTGGTCCTGGCAGAAGCATCGAGAGTTAAGGGTCCCTCTTAACCCTGGGTCCCGGGATGGCTCAGTGTCCTCATACTTCCCTGACATTTTGGCAGGGGATTCTCTCTTGTCTGACTCAGCATAATGACACTTCTGGGCTCCTGCTCGAGCTCCCTAGTCTAGATGACTTCGAGACTTCTTTAAAAGACTCCGCTCCCGGCTTTCTCGGGTTGTTCAGGAAATCCCGGATTATGTTGAGCAACAGCAGCAGACGCAGTCACAACATGGCATCCAGCCTTCCTCCAGTGTAAAACGCTGTTGACTCATTGTGCGGTCATGAAAAGGACATAGGCGGTGGGCTGGCAGTGTATAGAGTTCTTGTGAGAAATAAATGGAAAAATTGCAAGAAGTAAGTATGAGGAACTTTCCAGAGTGGGGTACCCTGGAGCTATTTAATGCACGGACAACTACTCACATTCCTCCTGAGGCCCTAGGGGAGCCTTGCTAGCGCTGCCTTTGCTGGATTAAAGATACCACATTTGAACCAGAATTCCCTGGACCAATTCCAGGTTGGTGAAAGGCCCTGAAAACTCCAGAGTCATCATCATCGTGATATGGAAGCTTCTAGCAAATCTGTTGCCTGGTCAAATCAGAGTCTTGCCTCTCTGGAGAGGACTCTTTCCAGAGTGAGAAGCCCACAGCCAGTGCTGGCCCCTTGCAAAAGTTCACCGAGGGAGCGCTTCCATTTCAGCCAAGACAACACAGCAGAGGGGTCAACATCTATTCAATTACGGCGTCACAAAAATATGGTAATGACAGAGGCCTGGCACTAAGGGTTCACATCTCCTAGACTTTTTCCCCCAAAACTTTCATCTGGATTGGTGCCTTTCTACAAGTTTCAGCAAGAATTCCATGATTTTGGGAACTGATGTTCTAAGGATCATTTTCTGACAATCAGTGCTGCGTACCCAGCAGCAAAGTGCCTGCTGCTGCCAAGGAAAACCAAAACAACACCACAGGAAACCTCTGTGGGTTCTTGTTTGGGGGATTTCTTGTTTGGTTGATTTTTTTTTTTTTTTTGGTTTTTTTGTTTGTTTGTTTTCTCTGAAAGGTTTTCATTGCCGGGCTTCATCATTTTTCCGATAGAACTCAGAACGTTGACTATTGCACACAAGGCCCAGCTCCGGGTCCGATTTTGTTGCTGCACATTTGAAAAACTAGTTTACAGGGTCCTAGTTAGTTGATTTCTTTTGAAAGTGACATTTAGAGAAATCAGAACACACTTGGAGAGGGGCAGTCAGGATAAGGAGGAGTCTTAAAGCCGAGTCATTAGAGAAAATGTTGAAGGAGCTGGGATGTATGTTCCGGAAAAGTGAAGACTCGTGGAGGGGTGAGCAGATGGATGTCATCTCCATCTTTAAATATCTGAAGAGCGGTCGGTCCCAGAGAAGGGAAATTAGGAAGCAGATCACAGATCAACAGAGAGGCGCCACGGGGCACAGATGCTGATCTCCAGGAGACTCGAAGTCCTCTTTTTAGAACATATGTTGGAATTCTCCCTTGACTGCCATCATCTGATTGTAAAGGAGAAATAAGGTGAAAGGAACGAATGACAAAAATAATGTATATTTTGAAAAGTAAGTTCCCAGGCAGGACTGGCCTATGATCACTCACTCACTCCGACTTCATTTCGAGTCAAGAGATAAGCAGTTGAGTATTGTTGACATTCTTCTTCATATTTGGAATTTTGGAATAAGAATTAAATCGGTTTATCTGTACCTATATGAAGAATCACCATGACAGCTATAAGTTGCCCACTAGCTCAGGTGGCAGTTCCGGTGACTGAAACAGCATGAGGCATATGTACCTTTGATGAATATTCTCAATATGGGGAACAGCTCCGGGAAATTCCAAATAAAGCAAGGCACAGTCTCTCTTCAATTCACACGCAGCGGCATGTCTCAAAAGTTCAGTGTAAATTCAACCATATAAAAAAATTTGCCAATCACGTCCTTGTAAAGAGGTTCTTCACCTACGTGGACATCTGGCATCACATGGTTTACAAGATCTGTAGGAAATGGGAAAATTCTTCCCTGCGAATCGCAGGACAACTGGCATTTTTTCCCAGCCACCAAACGCCAGTAGCCTCGCTCAATTACTGTGAGAAGCAAGCATACCCCCAAAATGCCCCCTGGAGGGTAGAACCATCCCAAGAGAGAACTATTGATGCGCGAGACAGACGGCATTGCAACGTGGTGATGAGAATGCCTACCAGCTCTCCTACTGCTTCCTCTGCACCAGGAAACATCGACGTGCTCTGCAAATACTAGCTCCTTGAATCCTCGCAACAATCCTGTGAGGCGGGTTCTGTTATCATTAGTTATTTCAGAAATGAAATATTAAGGCTCCGAGAGGTTAAATAACTTGCCCAAGGTCACACAGCTCATGGCAACACGGGGATTCATATCCAGGCAGTCTGGCTCCACAGTCCAGGCTCATAACCTCCGCTCTATCCCACCTCCCTAGAGAAGGTCTATCATGTTACAACATCCAACCGCCAGGCTGCCCAGCTGGAACCTGGAAGTCCAAAGTCAAGGTGATGGCAGGATTGGTTCCTTCTGAGGGCTGTGAGGGAGGGATGTTCCAGGCTTCTCTCCTTGGCTTGCAGATCACTGTCTTCTTCCCATGTCTCCCCACATCGTCTTCCCTCTATGCACTTCTCTGTATCCAATTTCCCTTTTTTATAAGGACACAAGCCACCTTGGATTAGGGCCCGCCTGAACGGCCTCGTCTCAGCCTAATACATCTGCAGCATTTCCAAATAATTCTGAAGCGCTGGGAGTTAGGCCTTCAACATGTAAATTCTGGAGAGGACACAATTCAACTCAGAGCAATATCTTAATTAAACTAGGTAATATCTATGAGGCACTTAGCACATGTGGTGCACATTCTAGGTGTTCAATAAGTGGTTTTTATTACAATTGTTATTTCTATAATTAACATTCTTTTTCCTAAGAACAGTAATGGAAGATAAGGTAATAAAAATCTCAGAGGCGCTCAGATCAGCTAGATCCATGGATCCAAAGGATAAGAAAAGCAAGACATGCCTAACATTTTTTTTACTAAATATACCCATTGTTGGCCTAAATTCACCTCTCCTGACTTAGCTAGTCAGGTTCCAAGGCTAGCCCACCTCATGCCATAACTAGCCCACCAAAGTCTATAATCTGCTCTATAACATTGTGACTGAACCTGTCCTATAAAATCTAACCAACATTTGTTTTTTGCTCTCAATAACTTATTAATCCATTCCTTCATTCAAAAAATACTTTCACATCTGATCTGGGCCAGGTACTATTCTAGGCATTGGGGATACCCATGGAAACACAGAAAGAGGCTCTGCCTCCAAGAAGCTACATTCTAATGGACGAGACAGATAATAAATACCTAAGACAATAAAGAAGATGCTTTAGGATAACATGAAGAGCTATGAAGAAAATAAGACTGAAGGGAGCGAGCAGGACAAGAGAGGACTTATCTCAGATGGAGGGAGCAAGGAGGGTCCCTCATTAGACGTCAGGCCAGAACGATGCCAAGGAAGTGGCCAGGTGAAGACCTGGGGGCAGAACCCTAAGCAGAGGCAACTACCACCAAGGCCTGAGCGTGGCCTGCTGGAGGGATGGAGGAAGAGCTGGAACTGGGACCTGGTGAGCCCGGGAGAGGATGCAAGATAAAGCTGGAGGGGAGGGCAGCACCCGGCCCATGCGGGGTCTTCTAAATCTTGGGTAGGAACTTCAAATTTCTAACTGTAGCTTTCTCGTGTGTTGCAAATTCCATCTTGGAACACCAAGAGCACATGTCACGTCCTCAGAGCGATGCAGGTCTTCTTGCCCCCTGGGCCGGGGGTTCCGATGATGAAGAGGGGGGTGGAATCACAGGATGGAAGTTGGGCTGTAGCAACAGTGATTCCAGTGAGGGAGGGGGAGGGCAAGGAAGATGATGAGGAGTGAAGTCAGAAGATGGGGCAGAGAGACAAGGTGGAAGGAAAAGGGGAAGCATGGCTAAAGGCTGTAGGAACCACCAGGAGGTTTCAGCCCGCAGCAAAGAATTGGGTTCTTAAGAACAGTCATTTATATACCGATTTTTCTTCCTCTGGCCACATGATGCTTCACCTAACCTTAGGAACAGAGTTTTTCCCAAGAGGTTGTCAGGCTTTCTCTGATCTTACTCAGATAATTAGGACCTTTGACACATCTGTTTTCATTGTTATCCACCCTGAATGCACGTCTGGCAGCCTGGCATCAAAGCATACTTTTCAAAGCATCAGGAGAACACTTACCAAACACCCTCTGACAGTGATGTATGAGTCTCAGCCCTTCTCGTAAAAGGGCAGACGAAGCCTGGGATACAGCCTCAAGCTGAGATTCGGGGCAGACTGTTTGTGGAGAGGCTGCTCTTGCCTGCAAAGGGTGGCAAGACTTGGGACCCACAGCTGAGCAACCAAGAGACACCTCCCACGCTGGACGTCTCCACGCTGGACTCCTTCCTCCCGGAGAGCCTCCCCCAGCGCTTCACTCTGCTCATAAGTCAAACGCTCTTTTACATTCCGAGTTGGCAGCAGCCCTCGTTCCTAGAAAAATTAAAAGTCCACAAGATGATACCTCATTCACAGCACAACAAACAACAAAAATAAGACCCAAGTGGCTCAGCTGGGTCCTCCATCGTGGGCCACTGGGTGATGTTACACGGGGCACAGATGGTTTTTATTTGAATTGTTATGCATTTAGTTTAACACACATTGGAAAGAAATATAACTAGCACCTCAAACCCACGGTAGGATGAGTCTGAGTAAAAACTAATAATAATTTATTTATAGCTTATTTTTAAAAATTATTATTTAGATAATAATATAGATAATACTTATACGGAAACAATAACAAACCCGTTAAGGTGTTCCTTGAATGCCTGAGGCTTGTCTGCAAGAGTCTTGGGCTACATATTTGGCCCAAAACAAATGGGGGTAAGAGATGTTTCCGGTCGTGAAGGAAGCTAGTCAGCCATCGCGGTGTGGACATGTGGGGCACTGACGTCAGTAAGCACACCCGCTCCTGTGTGGCGTGCAGAGAGCTTCTCTCTCAGTCTGACTCCACAGCACTCTGCACACGCCTCTCCGGACAGACTTGTGCACTGAGGATGGTGAACTCCTCCAGGACAGGAAAGCTCCGTCCCCCAGCCCGTAGTAAACGTGCCGTAAATGCCCACTGAATGGACAGCTCTCAGGTATGGGGGTTGCTCTGTGGTGGGCTCCTGACCTTACCATGTACCGGCTGTGTGACCTTGAGCAAGTCACTTGACCTCTCTCTGTCCCAAATTTCTTCATTATAAAATGGCAATTAAAATTGAAACCTACCTCAAAGGGTTGCTATGAAAATTCAGTGAATTAACATATGTAAAGCCCTTAGAATAGCGCCTGCTGTGTCCGCTCCACCATCCTCATCAGCATGCCCATCCTCCAACCAGAAGACAGAGTGGCTTTAAAGCAATGATGTCATCAGCCATCTGGTTACATGTACATGTAGTTGTCTCTCGCCTATCCCACTCAACTTTAGGCTTCCTGAGACTGAACCCCCTCTTCAGAGCTGTATCCCCAGTGCTCTGACTTGAAACACATTAGTTGATGTGCTTAATTGGTATTTGAATGAATGATTGAACAAACGATCAAATATCCCCCTCCAGAAGTCCCTGGAAGTCCCTTCTTAATATAATGGCCTTAGCAGGTTATCACCCAGCGGGCTTGATACATCGGCCCGCCTCCTTTTCATAAAACATTTTAGCATTCTGTGAACGCAGCCCTTTTACTAGAACATTAGGCAGGGTAGGGAGCAGTGGTGTGGAAGCTAAGGGTACTAATGCATGTGAAATTGCTCACCCTCAGGGAGAATCCACAGGAAGTTATCTTTGTCCTCAGAGGCACTCAGGCATAGGAGGCTCTGGCAAGACCAACTTAAATTTCAGGTTAGCAAATGAGCATTAAACACCGGGATCGGAGTGCACGCCTCGACCTTTCCACAGGAAGGGAGGCAGGCCACAACTCCAATTACTTCTAGCAGAACTACAAGTCTAACATGCCATTTAAATTCGAATCAAAGAAATTATCAGAGGAATGACTCGTAGAGACAAACAGTATAAAGCTCTCACGCTACCCAGGAAACAAGTGAGGCCAGAAGGAAGTAACTGGACCCATGGGGATCCTCGTCCGCAGAGCTGGGATTCAAACTCCGCACGCCCGAATCTGGTCCAACACCTGTCCCTCACCTCCTGACGGCGTGATGTCACAATCATTATCAGAGGGTCTCTTGTAAGCCTGCTGATTTTTACCAGCAAGTAGAACACATGTTGTACTCGTCTGTAACTAAAAGCCAGCTCCTTGTTCTCACACGCCCATGAGCCAGTATTTGAACTCCAACTCCAACGTGATCTCCGTGCAGCTACCAGTTGGGAAACTAATGTGCTAGAACCGTGGCTTTTGTACCTGCAGAAAGGTGACTACAGACCCCATCAGATGGGGGGCACTAACTTTCCAAATTTTGGTGCCAGACATGAACCCCTTTTCCTTTTTTGCAGCGCTGCTTGATGAGTGCTGTCTGCCGCACTTTTGCCAAACATGCCTTGGGGCCCAGATGGGCGTGCATGCTTGCCTGTGAAGGGCTTTATATTTTAAATGCACCAGAGGAAGCTGTCCCTCCACAGTGAATCTGTTTATAAAAATAAAGAATCCTTTCAGACAGCCATATGGTTGCAGAATTACAATAATAAAAACAGCAGCTAACCATTTTTGGTCAGTCCTAATGGTCCGTGGTTAAGATTCAGCGCTCTCACTGCCAAGGCCCAAGTTCATGTCCCGGTCAGGGAACCACGCCACCCATCTGTCGGTTGTCATACTGTGGCAGCTGCATGTTGCTGTGATGCTGAAAGCTGTGCCACTGGTATTTCAAATGCCAGCAGGGTCACCGATGGGGGACAGGTTTCCGTGGAGCTTCCAGACTAAAACAGACTAGGAAGAAGGACCTAGCCACCCACTTCTGAAAAAATTGGCCATGAAAACCGTATGACTCGAAGCGGAACATTGTCTGATAGAGCACCGGAAGGTGAGAGGATGGCGCAAAAACACCAGGCAGGCTCTGCTCTTCCGTCCACGGGGTCACTAGGAGTCGGAACCGACTCAACAGCACTAACAACAACTTTTTGGAGCACAAACTGTATTCTAGGGATTGTGCTAAGTGACTTACAGGCATTTTCTCATTTACTCCACACAACCACCCATGAGGCAGGACTACTGCCATCTCCATTTTATAGATGAGATCACTGAGGCCTGTGGCAGACAGATGCGAAGATGGCCCCTAATCCCTGACTCCTGGTGTTCATGCCCTGTATCCCTCTCCGCTTGAGTGTGGGCAGGACCTGTGATTTGCTCTAATCAATAGAATGTGGCACAGGGGATGGGTATGTCCCTTCCATGAAATGTTACTTAAGATGATAACGCCCGTCTTGCTAGGAGACTGCCTTGATCGACCCTCTTCCTTGCCGGCTTTGATGAGGTGAGGCATCGTACAGAGAGCCCTACATCACGAGAAACTGAGAGGGACCTCCAACTGACATTTAGCAAGGGGCTGAGGCCCTGAGTCTGAGAGCCTGGAGGGATCTGAATACTGCCAACAGGTGAGCTCGAAAGCAGCTCCTTCCACAGAGGATGCGACCCTGGCTGGCGCCTTCATTGCAGCCTGTGAGAGACCCTGAGCAGAGGACCAGCCGAGCGCTCCTGGACCCCTGGCCACGGAAAGTGGGAGATGATCAGTGTCTTGTTTTAAGCCACTTAGCTGCGGCGATCTTTTATACGGCGATAGAGAACCAACACGAGCACGGATAAGTTAAGCAATTTGCCCAAGGTCCCTTATCTGCCAGGTGGCTTAACTAGGTTTGAAGAGGGAGAGTTTACCTTCTAAACCTGACCTGGGACAATCCTGGAGTTCAAACCCCTCAGCTCCCTCCCAGACCGACAGATGGATGTGTGTAGTCTTTTCTCGAAGATTTCTTCTAATGGAAATGCTGTGGCTGCCCTTGTTTGCTCATCCGGGGTCCATGACACTACAGACCAGAGAGTCCGCCCGTGGGAGCAGCGTGATTCAGCAGCCACCCCCAGAACTTTAAGTCAGAAGGTATGAATCGGAAAACCCCACCGTACTCCTTCCGACCCCTTCCTGAAGCTCAGTCCGTCGCAATTTTCTTCTCTAAGCCTCGCGTTGGTCTTTGGTGACGTTACCTGCTCATAGGTCTACCACGGATGTGGAAACTGAATGGGATTCTGTAGAGACAGAGTTTAGCCCAGTGGTGCCCCGCATTTGGATAATTGGTATCTTTAGCCAAAAGATTCAGTTAAAGTTCCATTTCTTAGAAGTCAATTTATTAACAATAGCTTGTGTTTCGAGCTGGACTTTCCTCTGGACTCCAGACTGACATACCCATATGTCTTCACCTCCCCCCTCCCCCTGCCCAATAATCTGGTCCCCCTCCAGTGCTCCCCTCCTCCGAGGACGAAAACACCTTCCATTTGCTTACACAAGTCAGCACCAGGGGGTCAACCTGGACACCTCCTTCTGGCGCATCCTCCTCCGCCAATCCACTATCAGTTCCTCTTGGTTTTCTTCTTTGATCCCTCTCAAACCTATTTTGCTGTGTCTCTACTACCATCAGCTTGGTCTTGTGCCTGGACTCATGCGAGAACTGCCAAACACTCCACATCCAGACGGCCCACTTACTAGTGTCTCCACTCTGCAAAATTATGTTGATTTTTTTTAGAGTGAAATTTTTATTCACGTATAACGTTGTGCAGAAATGTACACAAATCATAAATGTACAGGTTGATGAGCTCGAGAAGCAGACCACCACGAGCTCCCCTTGAAAACCCCCGTGAGCATCTTGTAGTCACTCACACTCTCGTTGTTGTGGTATTCCTTTATCTGAAAATACCACAATTTACTCATTTTCCTATTGCTACATATTTGAGTTGTTTCAGTTTGGGGCTAATATGCGTAGTGCTGGTATTTACATTGTAGTTTTTTGTTACAATGTAAATGTTCTGGTATTTACATGCATGCACAGTAGCACACATATGTATACATTTCTGATGGGTGTGTCTACACATATGAATGGAATTGCTGGGTCTAATGTGGGAATATGTTCAATATTTGTAGACACTGCCAGTTTTCCATACTGTTGTACCAATTTACACTCCTACCATCAATGGACGATAGTTCTGGTTAATCCACATTCTTTTTAACATTACATAGCATCTGTCATTTTCAATTTAGCCATTCTGGTGGGGGTACTGTTGCATATTATTGTGCTTTTAATTTTGCATTTCCCTGATTCCTAATGAGGTTGAACATTTTTCATATGATTTTGGCTATTTACATATCTTCTTTTGTGAGGTGAATGTTAAAATCCTTTGTTCATCTTTCCACAAAGTTCCCTGCCTTTTAATTATTGATTTGTAAGGGTCTTTATATGTTATGGGAAGGAGTCCCTTGGAAAATACGTGCATTGCAAATATCTTCTTTCATTCCATGGACTGTCTTTTCACTCCCTTCATAGCATCAGTTGAAGAACAGAAGCTTTTAATTTTAATGTAGCCAATTTACAAATTCTTTTTGCCTTTATGGTTAGAGCTTTTTGTGTCCTACTTAGAATGATTTTGCCCACCCCAAGATCATGAAGCTGCTCTCCTGCATTTTCTCCTAAGAGAGCTTTGTTTTTGTTTTCTTTTGTTTTTGCTTGCTTTGCCTTTCACAGGTCAGGTCTACAATCCACCTGTCATCTTTTATCACATGAATATCCAACTGACACAGCACCATTTCTTTAAGAAAAATCATTTCAACCCCAACTGCAGCGTCGCCTTATAAATCAGGTGACTAAACACGTATGGGTCTATTTCTGGGTCCTCTATTTGATTCCATTGATCTTTTTTGCCCATCCAGGTGTCAATACTACACTGTCTTAATTACTATGGTTTTTAATAATCCTTAGTACCTAGAAGTATGAGTCTTTCCCCTGTTTTTACTTCTTCTAGATTGACTTACTAATCTTAGCCCTTTGCATTTCCACATAGATTTTAGAATCTTCTTGTCAATTTCTATCCCCCAAAAGGTGGAAGTTTTGATTGGGATTTCATTGAATCTATAGATTAATTTAGGGAAAGTAGACATTTTTATCATATTGCATTTTCTGAGCCACAAACATGATGTGTCCATCCATTTATTTGTCTTTTTTAATTTCCTTCATTAATGTTGCGCATTTTCAGAAGAACTTGTTAGATCTATTCCTAAGTATTGCATTTTTTCATGTTATTGTAAATGTATCTTTATTAAAACTTTACTTCCTGTTGTATTGCTGCTAGCAATATAAATATAAATATAAATATAAAAAATAAATATAGAGCAACTCATTTTTGTATATTTCCCTTATATCCAGTAACCTTGCAAAGTTCATGTATTAGTTTTAATAATCTGTGTGTGGATTCTTTTGGATTTTCTACATACACAATCATTTTCACCTGCAAACAGTAACAGGGCTTTTTTTTCTCAATCATCATAATTTTTGTTTCTTTTTCTACCCATGTGACACTATCTAGGACTTCCAGGAAGTAGGAATAAGGGGAATCTTGTTTCATTCCTAGTCTCAAGGGGAAAAGCTTTCAATATTTCATGATGAAGAATGATATTTGCTGTAGGCTTCTTGCAGATCTTTACCGAGTTAACGGAAGTGCGCTTCTATTCCTCGTGAGCATGTTCTCTTTAAAGAGGAAATGTGATCGTGTTGCTCCCTCCTAAGAGGTTTCACTGTGCCCATGACTCTCTAGAGCCTCCCCGCAGCAACTCTGTGCTCCTTGCTCTCTACTCTCCAACGTCAATCACTCTCAGTTTCTCGAGCTTGTCACATTCCCATCACCAGGGCTCCTTAGGAGGCGCTTCCCCCCCTGCCTTTGAAGGACCTCACAGCACCCTCTTTACACGCTCTTCTCCTTGTTAAATTTTATGCATCCTTCCACCCTCTGCTGGAGAGTCGTCTCCTCAGGGAATCCTTCCCTGGCCACTGCGACCCAGACGGGATTAGCCTATTTAGGGATAAGTTCTCATAGAACTCTCTGCCTTCCCTTCACAGCTCGCATCTCCACTGGACTCAGTACACTGCAACCTTCCTGGGAGCAGAGACTATTTTGTCCCCCATCATAATCCAGGGTCCAGCTCGGTGCCCAGCTCCACGTGAGTTCGCGCTCAATAGATATTTATTGAATGAAAACATGAATGACAGAATAAATGAACCCACTCAGACAACTTATTTTAATCTCCCTTGGTCTCAGTTCCCACAACTGTAAAATGACGAGCTTCATGTCGTTTCCCTTTGACATTTTATGATTCTAATTGGAGAAAAGAATTGTTGCAAAAGATATGAATCAACTTTTGATAAATGTGAATAATTCTTGTCTACTTTTTTTGACTTCATTGACTTTGCTGAATTTGGAAACATAAAAGGCAGTCGGTGTGCTTTTGTGATTGTGACCGTTCACACTCTGAGCTCATCTTAGCCTCACTGGAGGCAGACGGTGGACTCTGCCCACAGGGGAGCCTGCCGCCAGAAAGTGGAATACCCTGGATGGGAGCGTCACAGAACGCTTAGGGCCCGTATTCTGGAACCAAATTAAAGTTAGCTCCCTGTCATGGAGTTTCCCTGGCTACTTCAGAGACCAAGTCCTTTATGATGTCGTCCAGGAAGTGCTCCCTTCAACGTAGGAAGGAAATCCTTTTATGCATAAAAATTCAGACTTAACTCTAGATAAATTAGAAGATGATGGCTTACATCACGAAAAGATTCATTTGTAAAGCAAATGGCTCTCAGTTTTAAATTCTCCCAGTGATTTTGTTAAAGAAATTGACACAAAACTATGATTCCGCTAGGAAGAAGAAAAAAAGTTATTTGTACACATCCGTTCGATTTCTCCATAACATGAAGAGGGGTACCTCCACATGAGGAATGGAAATGGTCTCCAGGGGCCCCAGGCCCTCTCCTTGACCACACGGTTACTCTCTATTACTTTACTCTGTTTTATTGTTCTTGTCACCTAACTACTTTCTGAAATTACCATGTTTACTATTTGGTCTTTTGTTTTTCATTTGCCTAAACCAACAAAAGTGAAAACTCCACAAGGACCAGGACCTTTCCTGTTCTGTTCACCACTCTGTCCCAGGACCTAACACTGTGCTTGGATGACAATAGGCACTTGAAATATATTCATTCAAAGAACGACCACACCAACTATCCATCAACTTACCTGTAGAAACAGAAAAGATAATGCCAGGTTAGAGATAATTGCATAAAGCGGAAATGTTTTTTAGGTAATAATTCATTTTTCTAAAATAAACATTGAATAAGTTAATGTCTACTAAAGCCTTTTTTAAGTGAAGCTCTTTCCCTTCCTCTCTTTATGAAATCTGGTAATCTGGTAAATGCCTTTAACTGACTGTGTGTATCAATCAGCTGAGGATATGATTTGCTGCAGTAACAAACAACCCCAACATCACAGGGACTTACAACCATAAGGATTTCCTTCTCATTTATGCCCCATATCCCCTCGCCCCAGGTCAACTGCAGCTCCACCCCACGTTGTCTTCACTCTGAGACCAAGGCTGACGGAGCAGCCAGTATCTGGGACACTGCCATCCATGGCAGAGGGAAAAGAGAACATGCATTGGCCCTTAAAACTTGGGCTTTGAGGGGTTGGCCTGCTGGCACAGTGGTTAAGTTTTCATTCTACACTTCGGCAGCCCGGGGTTTGCAGGTTTGGATCCTGGGCTGTCGTGGCATCCTATATACAAAATAGAGGAATATTGGTACAGACATTAGCTCAGTGACAATCTTCCTCAAGCAAAAAGAGGAAGATTGGCAACAGATGTTAGCTCAGGGCCAATCTTCCTCACCAAAAAAAACAACACACACCAAAAACCCTTGTGCTTTGATCTGACACAAGTTACTTCTACTCACATTGCCTTGGCAAAAGCAATCATATGGTCAAGACTGCCATCACTGGAGTGGAGGGGCACTGCAGAAAGGGAACTGGAGGGGCCAGCCTGGTGGCACAGCGGTTAAGTTCGCATGTTCTGCTTCGGCGGCCCAGGGTTCACTGGTTTGGATCCCGGGTGCAGACATGGCACCACTTAGCAAGCCATGCTGTGGTAGGCGTCCCACATAGAAAGTAGAGGAAGATGGGCACAGATGTTAGCTCAGGGCCAGTCTTCCTCAGCAAAAAGAGGATTGGCAGCAGATGTTAGCTCAGGGCTAATCTTCCTCAAAAAAAAAAAAAAAGAAAGAAAGAAGGGGAACTGGAATATTTGGCTGACCAGTTATATCCTCTCTCACACTGTGGTTGCAGCTGTAGAAGCCGACGAGAAAGGGGCCAATGGAAAATTCCAGATCCAAACTCAAAAATAAAAATAAATAAGAACTGTTCTCATTTTACCCTTGAAGGCCACCTGGGGATCACACTCTGCCGATTCTGAACCTACATAGAAGTACAGAGGAGCGGAGCTGATCTCTCCTCCCACCTGCTCACAGAAGCCCTCTGCTGACTGTTTTGCCCACCCCCAACCCAGAGGCAGCATTGGGAGAGCACCTGCTCATTACTCCTCTGCTTCTCGTCTCCCTGAGAGCTCAGGGTCCTTGCTGCAGGTTTTCCTCTTACCTTCCCGGACAATTTGTCTCTAATAGAGAGGCACAATTCTGGAAGCCGCAAGCCTTTAATTCCCAGCGACATTATCTTAAGGCGGGCTGACTTGGCTAACAGCCGCCGCCTTTCGGGAATAACCTCTCAGCGAAAGGTATTCTTCTGAGCCACCGCTTCCAGGAAATTCTCTCTCCCCTCCTATGACTCACTGCTTAAGTGGGGAGAGTTTCTTTGCCAAGACTAAGAAGTGATACCAGAGGAGGAGAGGTAAGGCAGGAGATTTCTGAGACCCCCAATGTCAGGCTGTGTAAATGTGAATGGAAGAGATGACCGGGGAAGAGAATAACTTTGGTGAGGAAAAAAACTAGCTTCACAACTTCAGCAGGAGTGACAGGTCTTCTCCTGGGGACAGTGACATGCAGTATTATGCCCTAGAAACAGCTCTAAGGACACAGCCCAAGGATTTAGGGTGCCTACAGTCTGGAAGAGAAACGACAAATATTTTCCATGAAGTGTAGACACTGAGGTTGTTCTGGAATAGGATGCTTACTTGTCCAGCCTTGGACAACTGGGGAAGTATGCCAGAGGTGCTAAATTCAGAGGTCAGGATGGACAGGAGCTAGCTGTGGGCAGGGAGAGTTGGCTGGTCGGTAGCGGGGGTCAGAGGGCGATGGGAAAAAAGTCATCCAGGAAGAGCGACAGCCCGAGTGAGGCACAGAGGAGTGGGAAGGACATTCATTGCCATCTGTACTGGCAGCGCAAGGTGGCTGGGGCTCAGAGGACACCCAGGGAAAAAGAGCCTGGCGAGAGGAGCGAGTCAGGAAGCACCCTGTCAACCACGATATTTGCTGAAAGGATTTGGGGAGGGGAGTCTCCGAAAGGTGAGCGGTGCTCTACCCAAGGGCATCAGGAATGAGTCCCAGGATCCCAAGTGTAAACAGTGGGCCGTCACCTTCTCTCAGTCAAACCCCAAGCACCACCAGAGGAAGGGAGAGCTGACCTCTGGGAAAGCACGAGAGGAAAGAACATTTCCTCCACAGTAGACCCTGAAATAAAATTCATCTCCCTGAGAGGCCAAGTAGAATTCTGCTAATAGCCGGAGCACGTGGTCCATTCCAAAATAAGATGGGGTAACACTGGTTTTCCACCTCTCCAGGCACATGCTTTCAAGGGTTGGAAGCAACCCTGGTCTGGGCAAGCATGAAAACTGAAAACCTGCTGGCTGAATTCCGCAGTGGTGTGCTGGAGCCAGCTCTGACCAGCTTGTAATTATTCTGTGTTCAGGAATTTGGTGAGCCAGTAGTTAAACATAACGATATAAACTTGCAGGGGCCAGCCCCATGGTGCAGCAGTTAAGTGTGCACGTTCCGCTCCAGTGGCCCGGGGTTCGCCGGTTTGGATCCCGGGTGCAGACATGGCACCGCTTGGCACGCCATGCTGTGGTAAGCATCCCACATAGAAAGTAGAGGAAGATGGGCACGGATGTTAGCTCAGGGCCAGCCTTCCTCAGCAAAAAGAGGAGGATTGGCGGCAGATGTTAGCTCAGGGCTAATCTTCCTCAAAAAAACGAAAACAAAAACTTGCAATGCATGAATACATTAAAAACAAAGGTAATAAATACTCAAATTCATTACTTCCTATTTTACTACACTGTACTGTTATTTATTTTTGTTCTTAAGGTTATTTATCTTTATTTTATCTGTGCAGTAGAAATGCTGTTTCCCAACTCCATGCTCAGTAACACCCTATCAGCAGCTTGACATCTGTCACAATGGGAACATTTACACCACAGAAAATGGGAAATGTTATAAATCAGGCCCTCCGCCTCCTCTCCCTCCCTCCTCTCATCAAGACCTGGTTGTTAAAACTCTGCCAGCACACCACTGAGTTCATAGGCTGCCTTAAACAAACGTTAGCTACTCTTCCCTGTTCCTGCTTCTTTACCCTCCTCCACCGCCAGCTCATGAACACATGTATGCACACAAACCCCATCTCTCTAGCTACCTGAGTCTCTTCTGCTCATTGGCACATTTTCACTATGGAACATACTCGACTCTTCCCCACTTCTTCATGAGTAAACTCCAGGGTATATAATTGAAACCCTATGTTGCCAGGCTTCCAATAATCACTATGCCTCATTTTTCTCATCTGTAAGATGGGAGGGTTAGATAAGAAAACCTCAAAGGTACTATAAAGAATCAGAAACCCTCAGTTTTAATATGTTACCCCTTAAAACAGTTCATAGTGTCAAAGTAGTTAAAATCTTCTTTATCAAAAATAAAGTAGACGCCAACTTTGTCCTCAGTGCCCAGCACTACCGGACATTTACCATGCACCTTAGTCACGCTACCCAACCATCCACTGCCTCAGTTTCCACACTGGTAAATTCATCATTATCATTGTCATTATCACCGTCCTCGGCGTTGCCCACTGGCTCATCTCTGTTTTGAAGTGAAAGCATCACTCATTTTAGAGAAGATTTAAAGACGAAAGGATCAGAAAAGCAGCAAAAATACACAGGCAATCCTAACTCAATGAGTAGTAACGATTTCAGAAATAGGATTTACTTTAAGTGCAATAAAATCAACATTAAACAGATGAACAGAAATCCTAAATAGCCATTTAGTAGAATGGGCGTTGACTCTGCGAAAGAACCCTCTACTCTGAAAGGGCACATACAAACAAAATTGTACATTCAATCAAGCTGAAAAATACACATATGAGCCTCAGCTTCAAAGGCTGAGGCAAGAAGGTACCACTGAGTCATCCCCTGGATTAAGGTAACTTCGCTTCTGAAGAAAGTTCCATAAGTAGAGGTATCCTATACCAATTGTCCAAACCAGGACATTAGAGAGAGAAATTACACAGTCACACTGGAACGGGCACAAGCCGGGACAGGCCCAGGCAAAGCTAGGGGAACGGTCCTCGCACCTCCAAGTCACCCTCCAGCACTCCGATCTGAAACCAAAACACTCACGCTAACCCATCAGCCTGGAATAAAGCCCTAACAATCCAAATAGGAAAATTCACCACCTGAAAAAAAAAGACCTGCCTCCAACGAGGCAGCCCACTAGAAAAGGCAAGAACTGTGCCTAATTACGATGCTGTTCAGGTCTTTTCACATAACCCACAGGCCCAGGGCAGGGAACTTGTAGCTGGTCTCCAGCAAAGATAAATAAGATTAATATTTTACTCTTACCCAGAGATGAATCCAGCTTTGTGTAGTGTGAAACACATATAATTTTAAAGAAAAAGGAATTCAAGTTTACAAATTCAAAATGAAGCTGAAAGTATATAATGGTTTAGGATGAAAAAAAGAAATCATAACAATTTAAAAATCATTTTTTTAAGACTGGCAAATATCACAAAAACCAGAAAAAGCTGGAAAAATGGCATGATAATATTATCGATTAACTTCCTAACAGACCCCCATAATTCTTTTTATCTACATATTTTGACTACATTCTCTTGATTGACTCTACATTTAATAGTGATTTTATAATATTTTATATACAGAATATACAACATAAAACAAATAAGACACTTTGTTATGCAGAACAGTTGGCCAAAAATGTTTTGGTAAATCAAAAATGGCAGTATATTCTTATCACTTCCCCCCCTGAGAGACGGGCTCTGTTTTCTCCGCCCTTGCCTCCTGAATGCAGCAAAGATAATACCGTGTGATTTCCCAGTCTAGGACTAAAGAACACTGGCAGCTTCCACTTCCTTCCTCTGAGGACGTCCCTCTTGGAACCCAGTAGCCATGCTGTGAGGAGGCCCGAGTAGCCTCTTGACGAGGCCCACGTGGTGGAGAATCAGGACCCATGGCCAACAGCTTTGGCTGAGCTCCCAGCTGATGGCTGGTACCAACACCAGTTAAGTGAGACTAGTTTGAAACTTCCAGCCATCTCAGTGCCCCAGCCAACAACTCATCAAGCAGAATAGCCATAGAATCACTCAAACTGTAATATAATAAGGGTTGTTTATTATTATTATAAATATAATAAATAGTTGTTTCAAGTCACTACACCTTTGGGAGTTTATCATTCAGCAATAATTGTTTTCTTCCCAAATTTTATTATGAAAATATTCAAACATAAAGAAAAGTTGAAAGAATTGTAAACACTTATTTACCCACCTCTTGGATTCGACACTTAATGTTTTATTATACTCGCTTTATCACATATCTATCTCATTTCTTTATCCATCTCATTTTTATGTCCTTCAAAGTTAGACATAAGTACACTTTACTCCAAACACTTCAGCATGCATATCATTAACTTGAGTTAAGGGTTTTTTCCTTTTGAGGAAAAATTTACATAAAATGAAATACACAAATCCTAAGTGTGCCACTCTGAGTTTTGACAAATGCACACAACTGTGAAACCCAAACTCCTAACAAGATACACAACATCACCATCACTCAGAGAGCCCCCTCCTGCCCCTTCTCAGTGGAACCCTGCCCCCACCCCTCATGGGAAACCACTCTCCTAATTCTTTTCTACCATAGATTAGCTTTACCAGTCCAGAACTTAATACACAGCCAATTATACCGTATATTCTCTTGCACATCTGGCTTTTTTCACTCAGCATAATGTTTATGAGATTCACTCACGTTGTTGCCTGCGTCGGGAGTGTGTTTCTTTTTATTACTGAGCAGCATTCCTTTGTATAAATATGTCACAATTTGTTTATCCATCCTCTGGTTGATGGACAGCTTGTCTGTTTCTAATCTGTGGCTACTATGAATAAACTTGCTGTGAACGTTCTTGAACAAGTCTTGTAGGGGACATACATTTTCATCTCTCTTGGGTAGACACCTAAGAGTGGAATTGCTGGGTCAAAGAGTAGATGCATGCTTCGTTTTAGAAGAAACTTCCAGGCCTTTTTCTGAAGCGAATTGTGCTTTTTATTACTGACAGTTTAGAAAAGTTCCTTTCAGCTTCCCATCTCACTATTGACAAGGCCACATCTGTAACACCCGAGCTGCAGTTTCTCGTTCGAGTGTTTCTTCTTACCACAGAAAAGCCTCAGATGAGTCCAGCCATTCGATCTAGTTAAGCATGCCCTGCCTGGGCCACAGCTGCTGGCCCGGCTCTGCCAGGTCCTCTCCAAGGAAGGGGGACAAGGTGGCCACGAAGTCTGGGTCAACCACACTGACCTCCGAGCAGGCAGCGTTTCCTTCAATCCTTCTCCTTGGACCCAAAGACATGTCTAGATGCTTGACAAGGTTCACCAGGGCCCAGTGGTCACTGGGTGACTTAAAAGTTTATTTCTTTACTAGAATCTCCCTCCCTCCTTGCTTTCCCAACCAGCATGCAAGCTCCTCTGAGAGTAGAATTTTGGCTCTCCCAATTACTGCTTCATCCCCACCACTTAAAACAGTGCCCAGAATAGACTAGGAACTGAATGAACAAATGAATGAACGAATGAATGAACAGCCCCGTTTCTGCCTTGTACCCAACCCTGGAGAACTTACTTCTATATTGGCCCATAGCTGTACAGGCTGACGCCTGAGGCCTCGACTTGTCAGCACTTTGTGCCTCTAGCACAGCGGTTATCATACTTGGTGCAGGTGACACTTCTTTCTCTGATTCCACCGAGGGGTGAGAAGCTTCTAGAGCAGGAACTTCATCTAGCGCATCTGTGTAACCCCATAGTACCCAGAAAGGTGCTTTGTACAGAGTAGCTGTTCAATAAAAGTCAGCTTGGTTTCTGCTTACCACATACACCAAGCGTTCTTAACCTGATGACCCCCCAGATTGCAGGAGTAGCCTGAATTCCTGAGATCGTCTGCAAAATTTTTTCATAAGTGTATCTTCTAGGGTGAGGAATTTAACACATTCTCAAAGGAACTAGTGACCCAAAACATGTGAACAATCACTGAGGTGGATTTTGACAAAAGCTCTTGTGCTTTCCTTTAAGAACAAAGGACTTTCAGCAGAGCCTGTTGCTCACCAACCTAATTTTCTCATCTTCTTAGTCACACACCCGGACTGCATTTCCCAGCCTCCCTTGCAATTAAATGAGACCATGTGACTGAGTTCAGCCAATGGAATGTAGGGAAAGTGAGGTCCACCTCTTCCTGACTTGAGCCCCGGAACTTCCTGGATGATGCTCCGTGGGATCTCTCTTCCTCCTTGGCTGCCAGATCCAGGGGGATCGGGGGGTGGTCCTAGAAGATTGTCTTGAGTTGGGAGGAGCCATAAGGCGAAAGGAGCCCTGGCCCCTCATCACCGCTTGGAAAGCTGCTGTCGAACACCTCTTTGAACTCTGACGCAAGCAAGAAATAAAATCTTATTGTGTGAAACCACCACAATTTTGGAGCTGTGTGTTACAGCAGTTAGCATTCCTTACTCTGACAGTTACAACAGAAAGAGGAATTTTTGTCTCTAGTTTCTCCTGCTGAAATGTGAATGACTTGGTAGCCTGGTCTTTCCTCACTCATACAAGAAATAACAATTTCCTTTCTTCCCAAAGGTTTGTGACTGTGAGATTGCAACTCGGACTACGTGATACACGAGTCCTCTGTGGTAGAATTCTGCCCCTGGGCCCCCAAGCTCCTTTCTGTTGAGAGAAATCCCACAACAGATAGGAGTCGGGGGCATTACTGCTAACACTGTGGAAGACCACTCCTTCCTTCCACAGTGTCGGGGGAGAAAGTCCTCTGCTGACTTCCTAGCTGTTGTGGCCTGGGTATGTGACCTAAGCTTGGTCAGGAGAATGCTCTCAAGGTTGAGGAAGGAAACAAAGGGACGTTAATCACAGGGCTTTAGCAGATTCGCAGGTCCCGTGACATGGCGGCATGAGTCTGCATGGGGAGAAACCTAACATCCCGGCAGTGCTGGCCAGACGGGAGGGCACCAGTGGCCTGCCCCTTCTTCCTCTGGGCGTACTGGCTCTGCCTCCCCTCCGTGGCTTCCATTCAGTTTCCAAAGCTTGCTTCTCTAGCTTTCTGCAAACCAGTCAATAGCCTTCCAATACCTTCCTTTTCTGCTTACGTTCACTGGATTTGGTTTCTATTGTTTGCAACCAAGAACGCTGACTGATGCAATGCCTCCAACCAAGTCATCGAGTCCTCATGTTCAGCCAAGAACAGGCAAAGACAAATGAAGGCAGCTTGATGCGAGCAACACCTTTGCTCAAACACCACTGCCTATAAAAACTTCATTCATGAGACAACTTTTGCTCCTCTCTGGTACAACTCCCTACTGACCAACACCACCTTGGAAAATATTTTTTCTTGTTTTAAAAGCAACATTTGTTCACTGCAGCAAATTAGGAAATGTGAATATTATAATGAAAATTTTAATTATCCCTAATTTCCTCAAATCAGAAATAACCTATTATATTTCCTACAAGCTTTGTTGCTAACACAAATTTGTAAAAGAAAAAACTACAATTGTGTCATTTTTAAAGTTTTATAATCTTATGTCATGATCAATTTCCCACATTATTCTTTTATTCCACAAATGTCTATTGTATGGCAAGGATGTGGAGAAATTGAAACACTCATACATTGCTCGTGGAAATGTAAAATGGTCCAGCCACTCTGGAAGTTCAGTAGTTCCAAAAGTTCAAATAGAGGTACCATATGACCTAGGAATTCTACTCCTAAATATATATTCCAAGAGAAATAAAAACGTGTGTCCACACAAAATTGTGCATGCTAACTGAAAGAAGCCAGTGACAAAGGATCACATGCTGTATCACTCTATTTATAATAAATATCCAGAATAGGCAAATCTGTACAGACAGAAAGCAGATTAGCTTCCTAGGGCTTGGTGGTTGAAGGGAAACAGGAAGTAACTGTTAATGGATACAGGGTTTCATTTAGGGTGATAAAAACGTTCTAAAATTGATTGTAGTGATGGTTGTACATATATATGAATATACTAAAAACTGTTGACTTGTCTACTTTAAATGAGTGAATTATATGGTACATCAATTAAATCTCAATGAGCCGCTTACCAAAAAAAACTTATTGTACACTTATTATAGACCATGCCTTGTAGTAGTCATTGTGGATAGAAATAGGAAAGACTCAGTCCCTACCTATTATGTCCTCTAAAAATACATGCCACAATTATTTAACTTAGATTATTAATTATTTAAGTTAATTATTTAAGTTAGATTGCTTCCAATTTTCCACTATTATACATAACACTGGGATGAACATTCTTGCAAAGTTATCTTTATCCATCTCTCGCATTCTTTTCTTAGACGAAATTCAAAGTGAAATTACTAGGTCAAAAACATGAATTTATTAATGCTCAATTGCTACCTAGGGAGTTGTTTGAATTTACGCTTCCACGCACGACACATGAAAGAAATGCTGTCCTTTCTGTTGAGTTCAGCAAACAGCAGCCCATTGCCCGTTGCCTTGAGGCTTCTTGGGCCACCTGATCAATAATCCAAAGAAAGGCAGCCAAGATAAGTCATTTCTACCATCACTCCCCAAATGTATTGAGGTTGGACCAAGCTTGAGTTGAGAAGTAGAAAAACTTCCCTCCTTGTCCCATCTGCTTTCTACCTTAAGACTTCAACCCACACAGCACTTCAGGTTTTGAAAAGGAGAGGGCGTCCAAAAAAAGGTACAAATGTAACTTCTGAAATAAAAATGAAAAGGCATGAGTTACGTAAGGGCAGAGAGAAAAGACAAATGAGCGTGCTAAGGAATCAAGAGAAGAAAAGGAGGCACCCATGAGATGGGCACTCCAAAGCAGCCCGCCCTCACTGTGGGGTAGAAACAGAGCCCACGGCTCCCTCCTCTGCCCGGATTCAGCCCTGGCCCAGGTGGAGCCCCTCCAGGCCTTGGGTCTCTGCCTGGTGACAAATGCGGTCAATCAGTTAATAACGATTCCTCCAATTGTTCTTGGAGGCATGGGAATCAACATTAAAGTGAGAAAAGCAGGGCCACAGCCCTCCACCTCTGCGTGTGACATCAACCGAGCTGCTTTCTTCTCCGGGTCGGTCTTCTGGTTTGTAAAATAAGCAGGTCCTACCCGATAATGTTTAAGACAGGGAAATGCGGGTCAGCAATGATGACTACACGGTCACAACTACAACATGTCACAGCATCTCCCAGCGTCTGTAACAGCATCCACAGTTACCGCACACTTTCTTGTGGGCCCCTTCTGGACCATGGGGCTACAGAAGAGACTCTTAGCCGCCCTGACCTCTCCTTCTTCCATACCTGGGAGGCGAGAGTTCTCACGTGAGCCCATAAACAAGGCCTCTTACTTTGTCACAGATTCAAGTTCACTCCGCCTCTTAACGGGTTTCCTCTCCTGACTGCTTTGCATAGTCTGCTTAGCACAACTTTGCACTTGACAGAACTCCATAATTACAGGAACCTAGAGAATGTTTACGCCAATGGATTTAAATATGGCAGCAAATCCTTTGACATGTGTCCCATTAAGAGGTAGGGATCTATGTCCCTCCCCCTGAATGTGGGCGGGCCTGTGACTGCTTTGACCCATAGAGTATAGCTATGATAAATATAAATGGAGCAAAGCTAGCATAAAGTGACACTATGCAACTTCTAAGGCTAGGTCACTGTTTCTCAACCTTTATTATTTGTTATTGCCTCCCTGAAGAGACTTTAGACATTTTTCCCTAATTGCTTGTTCTATCAATTACAGAGAGAAGGACCTTAAAATCTCCAGCTATGGTTGTGTGTTTACCTATTCCCCCTTTTAGTTATGTCCATTTTTTCTTCATGTATTTTGAGGCAGTGTTAGTAGGTGCATACAAATTTAGATTCGTTATATATTCCCACTGAAAAGCCTATATCACCAAGAAATTTTCTCTTCATGTCTAGTAAATTCTTTTTCCTTAAGTCTACTTTGATGTTATCGTAACTATATCAGCATGCTTTTGGTTAGGATGCTCATGGTATATCTTTTCCCACTTTTTTACTTTTAGCTTTTCAATGTCTTTATATTTAAGGTATATTTCTTACAGATATTATATAGTTATTGTCTCTTTAAGATCTAATCTGGGAATATTTGCTTTTAATTGGCATATTTTAGTCCCTTTACACTTAGTTTAATTCTTGAAATATTGGAGTTAAAACTCTTTTTTGCTCGTTTGACAGTTGTCTCCTCTGTTTACTGTTCAATTTTTATTAGAGTTTCTTGTCTTCTTTTGAATTACTCAAATATTATTTCACTTCCCTCCTTCCATCAAATCCTCATTTATATATTATTTTATTATTATTTCAGTGGTTACCCTAGAAATTACAATATGCTTGTTTGGCTTTTTAAAATCTACCTAAATTAGAACATTACTACTTCTTGGGCAATGCCAGGACCTTCTACACTTTAACTCCATTTACCCATCTCCTGCCTTTTGGAGCTACTTTTGCCATGCATTTTAATTCTACGTATATTTTAAACCCTACAGGCATCACTACTACTGTTTAAGTTGACAGATTGCAATTAGATTTACCATAAATATCCCCTTCCAATTCTTCCTGGACAACCATGATTCTATGCGCTTTCCTTTTGCCTCAAGTATTTTTTTTAGTGCAGTGGAGTCCTTGTTTTCTGAAAATTTCTTTATTTTATTTTAATTTTTGAAGAATTTTTTCCTGGACATAGGATTATAGGTTGGGATTTATTTCTTTCAGTAATTCAAAGATGTCATTCCAGTGTCATCTGCTTTCTGTCATTTCTGCTGAGGAATTGGCTATTGGTTTTATTGTTGCTTCTTTGAAAGTAAAGTATCTTTTTCTCTCGGTGCCCTTAGGATGTCGTTTGTATTTGGCTGTGAACACTTTTTTTTCCTGCTGAGGAAGATTGTCCCTGAGCTAAAATCTTTTGCCAATTTTCCTCTTTTTTTTTTTTTGTTTTTTGCTTGAGGAAGATTAGCCCTGAGCTAACATCTGTGCCAGTCTTTCTCTGTTTTGTATGTGGGTGCCACCACAGCGTGGCTTGACAAATGGTGTGGATCTGCACCCAAGATCAAACCCACAGACCTGGCCGCTAAAGCAGAGTGTGCAGAACTTTAACCACTTGGCCACAGGGCTGGCCCCGGCTGTCAACATTTTTTATTATGAAGTGCCTAGATTGATTTTCTTTGTATTTATCCTGAGGTTTGTAGAGTTTCTTGAATTTAAGGCTTGATGCTTTTGATGGGTATAAAAATTTTTCAGTCAGTATTTTCTTCAAATGTTGCCTCTACTCCATTTATTCTTCCTCTTTTTCTAGCATTGTATTTACATATATGTTTGACCTTTTAACCATGTCCCACAGGTCTTTCAAACTCTTTTTAGCATTTCTCCATCCTGTTTTCTTTCTGCACTTCAATCTGGATATTTATATTTTCTATTCATGTATCTTCCTGCTTATTAATCCTCTTTTCTACTGTATCTAATCTACTGTAAAAACCTGTCTATTGAATCCTTAACCATTTATGTTATTTTTAAGGTACAGCATTTCCATGTAGTTTTTTTTTATAGATTCTACTTCGTTTGCAAAATTTTTCATCTTTTCTTTTAATTTCTCAAACAAATGAATCATAATTATTTTAAAGTCTGTGTCTGAAAACTCCGATATTTGGATTACCCATAGGTCTGTGTTTCTTGTTATCTCCAGTCATTTGGTCCTGTTTCCTATCATATGTGGTAATTTATTAAATGCCAGACGTTCTGAATATAAAAACCATAGAAGCTCCATGTAACTGCTGAAATTTTGTTTAGCTCTTTAGTCTATTAGTAGATGCTTTCACTTGTTTGTTTTCTCATTCTTGCCCCATACACAAGAAACTTAAGAATTTTCAAATTGCATCAATGTGAAGTTGTATATAGACTTCTGAGCTCATTTTTCTCTGACTTTCTACTTTCTAGGACATTAGCTTTCAAGTCTCAACTGTCTTGGCATCAACAAATTCTAACCCATCTCCCCACACTATCAAGACTGCTGTAAGCTACAGGTCATTTCTTTCTGCTCAAATCCTATTCCCTTTTGCTGTGAATCAGCACATGCCTGAAAGAAGAGAGCAGAGACAAATGTTGGACTCATCTGAATGAGAGCTTCTCCTCTCCAGGATTTGGCCTCTAAAGTCCTAGTTACATTCGCTGCTCTCTGATCTATTCAGAGAGCTTTTTCTCTCTTTTTGGTGTATTTTATCTGGTTTTATCATTGTTTTCAGAGGGAATAGAGGGTTTGTCTATCCAATCTACTCCGGCAGAATCAGAAGTTCTATAGCAGTCCCCTCTTATCCACGGGGAATATGTTGCAAGACCCCGAGCGGATGCTGAAACCACAGATAGAACCGAACTGTATATATACTATGTTTTTTCATATACATACATATTTGAGGTGCGACAGAAAAACTAGCATAAATTTATTCTTCCTTCTTCACAATTTCACAGATGGAAGATTTTGTTCTTACCATGGATCTCAGCAACCTCAACATACAATTTTTCTCTTTCCTTATTAAGTCGAAAACTTTCACCTTTTCACTTAAAGGAAGCACTTTGTGGCTTCTCTTTGGAATATCTGAATTGCCAGCATCACTACTCTTGTGCTTTGGAGCCAATATTACATAAAATAGGGGTTAGTTGAATACAAACACTGCAATACCACTACAGACAATCTGCTAATCGAAAAGCTCCTAAGTGACTAATGGGCGGGCAGCATACTCGGCGTGGACACACGCTGGACAAGTGGATGATTCTCCTCCTGGGTGGGGCAGAGTGGGACAGCATGAGATTTCATCATGCTACTCAAAATGGCACAGAATTTAAAACTTACAAGTTGTGAATTTCTGGAATTTTCCATTTAATATTCTCAGATTGTGGTTGACTGCGGGTAACTAAAACCATGTAAAGAAAAAATATAGATAAGGGGCGATTACTGTACATTACTTCTTTCACGTCTCAGAACAATCCTGTACAAGAGGTATAACTGCCCCATTTTACAGATGAGGAACTGAGGCACAGGGAGTTTAAATTATTTCACAAGAAAAATCATCGAAATAGCAGGGCTGAGTTTTATTTCAAGTTCTATGTTCTTTCCAATCTGCCGCTGATACCTCACCACCAGCTCTCTTTGGATGACATCTGGAACAAGGAAACTCAGTTGAAAAACACGGATAAAGGATGATTTCTCTGTACACTAGGCTCCCGCCTCTTTCTACCTTCTCTCTTATCCTCGCCAACAGTAGAGAGCCGACCTATATTTCTGAAGTGGAAAATTGTTAAATAATTCATAAGACAGGAAGGCTCCTAGCTCAACTCAACCTTGGATGAATTGTCTCCATGGCCCTACTGAGATGAAGAAAAATATTTTCCTTGTGCAGTAAATGTGGTTCAAAGAGAGGATTCATTAAGTAAGACTCTGTTTAGACGCATACATTTCTCTGACTAGTACCGCACTTTTAACACAAGGCGATGCTTAATAGAGTAGAGATGCTTGAATCTCTCCTTATACTGACTTTCTAAATTTAAAAAACACACAACATCGCTGCTAACATTTTAGGGGAGATAAGTGGATGCATCCAGACACACTTCATTTTAAGTGTGTGTCCTTAAAAAGGCATCTGTTATTGACTGTAATAGTGTGAGTCATAACAAAGACATTTATATTCATGTAGATATAATCTACACTTCCACAGGTGCCCAAGTGTAATGTACAATTGCCTAATGAACCCTTAAAACAAACTGCTGCCAATGAGAACAGAGTTTGCCTCTCCTGTAAAGAAAATGAAACTCCATCAGGCTGGCAACCAGGAACTTCGGCGTCCTTGATATTTTTAATAGGACGCCTTTCTTCCTACAATTTCTGAAGGGAATAATATATAAGAAAATAATGTTTCTCCTTTGTGATTACATTACCATATGGAGTAATTTCTCTTGATGGGGAGGTCATTTCATCTGATGAGTTCTTGAATAGTGAAATGGAAGCTTGGTTCTATGACAGCAAAGGACAGATTGACTTATTAAAACTGTCACATTATGGATTTTTATTAGTCCATTTCACATTTGCTCCTTTAGAAGATCAAAAGCCTGAATGCATTTGGAAAGTCCATCAGGAAATATTAAGGATAAAAATTAGACAGAATGGTCATTATTACGAATGGGAAAATCATCTGGAAACTAAGATTCTGGAGGTCGAGTCTAAGAAGTCTCACAAAGACGTAATTTGGAGAGCAGAACAGAGGGGAGGCGAGCATTCATGGGGGAACCAGACTCCCAAGATCAACAGCCAAAGTTCGAGGAAAATCAGCCAGGCATCTGAATTCAGAGCAGGCTGCAAGCGACTGGACAAAATTAATTGTCCTGGACATCTAAACCTCAGAGGAAAAGTGGCTCAAATCTAGGAGAGACTTCCCAGGCACTTTGAGAAATGTTGCTTTCATTTTTCATCAAACACCATTCAAAAGCTGGGTTTATTGTGCACGTGCTCATGTTTATCCCCTTCGATTCATTCATTCATTCATCAAGCCCTGACTGACCCCTCTGATGGGCTGCGATCACAAAAATGCTACGACATGATCAGTGCTCCCAAGGAGCTCACCGTCTGGTAGGCGAGACAGATGAACCAACACTAGTTACCTGATGGTGTGGTAAGTCCTATAAAAAAGGAGAGTATGGTTCATTCATTCATCAATATTTAATGCGTACTTACTATGTGCCAAGTTCTGTACTCAGCACTGGAACATAACAGGGTGCTTTGGTAGCTATAATTTTAGTAGAGGAAACGTATAATAAACAAAGTCCACATTGTGTTTCAAGCTACAAGGAAACACAGTGAAATGTCCACATGGAGCTCTTTCCTGCAGCACGTCGTTCCAAGCCCAGAGGAAAGACGGGACCCTCTGGAGCATCGCCTCTCAGCCCAGGGATATCTCGTTTCCTTCTGACTCAAAGATGCTCTTAGAACAAAGAGTCTTTTTTCATGTACTTGGTCTGGGCTGTGATGAAGTAATCTTGGGTTCTAAACAGTGGTCCTGATGTGCCACACAATCGAACAACAGGCCAGCCCCCTCCTGCCTTCTGAATAACGGCAGAAAGTGGAGAACCTGATGAAAACACACTTGGAGGCAGGGCAGGGCGACTGACTCAGCCACTAGCCTGAAACGTGCTGGGGTCCGTCTTCCTGTGGAAGCTTCCATTGTGCTTCCGGTGTAAAATCTATAAGGGCAGAGACCTGTCCGTTTTCCTTCTCACCGTATAACTAAAACCTAGCAAAGTGCCTAGAACATAGAACATGATCAATAAACATGTGTTAAATGAACGACTAGACAACAACGTAATTAAGGTAAGAAAAGTGCTATAAAGATAACATAGGTCCTGTGATGGCAACAACATTGCACAGGGGAAGGGTGTAAGAAAGAGTTAACACAGCAGGCTTGAGACCGCCATCCTTAGAAAGGCCTCTTTGCAAGCTTGGCCCTTGGCTGGTGTATGGGTTTCCTCGGCCAGCCATAACAAGTGACTTCACACTGGGCAGCTTAAAAAGACAGAAATCTATTCGCTCACTTCTGGAGGCTGCAAGTCCCAAACCTGGCAGGTCCTCGCTCCCTCTGGGAACCCTTGCCTCTTAAGCTTCCGGTGGCTCCAGGCCTTCCCTGACTTGTAGCTACATCCTTCCAATCTCTGCCTCCGTGGTCACATTACTCCTCCTCGTCTGTCTGTCAAATCTCCTGTCTGTCTCTTATAAGGACACTTGTCGTTGTATTCATGGCTCACCCAGGTAAAACACGATGAGTTTTTCATCTCAAGATCCTCCACTGAATTGCATCTGCAAAGATCCTTTTTCCAAATAAAGTCACATTCACGGGATCCAGGAATTAGCTGTGGACAGATCTTTATGGGGGACACCATTCAACCCACCACAGCTGGCATCTGTGAACTGGACTTGTAAACAGTTCCCTACACTGAGATGAAACTTGCCCTAAGTGGTAAGAGTGGCCCACTGTGCCCAGACTGTTTGTAGAAACAATGTGGTTTATTCTGAATTCCTCCTTTCCTTCTGGGAGTCTGGGATTTTGGTATGTGCTGGGCTGACAATCCCTACGCAAGCATCCCCTAGAAAGATCCAGGGCACTGAGTCTCTGATGGGCTTCCCTGCTAGGCGACATTTCACAGGGTGTCACAATTCAGTGCTGGAGGATTTAAGCACATCCTGTGTGACTCTGCTGGAAAGGGATCTTGGAAGCTCATGCCTGGTTTCCACCAGACTTCGCTCCATGCACCTTTTCCCCTTGGGCTGACTTTGCTTTAGATGCTTTTACTGTCATAGGTCAGAGCCATGAGGATGACTACATGCTGAATTCTGTGAGTCCCTCTAATGCATCATCAAACCTGTGGGTGGTCTCGGGGACACGTGACACGGGGGCACTGCCACTTAGGGCACCAGGGAAGGCTCCCCTGAGGAGGGAGCATTTGAGCTGAAACCTAGGATGACGATCACACAGCTCGTTAGTGAAGGGCCAGTGGGGAAGCTCAGCTTCCTTATCTGTAAAATGGGGGTGGATCAGTCAAAGTTGGCAGGAAGCCCACGGCACACTCAGACTGGGTCAGTGGAAGAGAGTTTAATAAAGGGGTTACACACCAAGGTGTGGTCAGGATGTGAGGAACCCAACAAAGATAAAGCTCTCCTCAGGCAAGGGGAAAAAATAAACAAATGGGGCTACATCAAACTAAAAAGCTTCTGCACGGCAAAGGGAACCATCAGCAAAATGAAAAGGCAACCTAACAATTGGGAGAACATATTTGCAAATCATATATCCGTTAAAGGGTTAATATCCAAAATATATAAAGAACTCATACAACTCAACAACACAGAAACAAACAACATCAAAAAATGGGCAGAGGACCTGAACAGATATTTTTCCAAAGAAGATATACAGATGGCCAATACGCACATGAAAAGATGTTCAACGTCAATAATTATTAGGGAAATGCAAATTGAAACCACAATGAGATATCACCTCATGCCTGTCAGAACGGCTATTATTAACAAGACAAGAAATAATAAGTGTTGGAGAGGATGTGGAGAAAAGGGAACTCATACACTGCTGGTGAGAATGTAAACTGGCACAGCCACTATGGAAAACAGTATGGAGGTGCCTCAAAAAATTAAAAATAGAAATACCATATGATCCAGCTATTCCACTTCTGGGTATTTATCCAAAGAACACGAAACCGCAAATTCAAAAAGATACGTGCACTCCTATGTTCATTGCAGCATTATGCACAATAGCCAACACTTGGAAATCACCTAAGTGCCCATCAAGAGACAAACGGATAAAGAAGATGTGGTATAAATAGATACAATGGAATATTACTCAACCACAAAAAATATGAAATCTTGCCATTCGAAGAACATGGATGGACCTTGAATGTATTATGCTAAGTGAAATAAGTCAGGTGGAGAAAAACAAATATATGATTTCATTCACATGATACACAAACACACACACATATACAGAGAACAGATGGGTGGTTACCAGAGGGGAGGGGGATTGGGGGGAGGGCAAACAGGGTAAAGGGGCACACGTGCATGGTGACAGATGGCAACTAGACTTTTGATGGTGAACACGACGTAGTCTGCACAAAATCAAAATACAGTGATGTACACCTGAAATTTATAGAATATTATCAGCCAGTGTTACCTCAATGGAAAAAGAAAAAAGGATAATACAGTGGCCCTGGCCAGCAACAAGGGAAAACTGAACCATCCAAAAGCCTGAACAGGAAGTGGAGGGAGAGGGTACCAGAATCCAGAGAAGGTAGTTGTCTGGAGGGGACCCCTGGACCAGAGCCAGAGTCCATGGCAACCTGGTAAGAAGGGAGCCAGGTAAACGAATACCCTGGCCTCCCTCTCCTCTGATTCTCTGACCTTCTGCCTGCCTCTCCATCGGCCAAACCCAGCTGGAGCCTGCGAGTAAGGAAGCCAGCTGCTGAGGTCCACAGGGGTCAGCCTCCTAGGGCACCAAGCGGGGTGGAGAAGGATGCACGGCGGATCCGGAGGGGCCAGTGGAAAAACCCAGCCCAATGGCAACAACAGTTCTTATCTCCATGAGCTTGTTATACAAATTAATCAGATGGTACGTATTAGCACATTGTCCAGCATGACGTAAAGGCCAGATCACTGTTTTATAGATGATGGTGTTGATGATGAAAAGGAAGAAAAGAAAGATGAAGGGAAGGAGGAAAAGGAGGAGGAGGGGAGGGGCGGGGGAAGGAAGAGGAAGAGGAAGAAGAGAAAGAAGAAAGCAGCTCTTTGAGAAAGAAGCTCCTCGAGAGCAAGAATTCCTTTACCGCTGCTCTGTCTGCAGTACCTAAAACCTTCCCGGCACGTGGTAGATACTCAGTAAACATGTTAAATGAATCGTATAAGGGTTCTTACACTCAGATTCCAAACCATGACTCCACCCAGCGACTTGGCCTTGGAGACACAGAACAACGGGTTGGACTCCTCCGCCGAAAACCTTAATTTTACAAATGATAACCAGAGCCCAGAGAAGGTGAGCAACGTTCGCAAAGATACACAGTAAGTCAATGAAAGAGCTGAGAACAGGATCCAGATGTTGTTTCCAGTCCGGTCCTTTTCAAATAAAACCAGGCTGCCTCTGGTGATGTCATCTGAGGACCCACAAGGGGTCTGAGGGAAGCTTTGGTCTTCCCCGACCTCCAAGACAGTGGACCAGAGCCAAAAGCTCAGGGTCTGCCTTCTGGGCACTCTAGCTGGTTCATCTTGGTGTTATGGACAGATCACAGGCCCCACAGGGGATCCGAGAACTCTGCATAGTGCGGCCTCAGTACCTGCCTGCCCCCCGCAGCCCTCAGCTCTGACTGTTGGGCTAATAGCAATTGACAGCTGAACTCCTTTTAATTAACAGAAATATTGGGGAGCATGCTCACAGCTCCGTGCATTTCAAAACTAGGGTAGCGCTTTATGCACGGATGTAAATTTGTCATTATTGGAAGCTTCTTCAGTGGTTGCTGTCTTTTTCTTCTTGAATTTTGTTGTTTACTGAAATACTCTATTTCCCCTTTGCACGTGCCTTGTCCCCTCTGATTTAACACAAGACAAGTCTCTATGATGCCACAGGTTTGGAAGCCACGCTTTGTGAAATTCTTCCCAGATGAGCCAAAATGAAGACTCATGAGACTCTCCATGGATGAGCATCCCTTCAATCAGACAAACACGGTGTGTCTTGTTCCGGCACCTGAGGCATGTAAGGATGACCAGAGGGTCATTCAAGCCCACAGTGAGGAATGCTTATGTGACCACAGAACGTGGCAGATTGTATTAGTGACCCCAATTATTGATCCCCCTAAATCCACGCCCTCTGAGCTGTGTCTGTGGTCCCCCCATCCAAACAGGGTCTGATTCTGATTCTGCACTCAGCCCTGTGACCTGCTGTGGTTTAAGGGGGTGTTAGCAAAGGGGAAGAAAGCAGAGACTTCAGAACCACAGGCCCCCTTCCACTTGCTCTCTTGTAGAATTAGGTTTGCTCACTGTTCTATCTCTGTCAGGCCATGAGAACATGCCTGAGCTGGCCTGGTAGAGGGGTGTGAGAGTTATGGGAGGACAGCCGAGTTGTCATTCCAACCAAGGCTGTCCTGGATCAGGGACCAGCCAGCCAGCTCCCAGACAGGCAAGGAGTCTAGCAGAGAACAGAAGAACCCACCCGCTGAGCCCAGCCTAAATCGCCCCCCTGAAGGGGGCTGAGCGAATGCTTTAAGGCACAGAATGTTGGGGGTGACTTGTGGCAATAGATAACTGATACACAAAATACTCTTCACTTTTACTGAAATCTATAATGAGGTTTGAGTCAGCCACTGCCGTTTTCAGTTGTGACAACCATCAGAATCAGAACATCTTTATGCCTGAAGTTCTTTTTTCATTACTGAGTATTTTAATTGGCTTAGACAGAAGCTCCACCCCATAGGAAAGCTGAGATGGCCTATTTTAGATAAAGATTGGAAGGCAGCATGGAGGCCTTGCCAGTAAATCAGAGCAGAACTCTGACCCCGGCAAAGCCCCATTGGACCTTTCGTCTCTCAAAGAAAGTCATTGTTAAGAATGAGCCTCCGTTCTGAAGCAAAAGAGGTCCTGACCTTTTGGTCAAGGAAAACGGAACTCCCTCCAGAGAGAGGATCACCTTAAGAGGCCACATGAGCCCTCTCTCTGCCTTTAAGCAGAACCACATCCACTCCACAGCAGACAGACGCAGCAGACGCTTCCCTGGGCCCAGAGCCCTCCTGATTCATCGTCAACGGTAAACACCTGGGAGCCAGACCCTCTGGGGTCAAACCCGTGCCCTCCCATGCCAGGCTGTGCCCACACAGCTGTGTGACCTCACTTCTGAGCTATCTCCTCACCTGGAGACTGAGAATCCTCTCAGCACGTCCTTCCAGAGTTGTCGCAAGATTCGATGCAGTGTGGACGGGCTTGGCTCATGGCCCAGCAGATAGGACACTCTCAGTAAATGGGAGGTGCCACCAGTCCTTGTCAGACCCTTTGCCAACATTCAATGTTACTTAGTCACTCACTCACAGATATCGCTTTCTCCCAGCAAAAGAGAGACCAGGAGCAGATGGTGCTAGGAACATTCCTTCTGCTTACAACCCAAGAATATGATTATTTGACTTTTCAGTCTCCTTTTTTCTAGATTAGTTATTCCTGGATTCTAGGACATGAGTGACAAATGAACAGGAACATTAATCTACTAAGCAGAGTGGAATTTTCCTTGACCCTAAATAAACCAAAAGTTTACATCCATTTTTGGCACTTACCAGCTGTGTGCCTTTAGGCAAGTTACGTAACCCCTCTGAACCTTGGTTTCTTCTATTGTAAAATGGGAGCTGCCTACCTCCCAGGATCATTTTAAGAACCGGGAATTATTGGCCTCCATATTTGAATCCAAAAGACAGTATGGTACAGATTTCTCAAATCACACATGGAGACCACCTGAAATTATTTACCTGGTGGCGTGTGGCTTAGAGCACACGTCCTAGCCATCTTCTGGCCTGCAGTGAAGACTGACATCATGTGAAACCTCAGCCTAGAGAACTGACCAGGTGTAAAGAGACCCAAGGTTTGAACCATGCAAAGGCATGCGCTCAGCGGGTGGGCCAGTGTACTACCCGGCTGTCACTTGGAGGGAGATGGGGAGCCTTTGGGGCTGGAGAGCAGGGGAGTTAAATGGTCTGATGTGCCTTTAGACAGTGCCCTCTGTTTGCTGCGTGAATGGACTTGTGAGTGTGAGCGTGAAAAACTGGAAGACGGGAGACATCTAGTTATGAGGTTTCTGGTTACGAGGTTTCTATAACAATCAAGCAAAAGATGAGGGCGGCCCAGAACAGGCGACGGCAGTGGCGGTGGGCGAGGTGGCTGAACGTCGGGCATGTTGTGAGGGTGGAGCCAGCAGACCTTGCTGCTGGGTTGGATGTGGGGGAGGAAGGACGGAGAGGGACCCAGGATGCCTCCTGGGATTTTGGCTTGAGCGTAAGTGTCTGTTCCCACCTTAGATTCTTTGAACTTGCTCTTCCTTCTTATCAGAGCACTCTTCTTGCAAATACCCACGTGGCTCTCTCCCTTTCCCGCTCTGGGTCTCTGCTCCAGGGTCGCTCTGCCAGCGAGGTTTGCCCTGACCACCGGACATAAAATAGCCATCACCCCCTCCCAGGGCTTCCTGATCCCCTAGAACTGCTTTGTTTTCTGCACAGCTGTATCCCTGGGTGGCATCGTGGATGTTTACATGTCTGTTTATTGTCTGTCTCCTCCTGTATAAGTTTGGTAGGGCTGCTGTAACAAAGAACCACAAAACCGGTGGCTTAGAACAACCGAAATTCAGTGCCTCTCAGTATGGAGGCTGGAAGTTCGAGATCCAGGTGTCAGGAGGGTTGTTTCCTTCTGAGGATGCGAGGGAGGATCTGTTCCCTCCTCTCGCCTGGCTTCTGGTGGTTTCACGGGCAACCTTTGGTGGTCCTTGGCTTCTAGAAGCATCATCCCAATCTCGGCCATCATCTTCACATGGGGTTCTCCATGTGTGCGTGTCTGTGTCTAAATCTCGTTCTATAAGGACACCAGGCCTATTGGCTCCGGAGCCCACACTACTCCAGTGTGATGTCACTTTAACTTAACTAATTACACCTGCAACCCTATTTCCAAATAAATTCACATTCTGAAGTACTGGGGATGAGAACTTCACAATATGAGTTTTCCAGGGACACAACTCAACCCAAACACCCCCCCAACTAGAATATAAACTCCATGTGGACAGGAACTTGTTTTTTGTTTACTGCCATATCTCACGTATCTGGAAGACTCCCTAGCACGTAGTATACGCTGAAGAGATGCTTGTGGAATCATGAATGAGCGGAGAAGACAGAGGATGGAGAATTTGTAGGGGTACAAATTAACGGTTGTTCGAGACGCTTATTAGAAATTCAAGTAGAGACGGCAGCTAGACAACTGAATACAGAATGGGAGTCATCAACGAGGACACGGCATTTAAAGCCAGGAGTCGGGGTGAGATCAACTGGGGAGACAGTATCCAGTGTAGGGGTCGAGCGACAGGGATCCAGGACGGTCCAACACTCAAAGTTCAAACGGAAGAGGAGGAACCAGCAAAGGAGACTAGGAACGAGGGGTGAGCACGGTCAGAAAACACCAGAACAGTCTAGCGTCTCCTTAGCTGGGAAGAGAAAGCATTTCAAGGAAAACATGGTCACCTGTGTCAAACGCTGCTAAGAGGCCAGGTGGAAGGACTGACCATGGAATTTGGCAAAATGAAGGTCATGGATGGCCTTGACACTGGGTAGGGACAAGAAAGACCCAACTTGAAGGAGTTGAAGCAAGAGTAAATGATGAGGAAGAAGAGGCAAGAAGGAGAGACAAATCTTTGCAGGACTTTGGCTGGGAAGAGGGAAGAGAAGGCAGTAGCAGATTGGGTCAAAGATAGATTTTTGGCAACTAGCACTAAAAAAGGGGGAGAGGGTAGCTCCTCACAGCTTCCGGCCCAGTTTGTACATGAGGGATCTGGAGAGCAAGCTCAAGAGACCTGTTGTGTCCAGACCTTCTCACAAACCCAAGAGTCTCTCCGGGTTCAGAAAAGTCAGAGGCCTCGCTTGTTGGAAACCACCCCGGTTCAGATCGCCCTTTCAGGTGACCTCAGTGCCCTCAGGAACGGCCTTGCAGGCATCCTAAGAAGTGTACCGGAAGTCCCAGAATGCCCTAAAGGTGACACTTTCTCAGCTGCTCACGCTGAATGCCTGCAGGGGGGCGGGCTCCCCAGCGCCAAGAGCCACCACTTAACAGCTAAAAACTGGGCTCTCAAACTAGTCGTTTTCTCCACAAGAAATCACAGCGGGAAAGGAACGCCTTAGGAGAATGGAGCTGGTGGCAGGAGGAGGCCCTAGACACCGGCAAGGGTGGGGCCCGAGGACGCGCAGCCCTGGGCGAAGCGTTGCTCCCAGCTAGGAGGCTGCGGGAGACGAGCTTCCTGCCCGGGCTCCGTGGTTTCCATGGTTTCCATCCGCGCAGCTGTGGACACCAGCGATGCACAGCTCCCTCACAGGAGAGCACAAGAGGCCCACGGGCTCCTCACACACCCCACCCCTCCCCGAGCTGCCAAGAGGCACGTGCTTCAATGCCAAGGTCACTGGCCCATCTGTGCTTGAGGCCGTGTGGGAGAAAAGCAGCGCCAGCCTTGGCAGGTGGGGGTACCAACTGCCTCTGGTCTTGGCAGCTGAGAGTGGATGCACCCCCACCAAGGGAAGCCCCTCCTCTGGTCGTAGGAAAACAGGAGCTGGAGATCTGAACTGGCGTCTCAGGGTCCGGCCGGCTGGGTGAGCCACCACTTCACTGTCCCACCACAGTTACCTGCCGTAGAGCGGGTGTGACACCACTGTGCCCACACAGTCTCGGCTAATCTAAACAACCAGCCACGAGGTAAGGCACTGTCATGGGCTCCACTCCACGGGCGGAGAGTGAGGCTCGGGGAGCACAAGGCAGCAGCCGCCGCTCTAAGTGGTGAAGGTGGGACTCGCCCTGGGCAGCTGACCCCAGGCCTCCCCATCCTCCCTCTGGGCCACACTGCGCCCATGTCTACACTACTTGATGAGAGCCACAAAAGTGGCTTCCCAAGGGTCACCTCAGCATCTTATTGGGCGCACGAGGGATGGGGAGGGGACCTTTGGAAGCTCCATGGAAATAATCCTCCTCGACATCCAGGTTTCCGACTCTGGAAGACTTGCATTCTCTGCAGGGCAGACAAGAGGGGCCACCTACTCAATTCATGCTTGAGTCAATCAACACACATTTGTCCAAAGCCTCCTCCGTCACCTACAGATGTCCCCGCCGGGGAAGCTGAGGGAAGGGGACCTATGACCCTCTGCACTGGTTTTACAACCGCCTAAGAGTTTATGACGCCTTCAAAATAAAAAGTAAAAAAACAAAACCAAAAACCTAATCTGGGCCACTTTCCATCTGAGCCGCCACGGAAAATACGAGGGTGAGTAAGCCCTTCTAAGTAAGACTTTAGAAGCTGAAAGTCTAGCTGGGGCGGGGGCCGCGGGGGTGGGCTGCAGGTGCACAGACACAGCAGAATGTGGTGATTTTAAACCTGAGTTCAGACCAGCACTTTCCAATAGAACTGTAATGTGAGCCACATACGGGATTTTTAGTTTTCTAGTAGTCTTTAAAAAAAACTAAAAAGGAAAAGATGAAATTAACTTCAATAGACTTCATTTGACCTAATATATCCAAAGAATGATCACGTCAGCAAGTAATCAGTATAAACAGTTATCAACGTGATCTTTTGCATCCTTTTTCATTGTAACTCTTCCAGCCCACTGCGTGTTTCACTCTCACAGCATATCTCCGTTCAGCCTGGGCAGCCTGAGCGCCCACAGCCGCAGGTGGTGCAGGGTACCGTGTGGACGGTGCAGGTCTGCACTGGGATGCCTGGGTTCAGATCCCGGCTTCCCCCCTCCCCAGCTGTGTGGCCCTGGAGCTGTCCACCCTCGGCTTCCCCTCACGGAGCCCTTGCGAGGATTACGAGATAACCTTCACACGTCGGTCACCACAGGACCTGCATCGAGAAAGTGCTGTGAGCCAGCACTGCTCCCATCGCGGCTGTTGTTGGAGGCAGGCCACGGCCACAGCTAAGGGGAAGCCAGAGCTGTGGGGTCCAGAGGCCACGTGGGACCCCCGCCCAACACTGTCCCTGGAAAGATGCTCCTTCCCTGTCTCCTTTCTCTTTTCTCCTTTCCCATTACCGCGTTCCTCCGTGGTACCTGAGCGGCCGCTGACACAGAGCAGCACAGGTGTGTGGAAGGAGGAAAGGAAGGGGAGAGATGAGGGAGAGAAGGGCAGGAGAAACGGGGTGCAAGGGCAGAAGAAATGGGGGGTGGCTTGGGAGAGCTGGACCTTCCCTCAGTGTCCCTGGGCAGCTGCCCCCAAAGGGTCTGATTGAAAAAGACGGAACTGCGGACAGACGCGCAGCCGGGCTGCTCCCTGGCCGGGTGCACGTTTTGTTGTACTCTGCCTCCCCCTCCTGGGCTCCCTGTCAACAGGCCTATAAACTGGGAAGTCCCAAGCCCCCACCTCGTGAGGAGGATGTGCAGTTTGGCAGGAAACCAGCCACAATCACAAACACGGAGGGCCCACCAGATCGTCCCAATTCAGAGGGAAACGCTTCCATTTAGGTGAAGACATGGAGAGAGTGCTTTCAATGGGATGGACCTCCCAGCTACGAGGGGACTTTGTCCTGTGGAAACAGATCATTAAGACACAGCTGCTGCCCTCGAGATTCCACAGCAGAGCAACGGCATTCGGCCTGGCCCCGAGGACCGGCTGTGCATGGCAATGCTGGCGCCCGGAGCACCAGTGAGGACAGCTCATGACTGCGGGCGCCGGCAGGTTCGCTGGAAACAGCAATGTGCATACAAACTCGTGTTTCAAGGTGGCCAGTGACCTGCTGGCGGGTCCGAAGCTTCGGAAAGTGACTCCTTCTGAAGTCATGACAGCTACAAATCCCACCCACTTCCAGCGGCTGAACTCTGGCCGCATCCTGAGCGGCGAACACACACTTTGCACCCATTTCATTCAAGTCTCAAAACAGCCCGAGGAGGTCAACGTCCCCACCATGCCGAGCAGGAGACACTGCTGTTGTCCCCCGGCCTGAGCCGTTGTCCTCACCCTGGCGTCACTCCACCAGCCTCCCTGCAGCTCTCCTGGCCCTGACCCTTGCCTCCTGCAATCTAATCTCAGCTCAGAATCATCCTGGGAAAATGCGAGTCAGATCCTGTTCCTCCTCTTCGCAAACCCTCCAGTGCCCCCATCCCGTCACTCAGTGTGAAAGGTCCCTGCAGGTCTCTCTATTGCCACTCTCCCACTGTGCTCTGGCCCCCAGTCCTGCTCCTCCTGGAATGCCCCAAGCACAACCTGCCCCAGGGCCTTTGCTCCAGCCTTGCTCTTCTCTGGCTCCCTGCCTCCTGACCCCCCTTGCCTGCTTCAAGTCTGTCCAAGTGTCACCTTCTCAGGGATACCCTCCGTCACCACCCTCCTTCAGGCTGCCACCTGCTCCCTTCTCACGGAGGCAGATGATGGCAAAAACAGCCACAATGGTCTGTCCCTCCCTCCCCCACAGCCATGCCTTTTGCAGTGTCACTTTTCAGCTCCTTCCGTTAAGAGGTGGACAACAGAATGCCCCAGGAAAGCCGGCCTGCCTCCCAGCCAGGCGCTGCATACCTCTACTCGCTCAGAACCCTGCTCTGCCATGAGAACAATCCTCGGCTCGCTCCTGGGGGATGAGAGACCGTGGGGAGCAGAACAGGGCAGTCCTAACTGTGGCCGTCCCAGACTGACCAGTGAGCACAGACAGGAGTGAGCACAGCCCAGATCCGCTGAGAGCAAAGAATGGCCCAGCTGAGGCGGCCTAACTGCAGACTCATGGAGTTGGGCAACCGTGGGCTACGTGGTGTCTGCTGTTGAAGCTGTTGGGTTTGGTGACTCTTTCTTATGCAGCAACAGCTGACTGAGACACCGGCCCCAATGCTGCCAGCCACCTTACCTGGCTTGACTTTTCTTCTGTTTTCCACAGCACTTGTCACCTTCTGATACATTATAAAATATGCTTATTTGTTGTGTGTATTGTTTGCTGTCTATCTCCCTTGATGAGACTACACGGACCTGTATCCCCCCAAGGGCAGACAAGTGTGTTTTAATCGCTGGTGCATCCCCAGGTGCCTAGGACAACAGAGAGCACATTGTAGGGGCTCCGTAAATAATTGGAGAATTAATAAATCAATGAATGAATAATGAGAACCACCTCTACCACCATTATTGGAGCACTTGCCAAATGACAGGCATTGTGCCAAGCTCTGTAATCAATGAGTTTATTTAACTCTCACAACAGCATTCCAAGATAGGTGCCCTTATCCCCATTCTGCTGATGAGAAAGCTAAGACTCAGAGAGGTTAAGCAACCAGCTCAAGGTTGTACAGCAGGCACGTGGCAGAGCTGGGATGAGAACCCAGGTATGTGGCTACAAAGCCCATAGATGTACTGTCCTGCACACCCATGCACACACACACATACACACCCCCCCGCAGCCCAGAGGAAAAATGTTTAACCCTTTATAGGAGCATAGAAGAAAGGGAGAGAGAGATGGGGGAAAAAAACAAACTTTCACATAGTTGAGCTGGGCTTCAAAGCATGAATAGAATTTTGAGACAGATGAGAAGGGAGATGGAGGTAGTTATTTAGTTAGACGATTGTGTAATCGCCTAGAGGGTGGACTCCTTCCTCCAGAACCAGAGGCACAACAATGAAAGCAACACCTTCTAACACAACATGCCGTGGACAAAAGATGTCGCTGGCTTCAGTTCGACGAGGATGTGGCCCATTTGGAGACGGCGTCCAGGGGAGGAAATAACAGAGGGCCGACTGGGCCACGGGCAGCAAAGACGCTGGAGAACTTCGATTCAAGGCGTGCGTATCAGGTGTGCCTGCAGCACTCCCGGAAGGTTCTGGAAAATGTTACCGAACCAAGAGGGTTCCCTTCTGGCAGAGCTAAAGTCAGACTCTCGACCAAAAGTAGTTTCACACAAAATAGAACTTATTTGCAGCAAATGGGAGGCCACGCGGAATCACTCCCGAAGTTGGGGTGTCCCCGAACAAAGGGAGGCATGGGCATTAAATTCGGGTGGCGATGAATATTCAAAAGGGAGCGGAGGGCGTTCGCTGGCATGGGCACAGCGGGAAACCTGCTTCCAGGACACACAGGTCGGGGTGACAGGGCCTGAGCTCCTCCCGGGCCGAAATCTTAGTGTTAAAATGAGGCGACCGTCGGAGGCGTCGCCCGCATGCTGGGGCCTGGTCTGGTTCCGGGCGGCTAGTGATGGCATCTCTGAAACAGTCAAATGCTTCCAGACCCCCCCCTCCAGTTCCTCAGGCCATTAGTCGGTGACAAAAATACAAAAAGGTAGAAGATAAAAATTTCATCCTCTTCTTTACACTCCCTCCCTCGCTTCCAACCACCAATCTGTTTCTAAATCAGGTTGATTCTCTCTGGAAAACAGCCCTTGGCTTCTTCTGGATGGTCAACAGCTTTCTCCTAGATTCAGGCCCAAACCTCCCGTCTGTCTCCCTGACCTCTGACCCCTCCACCCCACGGCCCACCTCTCTCCAGTTCATCACCAAGGCTGACATTGGAGGGATTTTTAAAACACAGACATTATCGTGTCCCTTCCCGCTTTCGTATCTTGCCGACATCCAGATTTCCAGCTTTCTGCTGTGAGATGCAGGTCCCTGCAGAGCGGCCCCAACTGTCTCTTCAGCTTCATCTCCCACAGCCCCGCCCCCACCAAGACTTCTCTCCATCGCCGGGATGTCCCCAAACCCTCCCTCCCGGTGCCTTTGGATACGAGGTTCTGGCCACCAGAACCCTCTCCCTCACTTCTCTGCACCTCAGTTTCTCATCCAGAAAATGGTAGGATGACACCCACCACCCAAGGCTGTTGTGAAAGAAACTGGAAATAATGCAAATAAGAGCTTCTAACCAGGCCTCGCCCCAGAGAGCCCCAAACAGTGTTGGGGTGTCCGAGCCAGGAGCCTGACTCACGGCTCCCTCCTCCATGTGAGCAAATCACTCACCATTCTGAGCAGATGTTGCCTTTATACACAAGGTCATAGCCAGTCCCACCAAGAACATGGGTGATGAACTTCCCAGCCCCTCTAGGATGGTCCCCTCACCTCTCATCTCCTTCCGCCCATGCCCCTGCAGCCACACTCACCCCCTTGCTGTTCCTCAAGCTCTCGCCTTAGGGCCTTTGCACCTGCTGTTCCCACTGCCCAGAATGTTCTTCCCAGAAATCCACAGGGCTCACGTCCCCACTTCCCTCAGGTCCTTCTCCAGGAGCACGGCACAGGCAGGACAGAGGGGCATATGCTCCTGGGTGGCTAACCCTCCAGCAGGGAAATTTTTATTTCAAATTAGCCCTGAGTTACTACCTGTAGAATTGCTAACTATCAAACAAATGACACCATGGTATGTGTTAATTTCTGGGTAATTCTAGTAGAGAGAGAACAAATGGCACCGCCCCTGGGCACCTTTGACTTTGCTTAAACGTTGCCTTATGAGCAAGATTCCGAGCCCACCCCACGTAGAATGGTGCCCACGCGCCGTGGCTTTACTCCTCCTGTGACGCACGCCATCATCTGCTCTAGTCCGTCTCTCCCCACTAGAAAGCAACGTCATGAGGGCAGAATCTGTGTGTGCATTGCGGTTTTGTGGTTTGTTATCTTTGTTTTCAGTGGGAAGAAGGCAAACTCGGTTCCCCTGATGCGCACACAGATTCTGCACACAAACCAACCCCAGGAATTACATCACGGTGCAGAATTATAAGTGGAGTCAGGAGTGGAGGAAGGGGGAGGCAAGGAAGGCAGGAGTTTCGTCTCATTCTCTGCTTTATTCTCAGCACCTAGAACATGCCTGGCACACAGTAGGTGCTCAACAAACACTCGATCAAAGGAACGAATGAAGAAGCTGGTCCTTTCTCAGCCAGGGACACCGTGCCCGCGAAAGCTGTGACAAAGTGGACAGGACTGAACCAAACCTCCCAGGCCGCAGGCCCACACACCCTCCTGTCCGGAAGCACCAGGAGAGGGGAGCTGGCAGAGCCCGTCCAGGGCTTTCCGGAGCCCGGACTGATGCAGGAGCACAGATTTCCCGCGGCCCGTGTCCACCGCCCCATCCAACGCCCAGCGGCCGAAAGTCCACTTTGGAGACTTGTCCTTCCAAGTGTTCTCAGACACGGAAGCCCAGGTATGACCCAGGCGAGGCCCCCGAAAATACAGACCAACCGCGAGTTACAGCAGCCCTGAGGTTGGGGCTCCCCTCCGGCCATGTGGCGTGTCCATGCTATTCACATTTTGACCACAAGAGGTCACTGTGGCTGCACGTAGCGTCTGAGCTGGTCCCGGTCAGGGAGAGAGTTTGTTCTGATTTTCACTTGTCTTTGCGGCCAGGGCAGGTGGGAAATGCACTCCAGACGAACAGCTTTGGGGCCGATTCCAGGATGCCTGGGACATACACGACTTAGGTGTGTCTTTATAAAGCCGACATATAGTACAATCTAACAAAGCTGGGCTCTAAGTTAGATGCCCAGCCCTGGTGGTCCAGTGGTTAAGCTTCACTGATCTCATCACCTCCACCTGGGTTCGTGTCCCAGTCAGGGAACCACATCACCTGTTTGTCATCTGTCGGTTGTCATACTGTGGCGGCTGCCCGTTGCTGTGATGCTGAAAGTTATGTCACCGGTATTTCAAATACCAGCAGGGTCACCCGTGGTGGACAGGTTTCACAGGAACTTTCTGACTAGGACAGACAAGGAAGAAGGACCTGGCCACCCACTTCCTAAAATACTGTCCATGAAAACCCTGTGGACAGCAGTGGAACTCGTCTGATAGAGGCCTGGAAGGGGAGAGGGTGGCGTGAAAGGACCCGGCAGGGTCTGCTCTGCTGTCCACAGGGTCACCAGGAGTCGGACTCCACTCCACTCCACGGCTCTGACAACAAAGCAGGTTACCTGGGTGAGAATCCCAGCCCCACCTGCCCGCACCATCTAGGGCAAAGCTGTCTGCCTCAGTTTCCCCTTCTGCCCAATGGGATCATAATGGTGTTCTACTTGGAGGGACTTTATGAGGACAAATGAGGTGTGCACATAGAACTCAGAACAATGCCTGGATAGACAGAGAACTTGTGAAAGTTAACTGTTTATTATCACTTTTCCTCCACAGCTCTAAGCATACTTTATATTGATAAATTTTGTGATTATTTAAATTTTGTGATTATTAATGGCTTTTTCCCCCACTAAGTTTTGTATATTTTAACTTTTTATTATAAAAAAAATTCTAATATACATGAAAGTAGAAGGAATAGCCTGTCTCTGTTTCTCCTCATCATTGTCCACTGTGCAGTGCCTGGCACACAGTGGGCCTTCAACAAATGATTTTCCAATGGATATTGATTAGGTGCTATTCTAAGCTGGGTGGGCGTCAGGCACTAAGGCTGAGAGAGCGGGTTAGATCCAGGCCCTGTGCTCAAAGAGCTCCAGACCGGTGAGAAAGGCTGGCTTTATTTGCAACCTCCCGGGGTAGGGTGAATAAATGGAGTGTATGACGGCAACAGCTCACCCAGTCCGTTCTCAACTCCGCTGAGAACTGAAGGAGGCATAGGGGCTAAGGAGGGGAGAGGGCAGGGAAGAGCATCCCAGGCAGAGGGAACAGCGAGTGCAAAGGCCCCGAGGGTGCGAGGGCGCATCCGTGTTCAGCAGGAGCGGTGGGATCGAGCACCAAGGGACCCTTCACTGTGACGCACACCATGGAGTGTTTCCCAGGCTGTTCTGGGGACTGAGGCTAGAGAGAAAGAAGTAGAGGCGAATCCTGCCTGTGGATTCCTCCCTTCCAACTGGCAGTCCGTCCCAGAGCCTCTGGTGGCTGGGTCGCCCCAGTCCTCAAGGCGGCCTCCTTTAAAGCCACAGAGGGCCACGCCCAGCTCTGGAAGGGCAGAGAGCCAAGCCGGAGAGATCCGCCGGGAGACGTCTGCGGGCACTGGGACGTGAGCGGCTTGGGGCTGAGAATCACTGCGGGGGGTGCACAGGGAAAGAGAGGCCGCGGTGGGGTGAGCCCAGAGGCAGGAGCACCCTGGCAGACGCTGCGGCCTGGGGGCAGGGATGCCAGGCCCCGCCGGCCGGGTAGAATCTAAAATTATCACGAGGGACCTGAGCAGTCTGGTCCCTGGGTGTCTCCCCAAACCCACTCACCTCCCACCCTTCTGCTGCACCAGCCACACTGGTCGCCCGTCTGTTCTGGAATCTGCCAAGCTCTTTCGCTCCTCAGGGTCCACCCTCCCCCGGACTCATCCCTCTACCCAGAGTCCTCACCATGCCACCACTTCCTTCAGGCTGGACAATCCTACTCGGCCCGCAGGTCTCCCCTTAAACGTGACCCCAGGAAGCCCCCTGACCTCCCTCCCCAGGCTGTTCATCTCTTTGAATAAACCTTGTACTTTTCCTGAGGACTACTTGTCACAATTAGCAATTGCATGTCTGTTTGTGCATATTAACTCCTGTCTCCCCTACTCCACCAGGAGCTCTGGGTGCACACGCCATGGTTTTAGTGTTGCGCTCAGTGACCCAGTCCCCAGGCAGCGCCTCACACATGGTAAGGGCTTAATAAATATTTGAATGAATGAATGAATGAATGAATGAATGGGGTCAGCGTTAATGTACGTGCCCACTCAATAGCCAGCAGGATTACTACTATCAGATTCTATCCTTAGATGTCCAGCACTGACCATCCATTCCCTGGGTATCATTGTCATTGTCATCACCGTTATCATCATATTTATCATGATGGTAGCCACCCATATCCTATTAGAAGCACAGGCCCTCAGTTCAAAGTCACCCCCCAGTTGCTACATATCTCCTCGCCCTCTGACCTCTGAGCAGCACTCTTCGCTGTCATAAACGATCTTAGCTATTGGCTCATCTGTTTGACTCCCTTCCCAGAAGAGCAGGGACCTGGCTCACCTTGGTCCCTGCCCACATCCCAGCATCGAGAACAGTGCTTGGCATCAGCAGGGATTAACTCTCACCTTATAGTCCATAGGTATCGATTCATTTTGCATTTCCACAAACCTCTATGATGCAGGAGCAACGAAGCACATTACAAGCGAGGGGAGAGAAGTCGGGGAGGCCACCTGACTTCTAGGTCAGGGCTAGTCGGTGGCAAGCAGCAGTGATTGGACCCCTTACTCCCTGATTCAGAGCTTTCTCTAAGTCTCCCGGCAGCTCTCGAGGCTCTGACACTGGCCAGGATTTCTTCTTCCATTTCCAGCTCCTGGATCTTCCCTACAAAACTCAGAGCAAACGCAAGAGTGTCCTGTAGGGAAGACCCACACTGGCTGTCCCCAGCCCAGTCAGGTCGCCCACCCACCAACCTAAAGACAAAATTCTGGAGCAGTTTGCATACATTTGGATTCACGACCCAGGATGCCATGGGCTCGCTGAGTAACCAGCAACTCTCGTGACCTTGGAAATATCCTTCCTTTCTCCGGGTCTGCATTCACTTATCTGAGAAACAAGAATCAGACAGCAGCTCTCTCAATCTCTTCCCACATCGTCTCTGTGCAGCCTTCAAGTCCTTGCTGGTTTTTTCAAGCTGAAAGCAATCATCTGTCCCCAACAACAAACAGTGGGTGCACGTGACACTCCAGTTAGATGCCCAATCACATTATGAGCACAGACTTCCTGCAGGAGCGTGGTTACCGCACCATTAGGTGGGCCATGCTTAGAGGACACAAACTTAGTGATGAGACCCTCGGAGGGATGCTCAAAAAGAAAAGAATGACCACCTGTGTGTTGGAATGCTTCCCAAGAAATACTCCTCCTAGAAGTCCCTTTCAAAATGTGAGCTGCTGAGGAATCAGAGGACGGTTTTGTCACAGGTCAGGAACAGACGGGAATGAAAGGATAGAGACGAAGAGGTCTGTGGGTAGAATACGTAAACTTTCAGAACAAAACAGAGCAAACTCTAAAAGCTTCCAGAAAAGATAAAAAGATCACCCACATAGGAATGAAAATCCAGTTGAGATCAGACCTGTCATTGGCAACACTAAATGCTGGAAGAAAAAAGGGTCAATTTCTGAAGAAAAGTTATCTTGCATCAGGAATTCTCTACTCGGACAAACTGTCATTCAATTTCGGGGTGAAACAGAACTTGCACATGTAAGAACTCAGGAAGATCATCCTGAGAGCCTTTCTAAAATCTTTGCAAAACCGCAAAACCCTCTCTCCCATGGTAAGGCTCAGCCCAGAACTAAGTATGATTATTATAGCATTAAGTATTCTGTTGGCCAAAGAATGTCTCCAGATTCTAAGCGTTAAGTGTCAGCGTAGACCATTCCAGGCCCCCAGAAGTAGTCATAACTCCTCCTTGAGTAAATGAACCCAAAACACACCTCCGACACCTGAGTGGCGAGAGAAGAGGGAGGGATGGTCCCAGGAAGATCCTGGGCGCCGTGAGTCTCCCAGGCCAGTTGCCCATTGAAGTCAGGAAGCCATTCTATAGCTCCCCCATAGACTGTTCTGTAGCCTCTGCTTGAATGCCTCCAACCACAGACTTCTCACTACTCCTGAGATAGCCCATTCCATTGGTTGTTGGCAATTTCGGCTGTTGGGATGCCCTCTATGTTGTGCTAACAATTCATCTCTCTGTATCTTAGGAATAAAATAATTACATAATTAGGAGAGAAATCAAGATCACTCTGGCTCAATCCCCTCATTTTAAAGATGAAGAAGCGGAGGTCCAGAGAGGGAAAGGACATGCCCGGGGTCACACAGCACAGTTGCAGTCCAGCTGGCACTCCTGGTATTTGATCTGTGTGTACAGGCCAGCCAGTGGCCTTGCAACATGGGGAGCTTTCCACGATGACCTAGTGGAGAGATTTTTCAGAGTCATGGTCAAAGCAATAAAAGTGACGTCCTCTCTGTCCTGTGGCCCAGAGGCCGGCTTTATAAGACAAAGTGCTCTGAGCTGAGGGGATCTGCCCCCGAAAGGGCTCTGGGCTGTGTACCTGTTCCCTGAAGACACTGCCCCAGCCTCTGCTGTGTGTCCTGTCTTTCCACTGAAAGGCCCAGCACAGGGCATTTGTTTGAAGCACAAGAAGTCAGCTCAGAAAAGAAAGAAAAGGCAGTGACTCTAAGGAGCCCCAAACCCTTTCTCCCATTCAAATAAGAAGCTGCTGGAAGGGCGATTACGCATCAAACAGTCCGCAAACAATCATCGGCTCCCAGAGGCCCGCAGGAATCTGGGTTAAGACACCGCCCCTTACTTACAGCAAACCGGCCTGGCCCGGTTTGAGGCTTCCTGAGAAACCATCACAAGACTGCCCCGCTGAGAATAAACGGCGGAGCTCCCCAGGCGGATAACCCTTCTAGGGCAGCAGGGCCGCGGGTCACACCTTCCTCCCGGGAGGTCGAGGGCTTTGGGCGTCATGTTCCTCACGATGGAGTCGCTGGAGAGATTTTTATGAATCCAGAAACGGATGGTAAGGGAGTCAGGGGACCCACATTGTTCCACGCGGCTCACCTGGACTCAGAGCCTAAAGAACCGCAAACAGCATCACCATAACAGAGAGCAACGTGCACGGGCCATCGCATGTCAGCCCTTCAGCCCTGACTCAGCCCGACAAAGCAGGCGTTATTGTGGCTCCCTTGTGAGCTAAGACTCCAAGTGGTTAAGCAGCTTGGCCAAGCGTTCAGCATTAACATCATTTTATTGTGCGTATGACTATATGAGCTATCTTCAAATCAGGCCTCCTTTGAGAGCAAAGGGTAATAATAATTATTATTGTTAATTATATAATTAATACCATAATTCTGCCAGAATAGCAGGCGTCCTTTGGGGCTGTCCTGAACTCCCCGGGAAGTGTGGTGACCCAGCGACGTGCCAGGCCCGGTTCGAAGTGCTCTGTGTGTTTTAGGTGATCTCGTCCTCACGTACCATTATCTCCATTTCACAGATGGAGAAGTCAAGGCACACAGCTGTGAAATGGTAGACCCAGGATTCGGACTCGCAGCTAAGCTCCAGGTCCCACGCCCTAAGCTCTATGCAATACTGCCTCTCCTGGAGCCAGGAGGCGACACTCAAGTGGGGCTGGCCCCCAAAGCTGTGCTCTGTCCACACCACCATAATCCACCCTCTCTAGGGTCTTTGCTCAAAGGCTCTCCACCTGACAACGCTTTTATTGCCTGCTAATTCAAAGTACTAAGCTTAATACAGGGCTGGGTATTGGCATAAAAGGCTAAAACTAAGAGAAATCCTAAGGACCTCAGGCAGAGTCACTTCCAACAAGACCAGCGACATTCCGTTGTCCCTTCTCCTTCGACAATTTCCCGAGAACTACAACACCATCACATCTCCTGGGAAGGCCCTTCACTTCTTCGCACATCCATTTAAGATGCACTTCTGGATAGATGACCTCACCCCCGAGAGGCCCCAAGTAGACCCATGCCAAGAGCATCAGTGGACCCCTTGTCCTATGGCTGCTCACTGGGTTCAGCCAACAGGAAGCACAACAAGAGGGCAGAGAACGAGAGGCGGGTGAGGTCGGGGTATTCACTCCTCTGCTCTCTGCCTGCTGGGTGGCAGCACCTGACCCCAGCTCCTGCAGGACAGCCCACTCCAGGTTCCAGCAGGCCCCCTCCCCCAGCGCACTCAGGCCTGGGGGCTATAACGCCTCCTTGCAGCCGAGGCCGCAGCACTGCACCACACATGGGGTTTCTTTTCATCCCACCCCCACCTCTGTACACTGTGTTTTTCTTAGCACTGACCACCCAATTTGAACACATCAACGACTTCCTGAGAGTCTATTGAGGAAAGCAAAAAGTGAGTAGATGATTCATTCTCTCAAAAACGATCTTGAACTTGAACTGCGTGCCAGACGGTGTGCTGAAGGCTCAGGATTTACAGGAAGAAAAAGCAGACGCAGTCCCTGTCCTCATGGCGCTTAGAGTCCAGTGGGAGAGGCGATCAACCCCAGAGGCAGGAGCAGAATGCCAGCTGTCGTGGTGCAGGGGAGCAAGGCAGGGTGCCACGAGAGGTGACCTCAGAGGGCTCCCCGATTGACTTCGACCTTCAAGGCTGGAGGTTGAGGACAGGGCCTCTGGGGTCAGTCTGTGGGTCTAGATCCTGTTCCCATCTACCAACTAGGTCAGCCTGGGTGAGTCAACTTCTTGGTGACCCGGATGTCTTCCCTGTGAAATGGGGATGGTTAACAGTCCATACTTTGTAGGGTATCGTGAAGTCTGAATTCAGTAAAGTTCCAGGAGTGCTCAGAGCACTGCGTGGCGTGGGGAAAGGGCTCAGTAAGTGCAAGCTATTGTGATCATCACTATGAAACCCCCTATAAAGGCATGGAAAAAATCCCACCCTAAAACAGAGATGCTCATGAAAAGCCATGCAGAGGCAGTAAATGTTTTATAAGGACCGCTGCCTGAGGCTCAGAAGGAGTACCTTTTTTTTAAGCCCTGAGCCATATAATTGGTGATCATTTTCAAAGCCAGTTCAGCCTTGAATCTCCCCTGGTGCCACTTCAACGGGAGGCATTGCCGCCGGCCCAGGGCCCCTGCAGAGGTCTCTCCAAGTACAAGAGCTCACAGGGCGTTCCTGGGAATGACTCAGGAACAAAACGACATTTTGTGCCAGCAGATGTTTCACAATAATTAAGTGTGGGCCCTGAACATAAAAATCAGAACTGCTGAAAATAAAAATCTGGAGAGGAACGGCAATTTCTGGCACAGCTACTCCCTCTGGGGAAAAAAGTGATGTCCTTCCCAAAATGTTGGCTGGAAAGAACACTAGCTTAAATCCTGAAGGCCTGGGTTTGGGTTCTGTCTTACTCAGCATTTATTGGAGCATTTATTGAACTTCTAGCACATGCGAGGTGCTGTGGGACGTTAAACCAGAGAGGCAGCACCGTGTCAAGAAGGAGCTGGGACGTTTGAGTCACCCGTCAAGTCCAATCACGATTTTGCCTGTTGATCCTTGAGGGACTTCGGGCGAGTCGCCTAGCTGTCCACGCCTCCATTTTCTCATCTGTAAAATGGGAAGGGCAGAACCTTGAGCCACGTCCTCATTTCCCAAACTGGCAACCGAACAGGAGCCAGCAGAGCTTGAGAGGCTCCCAGAGATGCAGAAGGGAAACCAGGAGACCATGGTGGTATCATTGAAACAGGAAAGGGACTGCTTCCAGAAAGAAGAAATATTCCATGATGTCAAAGGTACAGAGAGGTTGGGGGGTAAGGCCCGGGAAGCCAACACTGGGTTTCAGGACAGGAAGCTTCCATCTTGCAGAAAGCATTCCAACCTCCCTCTCTCCCCAAACAGGGGGCTTTCAGCCGCCTGACATTCCCATACTCCTTTGCTCTTTCCATTCCCTGCCTGCAGCAGCTGAACAACGGCCGCCCAAAGAAACCGGTTCTTAATCCCTGGATCCTTTGAACGTTACCTTATGTGGGAAAGCAGTCTTTGCAGACGTTACTAAGTTAAGGATCTTGACTGACTTTCCTCAGTGAGTGCTAAAGCCATCAAAGTGTCCTTGTGAGACACTTGCAAGAGAGAGGCAGAGGGATTCTTGACTGTGCACACAGAGGAGGCGGCAGCGACATGGCCACGGGGCAGAGATTGGAAAGATGCAGCCACAAGCTAAGGGACTCCTGGAGCCACCGGAGGCTGGAAGAGGCAAGGACGGATTCTGCCCTGAGCCTCAGCGGGGAGCACGGCCCTGTTGACACCTTGATTTGGGACTTCTGGCTGCCAGAACTGTGAGAGAACACATTTAAGTCATTTTAAGCCACCAAATTTGTGGTAATTTGTTAGAGCAGCCACAGGAAACTAATACACTACTTAATTTTAAAATATGAGGCGCATTTAGTCAGGGCCAGTTACAGCCCAGCAGATAGGGTTGTGGATTAAGACAGACGAAGAGAGTGTTATATTACCTTCAGGAATATAAAACCTTGGCCGGTTAGGACCTTTGACATGTCCTATGGGGCCATAGCAGGGGCAGAGGTCATGGGCCTTTCAGAATATTGAGTCATCGCCTGTTTATTAAGAACCCACTAGATGCCAAGGATCGTCCTCAGTACTGGAGGGGCGGGTGAAACAATTCCAGTTTTCCGCAGTGAGTATGAGCATGATTATACTATTGATCACTCAATTGGCGACTCTCGTGTTCATGATCTCTCTTAATCCTCAGAACTGCTACTTGTATCCCCATTTATGGATGGGGAAAAGGAGAAACAATCTGTCTAATGTCACACAGCTAACGGGAGGAGCATCCTATTTTGGAGCCCAGGAAGGCTGGCTCCAGAATCTGGACTCTCCACCCCTCCGTTATGCATTTTATGATTGAAGAAGCTTGTTTTCAAAGTCAGCTCTGTGCGATTTCTCCTCTTCTATCAATAAGACTGTGGTAAGCAGATTAAAGGCACTTAAATCATGACATGAGGGATTCAGGTTAGCCAAAAGAATGCTCTTCTTGATAGAAAAGCACCAGAAATTGCTGACCATGCAAAGAATACAGAAAGACCAACTCTGGATTTATTTAAAAATAGGAGAGTTTCATCTGTCTGAGTGATTCCACCCCAAGGACTCAGGAGCCCAGATTGTCTGACGGCTGCCACCTGTCCCCTCTTGCTGCTGGAGAGAGGCCTTCCATGGAAACCCAAGACCTGTCACTGTGCTTCCCCAGGAGTTGGGCATGGGGGCCCCAGCAGAGAGGGTGCCAAAGCAAGCACAGGAGGCATCACCCATGTCTGAGGACCACCCTACCACCTCTTTCCCCTATTCATGTGGCCTTTACCAGAACCAGCATTCTGGTTCCCAACATCCCAGCTCATCCCACCCACTGGGTCCACTAAGATCTTACTCTCTCTCCCTCTTTCACTCACTCTCTGTCACACACACACACACTCACACTCATAGACTACACAGTTGAGGGCAAATCTGTTTTAAAAAAATCCTGAGGCACTGTTGTGTTAAAAACTCCCACTATGATTATTAACGCTCTTAGTTCTATAATTTATTGCTATATGTAATGTCAGGCAACATTGGCAGGTGCATATGAATGGTTTCATTTGTATCTTTCAGATATTATACCTTTCAGGTAGATTGAGCCTGCTTTGCTATTACTGTGAGATGTTTCTCCTTGTATCTAGAAATGTCTTTTGTCTTAAGGGCTATTTTGTCTTATATGAACAAAATGACACCAGCTTTCTTTTGGTTACTGTTTGCGTGGTATATCCATTTCCATGCTTTCACTGTAAATCTTTCTGTCATATTTAAGGCGTATCTCTTGTAAGAGCATAGTGTTGGATTTTTTGTTGTCAACTGGAATACCTAGTCTGTTTACACACATAATGTAATTACTGACATACCTGCATTTAAATCAACTCTCTTCCTATTTGTTCATCCACAATGTAGCATGTGTCGGTAGTTCATTTCTTTTTCTGGCTGAATAGTATCCCATTGTATAACACATTTTCTTTGTCCATTCACCAGCTGATGGACATTTATGCTGTTTCCACTTTTTGGCTATTACGAACAATGCTGCTATAAACATCCACGTAAAAGCTTTGTGTGGACGTTTGTTTCATTGCTCTTGGCTAGATAACCTAGAAGTGAAACCATTGGGTCATATGCCAGTTTTATCTTTAACTTTTTGAGAAATCACCGAATTATTTTCCGAGTGGCTGCACCATTTTACATTCTGACCAGCATTGTCTGAAGCTTCTCACTTCTCCATAGCCTTACGAGTATTTGTTGCGGTCTGTCTTATTTATTATAGCTGCTCTTGTGGATGTGAGATAGCATCTTCTTGTGATTTTAATTTGTATTTCCCTGAGGACTGATGATGTCGAGTGTCTTTTCATGTGCTTATTCAGCCATCCGTATGTCTTCCTCCTATACATTATAGGCTTCTTCTTTGATTGGGTTGTCTTTGCGCATATTATTAATTTTACAAAATCAGTATATATAGATTTACCCATAATTCCCCTTTGTATTGCTTGTCAGCCCTTCCTGCATTTCTGTTCCTCTTTCTGGGATCGTGTTTCTTCTGCCTGAAAATTCTCTTTGGTAAGAATTCTTTTAGCGTAGTCTGCTGGCAGCAAATTCTCTAGATTTTCATTTGTCTGAAAACACCTTTGTTTCACCATTGTGCTGTCACGTTATTTTCTCTAGATATGGAACTCTAAGGAGCTATCATTTTCTTTCTTTCTGTGCTTTAAAGATGTTCCATTGTCTTGTGGCATTCCCCATGTCTTAGAGAAGTCAGCTGTTTGTCTCACTGTCCGTTTGAAGGCGATGTCTTCTTCCTCTGACCTCCTCGTCTTTGGTTTTCATAAGTTTTATGATGACACACCTACAGTAGTCTTCCTTGTTCTTACTCTGCATAGAAGTTATAGAAGTTCTTGGGCCTATGGCTTAATGTTGTTCATCAGTTTTGGAAAATTCTTGGCCAGTATCTCTTCAAATATTGCTTCTACTCCATTGCCTCCCTGTTCTCATTTCAAGACTTCAGTTACACCATGTCCCATATTCTTCTTACATTCTTTTCTGTATTTTCAATCAGTTCTTCTCCTTATGTTTCCGTGTATATCATCTATTGATCTTCCAGGTCACTAATCCTTGCTTCTGCTGTGTCTAATCTGCTGTTTAACCCACATACTGAGTTAATTTCATTTATACATAAATACTAAAGTATTTCTCAGTTCTACAGTTGTCATATGATTTCTTAATAGATTCTAGTTCTCTGATAAAATTTTCCATCTTTTATTTTATTAAGCATATTAGTCACAGTTATTGTGAAATCCATGTCTAAATAATTCCAAGTCTTTGTCTTGGGTTTTGGTTATTTGCTCCTGTTTCCTAGTATGCCTGGATTCTTTAAATTTCTTTATTTTTTAATTAATTAATTTTCTAACGCAGTAACATTGGCTTATAACATTACATAAATTTCAGGTGTACATCGTTATACTTCAATTTCTGTGCAGATTACATTACATTCACCACCCAAAGACTAATTAGAATCCATCACCATGCACATGTGCCCAGTCACCCCTTTTGCCCTCCCCCCGCTTCCCCTATGGTAACCACCAATCCAGTCTCTGCTGCTTTGTGTTTGTTTGTCATTGTTTCTACCTTCTACTTATGAGTGAGATCATACAGTATTTGATTTTCTGCCTCTTATTTCATTTAGCACAATTCCCTCAAGGTCCATCCAAATTGTTACAAGTGGCCAGAGTTGATTTTTTCTTATGGCTGAGTAGTATTCCATTCTGTATATATACATACCACATCTTCTTTATCCATTCATCCCTTGATGGGCACCTAGCTTGCTTCCAAATCTTGGATATTGTGAATAATGCTGCGATGAACATAGGGGTGCATGTGTCTATATGCATTTGTGTTTTCAAGTTCTTTGGATAAATATCCAGCAGTGGAATAGCTGTATGGTAGATTTATTCTTTATTTTCTGAGGAAACTCCATACTGTTTTCCACAGTGACTGAGCCAGTTTGCACTCGCACCAGCAGTGTATGAGGATTCCCTTCCCTCCACATCCTCTCCAAAACTTGTTGTTTCCTGTCTTGTTTCTTATAGCCGTTCTAACCAGAGTGAGGTGATACCTCATTGCAGTTTTGATTTGCATTTCCCTGATAGTTAATGATGTTGAACATGTCTTCATGTGCCTGTTGGCCATCCGCATATCTTCTTTGGAGAAATCTCTGTTCACATCTATTACCCATTTTCTAATTAGGTTGTTGGTTGTTTTGTTCTTGAGACATATGAGTTCTTTGTATATTTTGGATATTAACCCCCATCTGATATACTGTTTGCAAATATCTTCTCCCAATTGTTAGGTTTTCTTCTCATTTTGTTGATGGTTTCCTTTGCTGTGCAGAAGATTTTTAGTTTGATGTAGTCCCGTTTGTTCATTTTTTCTATTGTTTCCCTTGCCCGGTCAGACATGGTATTTGAAAAAATGCTGCCGGGAGACCAATGTCAAAGAGTGTACTGCCTATGTTTTCATCTAAAAGTGTCATGGTTTCAGATCTTACTTTCAAGTCTTTGATCCATTTTGATTTGGTTTTTGTGCATGGTGTAAGATAATGGTCTACTTTCATCCTTTTGCATGTGGCTGTTCAGCTCTCCCAACACCATTTATTGAAGAGATTCTCCTTTCTCCATTGTATGTTCTTGGTTCCCTTGTCAAAAATTAGCTGTCCATATATGTGTGGTTTTATTTCTGGGCTCTCGATTCTGTTCCATTGATTTGTGTGTGTGTGTTTATGCCAGAACCATGCTGTGTTGGTTACTATAGCTTTGTAGTATATTTTTGTGAGGAAGGTTGGCCCTGAGATAACATCTGTTGCCAATCTTCCTCTTTTTGCTTGAGGAAGATTGTTGCTGAACTAACATCTGTGCCAGTCTTCCTCTGTTTTATGTGGGATGCTGCCACAGTGTGGCCTGACAAGTGGTACTGGTCTGTACCCAGGATTTGAAATTTCCAACCCTGGGCCGCCAAAGCAGAGTATGCAAACTTAAACACTGCACCACCAGGCTGGCCCCTGGAATTTTTGTTTTTTGTGGGGTTTTTCTTTTTAATTTTTAGTTTTTCGGATGTACATCATATTTTGAATTCTGTGTACATTACATCATGTTCACCACCCGAACACTAATTATAGTGCATCCCCTCACATGTGAGCCTAGTCACCCCTTTTGCCCTCCCCCTCCCCCCTTCCCCAATGGTAACCACCAGTCCAATCTCCAATGCTATGTGGTTGGGGTTTTTTTTGTCGTTTTTATCTTCTACTTATGAGTGAGATCATATGGTATCTGACTTTCTCCCTCTGACTTATTTCACTAGCATAATACCCTCAAGGTCCATCCATGTTGTCACAAATGGCCGGATTTCGTCATTTCTTATGGCTGAGTAGTAGTCCATCGTGTACAAATACCACATCTTCTTTATCCATTCGTCCCTTGATGGGCACCTAGGTTGCTTCCATGTCTTGGCTATTGTGTATAATGCCGCAATGAACATAGGGGTGCAAGTATCTTTATGCCTTTGTGTTTTCAAGTTCTTTGGATAAATACCCAGCAGTGGAATAGCTGGATCATATGGTAGATCTATCCTTAATTTTCTGAGGATACTCCAAACTGCTTTCCATTGGAATTTTTGTTAAATGGAAGATATTGTGTAAGAAAAAGCATGAAGACAATTTGTGGCTCTGGTGAATGCTATCTTCCTCCAGAAGAATTTGTGTTGCTTTGGGGTAAAGTGGAGACAAATCACTTGAATCCAGTTGAGGACTGAGGGATTTGAAGCTGGGCTTCAATCTTTTCTGAGGGCCAATCTATTTTCAATTAACTCTAACTTCTAAAATATAGCCATTCCAGAACACTAACTAGAAGTCTGAGCGGTTACTGGGGACCCTCTTCCTTGGTCAACCCAAATTTCAATATTTGTCTCCCAGACCCATGAGTTCCAAAATTCCTGCCTGGTTTTCCAGCCTTTTGACCACTTTCCGCTCAACTTCTTAACCTCTAAGCTCCATGCAGCTTGCAATTGTCAAATGCCTTAAGGGGGAAGACACAGCAGAATAATAATAAGCAGACACAACAGCGTTGGGTGTTTCCTCTTTCCAGGACCCTGGTTTCCTAAGTTCTGGCTGCCTTGGTAGCTCTTTGCTGTTCTCAGACACATGAGTTTCATTGTTTCTGTTGGTGGTGATGGTGGCGATAGTGGTGGTGGGTTTTGTTTGTTTTTATTTGGGGCCAGTTTTTCTAATTGTTCTCAGTGGGAACATTTGTCTGCAACAAGTTTCTTTTCCATTACCAGAAAGAAAATCTGAAACACAGCTGTTCTCGTTCTAAAGTGCCATTTGCTGCCAAAACTGCAGAACACAGAGCCCCCAGGAGAGGATGCTTCCTGGGAAGGAAGCCACGAATCCCATTTGCTTTACCTAGGCACTTGCCAAACCATCACTGTCCCTGACTTGACTTGGCACGGTTTAGGGCTGCTGTTGCGAGAGCTGAGCGGAGAGGATGCCTGTCTCATCTAAACATGAACCACAGTGTGAGTGACCATGTGCAGTTGCGGACCACCGGGTCCCTGAGCTGTGCCCTGTTCATCTCCAGCACACGGTAGACACTCCATAAATGCTTGATGAAAGGGAGGGAGCTGTTTGAAAGAATACGTGAGCAGGTATGAAAGAGCCCAGTGTTCTCTACATAGGAGGGTTGACCACGCAGATTTTCCCCACTTAATATCACAGACGCATTTTAGACCCTTGGGGTATAAATACATTTCATGCTAATCAGATATTTCATACGAAGTCCATTTAAGAATCTTGGCAGCAAATCATTCTGCAAATTAAAAAAAAAAAAAGGAACTCAAATCATCTCCCATTAGGAATACCAGCTAAAGCTTTTCAGCTCCAAACACATACAAGGCACTGCCTATGTATTTTCTACTAATCTTTTTTTTCTATTTTTTCTATTAATCTTTCAGGTCACTAATCCATTCTGCCATGTCTAAGCCATATATTGACTTAATTCCAGTTACAGTATTTTCAATGGTAGAGCTGTCATTAATTCTTTTTTATAGATTCTAATTCTCTGATAAATTATCTGGTTTATTTATACTTATTAGCTAATCTTCACAACTTTGAGAAGGATGTATAAGTAGTTATGCAAATTCTACAGATGGGGGAACTGAGACTCAGAAGCGTCAAGTGGCTTGCCCAACGCTGCAGCCAGTGGTGTCATGGTCAGCTGGTCAGCTAGTGAATTCCGTCCTAACCCCAAAGTTCATACCCTGTCTACTAACCAATGCTGTGAACGCTGATATTTCTATCTTGGTTTCCTTAGTTGCACATCTGTTCGGGGCTTACAGGCCAGCACTGGCGCTCTCGGCTGGAAACGTCACTTCCCAACAATGAGCTGGAGATCAGTGCGCCAGCTCGCAACCGTTCCCACCTCCCTTCCACAGACCTGAGCCACGGAATGGCACCCCCGAAGGTGAGGTTCTTGGACAAAATCCAGTGAGTTCTCTTGAGTAGACTGGGGAAGCACCAAACAGTGGCTACTATTACAGGCTCTGTTGCCCGATGGCCAGCGTTCAAATCCCAGTGTCTAAACTTCTGAGATCTGACACCTTGCATGAGTCTCTGACACCCTCTCAGCCACACTTTCTGCATCAGAAAACGAGAATTAAAATAGTCCAGTTTGTTGGGAGGATTAAATGACAGAGTAGATAAAATATGTAGTGTGTGTAAGTACCGAAGGATTATTATTATCCTAATGCAATTCCATTTCATCTCAAAGTGGAAACATTCATTGAACATGTGCTAAGGGCAGCCCTGGGCTGGGATTTGAGACGAGACTGTTGGGTAAAACCCAGTTTCCACCTTCAAGGAGCTCAGTTGCTCAGAGGAGACAGGCGAGTGAACACAACCCAAGGAACCAGGATGAATCTTGCTTGAGGACGGCATACAACGTCTGGGGGCCCCGCGGTGAGAGTCACTCCTTCCAGTATCGAGCCTTAGAGGACAGAAAGGCTTTCAACAGGAAAAAAGAGAGAGAGAAACAGCAAATAAAAGGCACAGATATGAAACTGCACATCTGGACAGGCCCGGGAGAGTCTGGTGTGACTGGAGAGAAGGATCTAGAGAGAAAACGTGTTCTAATCCTGGTCTCAATGCACAGAGGTCTTCCCAGCAGTGTGTGCCTCCTTGTTCACTTATCTTTTTTTTGTTGTTTGTTTGTTTTGAGGAAGATTAGCCCTGGGCTAACTACTGCCAGTCCTCCTCTTTTTGCTGAGGAAGCCTGGCCCTGAGCTAGCGTCCGTGCCCATCTTCCTCTACTTTATACGTGGGACACCTGCCACAGCATGGCGTGCCAAGCGGTGCCACGTCCGCATCTGGCATCTGAACCAGCGAACCCCGGACCACCGAGAAGCGGACGGTGGGAACTTAACAGCTGCGCCACCAGGCTGGCCCCTTGTTCACTTATCTTACACACAGGAGTTTCACAGGCTTGCGCAAAACCACAGTCAACATGAAACTTATAGGAAATGACCGCCACCAGCTGAGCTGCAGGCTTCTCTTTCCCACCACCTTTTCTAGGCAGCCCTTTCTGGAAGCTTCCTTCGGGGGTGAAGTCTCGAGGTGGGGGCTCCCCCCACACACACAGCTATTGCAAAGGCCATAGTTCTTGTACACATCCACTCCAGACTAGCTACCAGGGAGAAATGCCTACGATATTTAAAAGCATTGGTACAGCCTATTTCCGTTTATCCAAAGATGGGTGTGGATACTCTTGGTAATTTTGTTTCTTTTCGTTTGAACACAGACCACTTTCCTCTTGGCATCTAACACGTCTTTGGCCTCAGATTGCATTCTGTAAGGATTCATTCATTCATTACCAAACAGTTCTTAAGGGCATCGCCTTAGAGGCAGGCCTGGGGGAGAGGACCTGATCCGCCACCAAGCAGGTGTGTGACTTTAGGAAAGTTACTCAAACTTTCTGAACATCAGTCATGTCCCTGAGTCACAACATCAATCAAATGAGCCTGCCGCATAGCCAGAACTCAGTGAATAATCAGCCATTATTCTCATCACTAAAAGGATCATTCAAGAGACTGTTAGCAGGTCGGCCCCGGGAGCGCAGGATTCGGGTTTGTTCGGCTGTGTCCCCAGTGCCGGGAACTGAGTCAGGCACAAGGCAGGGTTTAGCAAATGTTTGTCAAATGAATGAGTGAGCGCTTACTCCATGTCAGACCCTGCCAGACTCAACAGGCATTTTTAAAAATGGAAAAAAAATGCTATGTGGGGTCAGGATGGGACCCCAGAGCAGAAAGAGGACACTGATGGAAAAACTGGTGAAATTCAAATAAAGCCTCAAGTTTACCTAATAGTAGTGTCTGAGTGCTGGTTTCTTAGTTTTGACAAAGTGCCACGGCCATGGGATGGCCTTGGGGGAGACGGGGTCTGGGCTGTACAGAGATTCTCTGTACATCTTTGCAACTTTTCCATAATTTTAAAATTATTCCAAAATAAAATGTTTAAAAAAGAGAAACAATTATCTTTTCCTAGTATCTTTTTTTAAAATAAACTTCTTATTTTGGAATAACATTATAAAATGACTACGTGAGGCTGTACTGCAATGATTATGACAGTCCTGTCAGAAGAGAAGGACTCAAGGAGCATCAGAAAGTGCACGCACGGCAGCAGCCTTCCCAGATTTTGGAACAGTCCTTATGTCAAACTCTTATCAGCAAACACATACTGCTGGTGCTTATGAGCTCAGGCCCTGGAGCCAGACTGCCTGGGTTTGAATCCTAGCTTCCTACTTATTAGCTGTGTTACTGTAGCCAAGTAACTCACCCTCTCTGGGCCTCTACTTCCTTATCTATAAAATGGGAATAAAACGGTGCTGTGTCATGGGGACAATACGAGAATTCATTCAGTTAATACACTTAAAGAGCTGAGATTTGTGTCTGCTACCTCTAAGTGAGGAAAAGCTAGCTAATAATCGTATTCCTCCTTCTATAGATGAGTTTTTAAACGTAAAACTTAAGCTGTTATACTGTAAGATGTTTCATATAAATACGTTTACCAATCAGAAAATTTAACCGTGAGATATTTACATCCTGATTTGGGGCTCTGAAATAGCTCAGTCTAAGTCACACATAATAATTAACATTAACATGCCAAGGGCCAAACACACACTCACAAATGAGAGTCACTGGGGATTGCTTGTTTTCGATGAGCCGCGCCCTGGATCTTCTCTCATTAGCCTGGATAACGGGCACGTCAAGATGCTGCCGTGGTGCACGATTGCTTCCGGTTTAAGCTCCTCAGACTGCAGTGCTAAGCTCCAGCCCAGCGCCTTTCAAGAAAGAGACAGGTGTCCGTGGGCGCACACACGTACACACGCGTGTGCCCCTCTGGCTGTAAAACATCGGCAATCCCCAAAGAAGCAATCTGCTCCAGCCACACCTGGCCAGGTTCTCCTGCGTCGCAGAGCACAGCAATTAAGACGCGTCAGGGAAGCTGCGCTGGTGTTTGGAGGGAGAGTTACTAATTCGTGTTAACCGCTTGCAAATCCAATCATAGCCATGTACTGGAACCATTACAGTCGTGTAATAAAAATATGGTCACTGCTTTTATTTTGCAGAAACTATCGTTTCCTTAGATTTTGCAACTCACTAACATTAATTGGGAAAATTGAATTCTTCCAGCCTGAACAGAGATGAATGGCCCTTCATTACTTAATCAAGAGGAAACCAACGACCCTGTGCACAGATGTCCTGACCACAGGATTTTACTGGGAACCTGCAGAAGCTGGGTTCTTTTGTTTGGTTGGTTTTTTTCTTTTGAGGAAGATTGGCCCTGAGCTAACATCTGCCACCAATCGTCCTCTTTTTGCTGAGGAAGACTGGCCCTGAGCTAACATCCGTGCCCATCTTCCTCTACTTTATATGTGGGACGCCTGCCACAGCATGGCTTGACAAGTGATGTGTAGGTCTGTACCCAGGATCTGAACTGGCAAACCCCAGGACGCCGAAGTGGAACGTGCAAATTTAACCACTGCACCACCGGGCTGGCCCCCAGGAGCTGCTTCTTGCTTCAAGGCCAGACAAATAAGAGAGGCTTTGAAAGGGAAAAAGACATTAAAAGGATAGAGCACAGGACCTACAAGATGTTAGAGCAGATCTGTGGGGGTTATGGGGTTGGCTCGGAGGGTCAGTCCAGGACTCCTAAGGACCATCAGAGTTTTCTCATTCCAACCCATGACTGGGTATCTGTCAAGTACCACACCCCAAGGATGCAGAGACTCCTAAATAACACACTTCCTTTGCTCTAGAATATCAATTCTGGCAAACTCCTATGAATCCTGCAGAACCCAGGTCAAATGTTACCACCCAGGTAAAACCTTCTCCAAATTCTCAATGACTCTCAGGCTTTACTTGTGTTTCAAGTGTAGCCCTTTAGCTCATCTGCCCATCAACAAACTCCCCTACTAGACTGGGACCTGTGAGATCAGGGACTGTGTCTACAATTTCGGCAACCCTAGCACAGTATCTGTCACATAGTCGGTGTTTAACGGAAGAGGGGGTAA